>NC_041396.2:202162058-202469975 GCF_900747795.2 Erpetoichthys calabaricus
GGAGGAGCAAAGTGCTAATGAACTGACCCCTGCTCTTTACAGTACAACATAGGCATAACAAATACAGCTGGAAATGTTAACCCCTTAACTGCCAGTCAAGTCAGGCTACCTTCTCAATCACACAGTATTAGAAACTATTTCTTACCTTTGTAAGCAGCAGACCTAAATAACCATTTCGTGAAAGAAATCGGGAGACTGTATCCATTTGCTTGAAAGCAGTAAATATTCCTGGTAGAACAGTATTCATCAAATTTGCTGGGTTGTTTTCATTGGCTAAGGCTTCAAAATGACGACTGAGTGCTTCAAGATATTTGACTTTGCCTTTAGTGTCATTTGCTATGTCTGTAATGCTACATAAATACATAAAAAAACTTTGCCTTAGATGTCTTACAGTAGTTGCAATAATATGAGTAATAAAGGACACAAGGTTCACTTATTAAAGTTGATAAACAAAATAAACCCTAACTGACATAACAAAATTTACAGCTGAATGACGATCATTTAGTGTGACAAGGTCATTTGGTTATCTAATAACCAATATGTGCCAATAATGCATCCATATATACAGGTATTTTAAAAGTCTTATCTACCGGTAGTTATTCATTTAACTGAATAAATTGTTAGACTGTTCAATATTGTCATAACTTTTAATTTAGGAAGAATTTTTCTGGTTTCCCAATTAAATGCACCTCCTCTGCATGTATTGGATTTTTAACATGAAATAAATGAACCCTCGGTCATTTAAAATCACTATCATACAGTTCAATGCCATAAGTAAACAAACAATGAACAACATAGGAGAAGCTTCCAAAGTTAACTAAGATGTAGCAATATGTAATGACATCTATTATGAAACATCACCTTATGTCCAAGGCTTTCCACTTTTTCAGAAGACGCGATTTAGTGGCAATGAGCAGGCCAATGACATTTTTACATTCTTTCCCTTTTAGTTGCTCCATGATGGATTCCAGTGTCCTTTGCCTCCTCCTCCATCGATCAAGTTCAGTTATGGGAGTGGTATTTATATCTAGAATCCTACGATAAATACAAAAAGACTGTTAAACACCACAATTTTTTAAAAGAGCAACAAATGTTCCATGCCTCCGTCAATCCTACCTGGACAACATCAGATTCAACTTATGAACCAGTTGATAACAGTAGGGTACATGGCCAATTTAGAGTTTAATTTAGAACATAAACATTTTTAGAAAAATGCTAATTGACTAATTTCCAGCAGACTTCTACAAGTAATAATTTCAGGTGACTTGCTTTATTAAAAGGACATCATGGTGGTGTGCTAGTTTGTGATGTGTTGTTCTTTAATGATATACTACAGTTTTCTCTAATATTGTGCATAGTAGATTCACTGGTGAATAAAAAATGAATTAGGATGGATATATGCAAGACCAGGGCTGGTCCATACTGCCAGATTGTCACAGTCTAGAAATCCCTAGGGGTCCCATTGCTCTCCATGTAAAATCTTTACATAGAGGAGCTGGACCTGAACCTGGGGTCTCTGAATGAGTAAGCAACAGTTTTTCAAATAGAACTCAAGAAGAGCTCCTTCTGCCCAAGTCATTAAGCAAGTCCCTGCAACTGGGAGTGTGTTATATTACACATCAGCAAGTTCTCTCTTAGACTTTGACTAACAGGAAATCTATACAAGATTAAATAGTTTAAAAAAGAATGTATAGTATGATAAAAGTTAGTTTAACCCAGTCTTCCACTAATTTGAGATATTTAAGTAATTTCGAAACATGATGCTACCATTTTTCTCCATTGAAAAAAGCAGCTATTGAAGCTCACCTGTCATCTCCACCTTCTTTAAGGATTTCTTCGAGTGTTTTCATCCAATCCGACAGAATAGTCTCGTTTTCACTAATGATTTCTGCATCAAAGACCATCATCCTCTGCTGCATTAGTTCGGCACTCACAAGCCGTACTGGTCTCTTTAAAATCTGAAAAGAAGAAAAGAGATATATTCACAGCTGTTTTTCTAAAAAGTGCAAAGTGTGCTAATTAGCAAGAGGTGAAAAAGGCCTCAGTTTAATTAGCTCAGAAAGATTAAGCTTTTGCAAAGGTGGGTAGCTGCCAAATATTTTCCATACATAGCATAAAGAAAATTATTACAAACACAGACAAAAACATAATTAATATAACTGAAACAATCACCATATAATATATAACAATGTCTCACTCTTACTTGTAATAGTTTCTCAAGTCATTGTATACTCCTACACAACAGCACATTATACTCTTAACAAAAAACTCATTAAAATATGTATCTTGACTTTAAGCTTGTATGTACATTTTTCAGAACCACAGTCCTTTTTGCAATAGTCTTTTATTAATAATATGTCTACATATGTCTGTTTTATTTGTGGTTCAAGTGCCATATTGAATCCTGCTTTACAATCCAATTATAATGTTGTTGTTTTTGTATGTACAATTTTTTAGAACATTACAGTCTCACTGAAAGTATATTACAACTAGTTTTACTTGAATGTTACATGTTGGAGAATCAGCCTATTCTCTGTACAGTGTCTATTTCTTACAACTTTATAATGAAATTGATTTGTATGAAGGTACACTAGCTAGATCTCTTCTGTGCCAGAAGATATACTAGACAAACAGACAATTAGCTGAGCACACAGGAAGTGAGGATGCTGGTGGCGGTGAGAGACAGAGAACCCAGTATAAATGGAGGCAGACTGAATAAAGAGAGAGATAAGGAGAAGGGCACAGCATAAGACCAGATCTAAATGAAACCCTGCAGAATAAACAGAGGTACAGCATACAGGACTAGGAACTCACCTATGTTTTCTGTCTCCCTTGGGGATAAGGATTTAATCAGCCTTTAGAAGCAAGTAAAATTTGTGGTGAGGGGGATACGTGTATGATGGTTAATGGTTTCAAATTTATAGCACTCAGCTAGATGGCTGTCTTTTAATACATATTCTTGCTGAATTTAAGTTTTTTTTTAAATTATGTGATAATTCAATTGATACTACATACTTACTTACTAAATTCCTTAATCTTGATGAGACTGAATGAGAATTCTCAACAGTTGATCCTCGAGCAGAGAAATATTTATGGCTTGCTGATGTAATATCTTATTACTGCATATAACTCTAATTAAAAGTAGCATTGCATTTATACTATAGCATTACATTTATACTACAACAAAAATACACAATTCTCACAATTAATAGCTTTTTTCAAAAGAAATATGTTGTTTTCACAATTATTGTGTACAACACATACTTTACATATAGTGTTAGAAAATTGTACTAGCTTGGTATTTAGCCATTATGAACCAGCATTTGTCAAGTCCACAAAATTACTGTCAGTGACTTTTAAAAAAATATCTAATATCTATGGACATATCAACTATTTATACACACAACTGTGTAATTATTTGTGTGCTCTTAAATGGTCTTCATTCATAGGGACATTAAAAGTGTAACCTGTTTGTCTGTTTGCTCCCCAAAGGGGTGGAAACCACTCCATATGTGTCCCAGATCTGTAAACACCAACACTGACTACAGGTCCGTCCGTTCATTAATAAAGCTACTTGATATTTACTATTAGTATGATGTTGAGGCAAGAAGGCAGGACAGACTCCTCAAACTAGAGAAAAACAGAGGTAGACAGAGATTCCTAAGAAAAGCAAGGGGATTCTTAGCATGATACCTGGCAGTATATATGCAAGACTTACACACTGTACAATAAAGAATAAAAGAAGGCCTAACTGGTTTCCTAGCTCTCTATTTATGTTCACATTTCAGATTGCTTCATTATATTTACATGTGTTTGCATGGCATGTGAACAACATACAAGAAAGGTACAATGATATGTACTACTACCTCATAGCTCCTGAGAAAGGAAACAGCTGAAAATTATTCTTAGGCTTACTACATCCTATAGATAAAATGAAGAATGAATGTCAGACTACAGTTTTTCCTAAAAAATAAATTTCACTGGCAAGAGAGTAAATTCTACAAAGTAAGCAGTATGTACTACTTCTTACAGTATTCTTTGCAAGTGTTCTTCTTTTACTGGAATGTTACCTGTTGCTTTTCAGATCTTGTAGCAGCAGCAGAGTCATGTAGTACAATTGCATATTTGTCCAAGCTGGATAGAAACTGAGTAACATTAGGCTGGGTACAGATGCCCCAGTCTTTCTGAGCTTTCAGCAGAGGTATATATATATCATTCACAAGGGATCTCAGACTATCAATGACACTCTTCCTTATTTCTCCACAGAAAATATCTTGTTCCATTCTAATAGGGTCGATATCAAATTGTGTCTAAAAAAAAAAAAAACAGTTAAACATACAGTATTTAATCATACTCACATTCAATTACATTAATTTGATGTGTCTCTGAGCTATCTAAAGTAAACTTTGCTTTGCTCTTTTTCAATAGAGGAGGATTTATGTTTATCATGTTCATCATAGGCCATGAGATAAGGTAAAAGAGTGGATGGGTGACATAAATTAGGAAATAATACACAGTCAAATTTAATTTTGAATCAGAAATATAAAGAGATGGTACAATTTAAAAACTGAAAATGAGTATACTGTATCTGTCAGTGTGTGTAAGTTGTTTGCAGGGTGGCATGCATTTCACTTTTTTATTATTATAAAGAAAAACCTTGCAAAATTATTTGTCTGTTATAACTGAATTGCCCCACAATAATGGCATGTATAAAGAAAACATGGAATAATTCAATATATAAATAATTGTAAGAACTCTTAAAAACCTAAAATTCTGTAGATGTAATATTTTCAAACCTAGAATTTCAGGTTAATAAGAGATTCTAAATTAACTCAGTTTGAGTGTGTGTGTGTGTGTGTGTGTGTGTGTTCATGAATAGGCCGTTTGATGTACTAGATCCCCATTTAAGGCTGCCTCCTGCCTTAGATCTGCTTCTGCTAAGACACATGAACATAAAACATTTAGTCAAGTCGCTTCTTAATGTCTGTGAGGGCTATGTGCATGATGTCTCAAAATTGGTCAGCATTGCTGATTTGAATTCCAACCAAATCACTTTCTGTGCCAAGTCTAAATGCAGAGTCTTCCAAGAAAAACAAAATGATGCCGTGTGTGAATAAGGTTTTCTGAATGTACAGCATTCTCGTTCCCTTTCACACAGCAAAAACATTCATTTTGATAAATTAGTGACTGTAATTTCACACAAAGTATAAATGTAAGGATGTCCTACAAAGAACTAGCATCTCATTCAGGTTTTGCTCCAGTCTTGAGCATGATGTTGACTGAATAAACCAGGGCTGTGGAGTTGGTAGATAAATCCTTCGACTTAGACTCCTTAGTTTCCGGTACTTCTGACTCCGACTCCTCTGTATTTAATATGCTAATGTATTTTCCATGTTGATTGAAGGAAAGCAACACACATATCATTTAACCACTGGTTTTAAAAATCAGAAGGCTTAAAAACAATTCTTCAAGACTGATATTTAAACCCAATACGTGTCACAAAAAACAAGAAGTAGTAATGTATTATTTTTTGCTAGATTAATTTTGAGTGAAACAGGTTAAGTACTTAAAAACTACACAAACATGCAAGGGACCATAAAAGTAAATCTCCTGTAAATAAATATAAAACAGGACACCTAAACTCCAGGGGAAAAAATAGTACTTCATTTATGATCCTTAGCAAGCTAGCAAGCAATTCAAAACAGTAACAACTGCCTTGGAAATCTGACAAAAGGTGGGAAATGATAGCCACCACATTATAAGTGGCCAGACTACTAGAAAGAACCAAGAAAGTAACTGTGTTTATAGCAAAATAGACTGGACAGAAACAAAAATTCCTCTTTCTAGGCTACTGCCTAGGCTAGACTGCTAGCTGCAAAGAAGAGGAAGAAACAGGTCAGCTGCCACCTTGGTTGTGGATTGGCTGGCTGTGCAGTCAAAACTAATTGTGTCAACTACCAGATTAGACTGATGATCCACCAACTGCAGAGACAAAACAGAAACACAACTATCTGTATGGTATAACTGGATACAAAGAGGTCAGCTGACACCTTGTTGGATGGCTGTCAGGAATGTGTTTTTTAATGTTTTAAATTGGCTGTCCAATTTTAACACATGCAGATTGTGTTTTAATATGTTTCTTTATACAGTATGTTTTGAACTCTACTGTAATGATGTTACAATGTCACACATATTGTTGATTTCCTAGGTACGGTCATGTTGTATATGATAATGGCACAGTTATGATGAATAACTGCACAGAAAAAACAAACTCAGTCCTAGTGATTTTGTGACAAATTTCTATTTGGTTACTGATCCTCAGGCTTTTCTTTTTTACTTGATTTTAATAGTGATTTTCTGGCTCTGATACTTGTTTTTTAAAAAGACTTTTGCACTTGCCTCTGAAAGCATTTGCTTGTCCCTTACAACTCTTTTCATCTCCTGGTCTTGCTTTATCACACCAGCCTTGGTGCTTTGGTCTTTTAATCAAAACCATAACAACTGTCAGAAACAGAGCAGCTGCCACTTGGTGTGAGACAGCCAATATTACTGAAAGAACAAGACAGATTGACAGATGGGTACAAGACAGCTGCTGTTTAAGAAGATACAGAATGCTGGACATAAAAAGGACAGCTGCTGGTCACTGTGACATTGCTATCTGCTGGACACGGGATTCAAACCCAAGACATTTATTCCAATAGACAGCAACTTTAACCAAAGCACTCAAATGAACCGATTACTGTAGACCAAAATGAACTGAATTATTAGGACAAACTAATAATGGGCATATCCCTGAGATATCTTCTTTTTGTAAGTATTTTGAGAATAAGCATTATGAATCATTCAGTATTAAAACTTATAGTGTATGGTACTAATCTTTTCTTTTGGAAAATCAGCAAAAGTATAGGTAAGTATCTTCTTTCTTTTTTATTGAAAATAAAGAATTTCCCTGAAATTGTTTCAGGGCTTTTTGCAAAATGATAATAAGCAGTTAATTATTTTTAACATATGACAATCTAATAACAACAAATCTGACATCATTTTATATAATTTACTGGAATCTTATTAAGTATATGATACTTGCACAAACCCTTTTTAATACTTACACACATTGGAATATTTGACATTTACATTGACTTAAATGACTTAGATAACATTCACTTTTTAGATTCTTTTGTATTTGTTTTTAGAAAAATGTTCACGTCGAATTTCCATGACATTCAACAAATGCTTCAGAAACTGATTAAGAGGAAAAGAAATCATAAGATGGCAGCATCAAATCCCTAAAAAACCATGCTGACAAATTACTATATGGTATAATTTCCAAGAATGTTACTTAATAAAGACCTCAGGAGAATGCCCTGTTAACTGAAGCTTACACCCTCTGGAAACTTTTAAGGAATGATTCCAGTGTAATATAACTCACAATGACATTTACACTGATGATCTTCACAACTCAGCCATAGCTTTTCCAATCTGTGTGAATTAGTATATTTGGAGAAAGAAAGGACTGGTACCAATGTGCATGAAACACTAAGTGGTGGTGAGAAGGCATTACAGTAAATGGTAAACTGTTAAGATTTCATTGTGAATTACATCATCCACCAGTGTAGTCCTCACTTTTTATTATTTCTGCAAAACTCTAATGATTTAATAGCTTAATCAAGATTTATTATTTAATGTCTATTTTATTTTACCTGCTGGCTTATTATTTACCAGTATCACATAAATATTACTACTGTAATATTTATTGAAGGAACTGTGGGTTGCCTTCGCCTTTATAAGACTGAAGGCTGTCCCTTGCAGTAATGGGCAGGTGACACCTCCTCTTGGGGAATCATCCCCAAAACACCTGGCACATAACAGAAGCATAAGAAATAAAGCAAATAATAAACAAAGGCAGCATTAACACAAATAAAGGCCTATACAATGAACAAAAGAGACATAAAACTAGAATCTGAACCCCAGCAAGGGGAGGAACCCTAGGTTAAATACAACAGCCTGAGCTTCTTGTTCTTAGACGACAGGACAGGGCCCCAATGTGGTTAAAGCACTGTGAGTTCAGTGATACTATTCAACACAAAATTGTTGTAATGGACCATTATTTACGGTAAGTATTTGAGGCCTGAACAAGTCTAGTCATTCTCTCTTAACATATGTTCTTGCCTAAAGAACTGCTGCACACTGAGCGTTTTTTTATTTAACCTACTATTCATTTTACACTCCAGAGAGTGTAATGTATGAAAATCCCAGGAAGGTAACTGTTTCTGAACTAATGTAATCACCAAGTCTTTCACCAACAATCACATCACAATCAAAGTCATTTAAATAATGTGCCATGTATATTCTGATATTTGGTCAAACATCATTTCTGCTTGCTATAGTGATTTGTAACTTAGTGGGCTAGGTGACAGAATACTGTCTCTATTAAAAATGCAATCTTTTTCCACTGGCCATGCTGTTAAAATTTGCTATCTGTACATTATTTTTTTCAATTAGAGAGAGAAAAATACAATCCTGACAAAAAGCTTGAACCACTTTATTCCAGTTCACACTCACACAAACACAAACATTCTGTCATCACAGTTTGAAACAATATGTACTGTATATCTGGCTGGACATACCATAAGAAGAAAGGGGACTATCTGGGGAAATCCTTTGCAGACATTGGCATAACATGCAAATGTTACTCTCAAGTTAAAACTCTTTGAGCACTGTGTCACTTCTGTTCAGACAGTAACAGTGGAATTGGCACACATATGCAATGGCAACAGAATTACCAACTGCACTTACCTTTGAATTAACTATCATGGGTTATGTGCCATAGAACCAATGTGCTTAAAAAATTTAGAGGAAAAGGCAAAACTCCTCTACAAGGACCATCAAGTTCAGAATGTGTTCTGAACAAAGCTTAGCAGATTTGTGCTTCTATATTTCAATTAAATATTTCTCTCATTCTCTCATATTTGTCAACATAATATAAAGTTTTTAAACTTAACTACTACTATGCACTAACTCACTCAATCAGACACACCATACAGGGTTAATTTGAACTCACCTGTTAATCTAACTTGTAATTGTTTGGGTATATGTGGGATGAAACCTGGAGTACCCAGAGGAAAACCAACACAGCTATGGGGAACATATGTAAATGACAGGACAGTGGATCTGTGAGGAAGCATCAGTACCCACTGTACCCATTGCTGCCACATTTGTATAGACTTATTTTAACAAATATGTGGAACATAATGCCATCACTGAAAATACTGAAGAAGGTTGTGTAAATCAGGTTTCTCTATGTTTGGCTTTACTTTTCACCAGATTTAAGAATTCACCATATTTCTGAGGTGCTGTTTGAAAAGTGCAATCACAGAGGGTATGCTTTGAAACATAAAACGTATAATGAATAGCTAGATGCAATATGAGTGAAAAGATACAAAGATTTTTTTTTTTGTGACAGAGATGAAAATCAAGATATTGAGACATCAATGCAAATGATGGAAGCAAGAATGGTGAAGCAGGAATTCTTTGGCCATATATTGTACAAAGGAATATTCCTTCTGTTTTAAATAATGTTTGGACAATAGATTTTGATTATCAGGCACCACTGCCATCTATCAACCCATTTTCTGAACATACTTCTTACATTCCACCAAAGCTGTAGAAAGCAATTCCTATGCCACCAGTGTTAGGGATAAGACACAAATCAACCCCAGACTGGGATGTTAGTCTTTTGCAGGGCATACTTGCATACACCCACTCACTCATCATGCATTGTTTCATCCTGCAACAATGTTTCTTGAAACAACGGAAGAATTATACTGAACATTTAACTTATATTATCTACCTATAGAATTTTCATCCTTGCCAATATTTACAGATGCAGATTGATGTGACAGGACAGTACTGCTGTCTAAAAAGGCATGTTTCTTGAGTATCTGTTAATAGTGCTAATTTGAGCTTCTTCATAGCATTTTGCTGTTTTATCTGGTTTCCCCTTGTTCAGTTTGCTCCTTTAGTCAATGTTTTATTCATACATAAAATAAACTAATGTCAGAGAGGTGAATACATTTTTAAAGATTAATTGAGTGCCAATAAGCTCACATATATTCAATAACTTATTGCACTTGAATCTGAACAATAATAAGTCAGGTTTACAGATGCATAAGAATACAGACTATTAAAGAAAATCTTTTGGGCATTATACAGCAAGAAAGACCCATTCCTTCATTAATAAATCTCCACTCATAATCGAGAAACCCCCAATACAGTATAAAAAAAGACATGCCTATATTCTAATTAAAACAAGGATTGGTCCAGTTGTCAAGACTGTGCAGCTTGTATGTTACTGTATGTAGGATATTTTGGAAGTCATAAGGGAAAATGTGCTTGGGCATATTTTTAACTTTAGTCAATTTACTTTGAAATTGTTTGCTTTATCATAGTCATACATAGTGTAGTTAGTAGTAGCCATGCCACAGATGCCTCATACATTTGACAACATCATCATGATGAATGCCAACTTTGAAATAAAAAATGTTCTTTTTCCTGTTTGAAATGTTAATAAAGAGAGAAAACAATACAAACATTAAAATAGCATAGAAATGGTTTATTCTGGTGGTTCTGAGTTGTTTTAACAGGTCTCTGTAGTACTTTACCTTGTCTGTTTCTTGTAGAATATAACAATGCTGTTGACAGGACTTTGTCAGACTGTTTATAGTGTTAAAGGAGAGTGAAGAGGATGCAAAAGCCCTACTTCATTATTAACCTTGCTTGCTTTTTAGGTAGGGTTACATCTCTAGGTTAGAACAACTGTTAAGATGATGGTTAGGACCAGTAAAAAATTTACAACTCGGGTCTCTAAATTAAGAAAAAAATAGTAAAAAAGTATCAGAAATGAAATATTGAATTCCCTATAAAACTCTGTACCATGTATCTATCCATCCATTTCTAAACCCATTTTAATAGCGCAATACTGCAGGTAAGTCAACCCTAGAAGGGACATCAAGTTACACTAACACACCAAACCACATTCAGACACTTCTGCAAATTAGAATTGCAAGTTTGAAAGAGAAAATCCAGGTAAACACCGAAATAGTATGCAGACTCTGTTCAGACTCCAGTCAAGGCTTAAACCTGTGGTCTGCTTAGCATATGACAGCAATATGGAAATGTGTGCTACTGTGCTGCCAAATATGCAATTATGTATCAATATCTGTAAGACAAATTTTAATTTTTTGTCACTTTTTATGAATGGTGTTAAAATTCTCTTTTTTTCTTACACTATAGTGTCTATTATTTCTGCAATTCATTCATTTATTCAAATTATATTAATAAATATATAATGTGCACCTAATTATAATGCAATAAAGAGTGTAACGAAGAATCGCAAATCATGTTGGTTTTTAAGAATACAAACTCTGATTTTGGGACCATTCACACTTGAGTGTTGTAAGTTTCCAGCATTTGTTTAGTATTTTTCAAGCTTTTTAATGGCTTTTTGCATGTGTTTCAGCCATTTTTGAGTATTTTTCCTGACTTTTCAAAGAAACATTTTGCAGGGAAAATATGATTGACATAATTTTCATTTTGTACATTGTGAGGTGTTATTGTGTTGTGAGGTGATTGTTGAATCTCTAAAATGTCTTCTATGACTTTACTGCTTGTAATCCTGGAGGTCACAGTACTGAAGGGCAGGTGTCCTTAGCATTGTGAGTGCACATACTGGGTTCACTCTGTTTTGCATTAAAAGGAGTCAAGAGGACAATTGTGTACTCTCTATGAAGCAGGCAGCACCCTATAAAATTCCAGGACTACATACGGGTGTCGATAAACATGTAAGTAATGAAATATAAAAAAAATTATTGCATTATTTGCCAACAAAAAATTGCTTACTGCAGTAGGTGCAAAATCATCCAGTCGTCTAGGAACAGCTAGTGAGGAAGTGGTTATAGTGCACAGTGGTAATCAACTCAAAAGAACTGAACATGTGTTATATTCATATATACTTAATCCTACATGGGCTTAGGGGTAAATTTAGTTGGCTCAGGTTGGAGTCACAGGGAGTGAGTGATTATTGTAGCAGCACTGGGTAAAAAGGCAAGAAGCAAATGCGCTAGACGATGCACCAATACTTTTCAGGGCTCAATTGCACAACCAAGTAGTAAAGAGTGTGCAGCTTAGAATCCAACAACAGAAACCTATTATTAAAGTATCTGTTTAGTTTTAATTTAGTTATTTGCTAACAACATTTTTAAACAGTGTGATCTGTTGGAGCAATGGCTAATGCCCTGCTAATGTTCAGCTGGGGGTTCAGACTGGAGATGGAAAAAGGGAATGGATGTTATTTACTGCACGAAGGACTAAAACTTATTTTCTTGAAAAGCATTACTATTATAATATGTTTTATTATTAAGTTTTATGTCACTGTTCTCTGTGCCTACTGTTATGGACTCATTCATACAGGCAGACCAAGTATGGTACACAGGGGCACAGCATCTTCATTTAGAATTGCCGAGCCAAGCACAGGACTAGAGAGCCAAAGACAACTGGAGAATTGAATAGTCAGCCTAAAGACAGACTAGTATATTTCTGTCTTCTGTCAGCACACTATCCTTGTTGGGAGAATGAGAAGTTATGTAGGCATTGTGCTATTCCTGTATTTTTGAAGGTGGGGTTTGAGTCCTTTCCTGTCCTTGTTTGGATCCAGAGAAGAACCTGCACATGGAGCAACCAGAATATAAGGATGGACCTACGGCCAACACTTTGAAGCTGCCGGGCAGAAGATTATGTCTTCCGTCCGGTGAAAATCCTTTCAGCGTGGCAAAAGAAAGATGGCAGACTGCGTTGATCAAGACACCCACAAGCTTGAGAGTCTGTCATAAGCTTCCCGTTTGTGATATCCGTGTGAAACCATCAGTAAAGAGCTAAATTATCCTTTACACTTCTCGTGTAATCTTGTAACCGTCATATTGCATGATGGGGGGGGGGATAATACCTTTTTATTTATAATTATTTAAATTCAGGTTAATTAAAACGCCGCAATTGAAAAGAACGCATTTCCAGAAAGCTAATGCCTCTTAAGGAAACAATTGCCAACATATTTCCCATATTTAGTGTTAATATAGGTAATACTTCTTAGTTAAACTTACTCGCTAATACTGATCAATACACAATCACACAAGAAGAGAACATGCAAACCCTTACACAGTTGGCTCTGTAAGGGAGGAATACCAGCTAGCTCTGCACTACCACTCTGCCTATATGTTAAAACATCTGTAGTAAACTTTGAGCTGATTAAAACTAAATATATACCTATAACTTTTATTCAATTCTTATCATTTGATTGCAAGGTACAAGTATGCATGCACTTGACATCTCCCTCACTAGCTGTCACACCAGATGATCGAAGCACTTGCGTGCACAGCAAAACCACCATTTTGTTTGTTTTAGTTTCAATGAGTAGCTTCCCTCTTGATTTCTTGTTAAACAAAAAGCTTCCAAATGCTCTTTTGTTTTTTTTATTTAGGAGCATTACCATCAATTTCAGTGGAACAAGAGCTAGCGTTTCCTAAAATGGTCATTGCTAAAACTCTCGGATGTCAAAAGTGTCATTCAGAATAATGTTAAATAACTTTTCAAGTGGTTTAGGAGCTTTCTGATCTAGTATTAAAATGCCAGAAAAATGCTTAGCTGTGATTGGGCCCTTAGTGCTATTAAATGAAGAGTACATTTCACAATATATATTTTGCTTAAGATTAAAGCCTACAATAACACAGAATACAATACTTGTCTCAAAGACATGCTCTGATGTATTCAAAGACATGTGCCTATTGTTTCTTGTCTATTTTATAGCTTCAAATAAAATTACCATAGAGTGGATATAAAATGATATGCTTACCTTGTGTCGAATAAAATAAAGAATATCAACATTCTGTGAATCTGTAATCTTATCCAAATTTTCTACAATGTTGAGACTGGACAGTTGCATCTCCTCCTGGTTTTCAGTACTGGCATAGAAAAACAGCTTGCCAAGGCCATCAGCTGTCAAAAGATTTATAACATTATTATATGATTTTTTAATGATGATCTATTAACAACAGAGACAAAAAGAGCTTCATATAAGAAGAGTGCAGCTCCAGCCCCAGAAACCTTAACCATTGTGGACCTCAACTCCTGGAGCTCTGTACTGTTAGATAGCTGACAGTGCAGAAGAGAGACCTAAACCTAACCCAAGATCATTGATCAAGTAACTAGACACTAAAACTGTACAATGGTAAACTCTCCAAAACACTTTTAAGAAGGAGTTGCTTTCCTTGGTTTTCTTTGATCCACAACAAAAGCTAGAACTGTAGAGCTCCTCACCCTATTTCCCATCATTACCCAAAGTGTATGGCAACTAGTGAGGACAGAGATTATAGTGTAAATTGAGAGCTGCAGCTCTTGCCTTGCTGCAAGTGTCTGTATAATGCTTTTTGTATTACCTCACCTTTCCGAGGCAGAAGTTTTACCTTATTTTTGAACTGACTGAATTTTAACCCAAACATTTCACACTAAGCCATAAATCACTCCATGATACCAAGGTGATACTCACAATTAGTCAAAAAATATTGATGAAATCAATAAATAGCAATGAAAATCAGAAGAATGAATGATGTAATGCAGCTTTAGTCAAATTAAAATGGATTCCATTGAATGTAAAAATTTAGACAATTCTTTTTCTGGAAGTACATGAAACAAATGACACTCAGTAGAAACACTGATTTCCCATTCTACTGCTGCACTATACACCAAAATGGTGTGTTATTAAAAGCATTGTCAAATGTCAAAGGGCACAAGTATACAGGCAAAACTTCAACAAACACTTAAATATCCATTGTGAAGCCATGTACAGCCGCCCTAACCCAACACAGACAAGCAGGACACAAGTTTCTCCACATAGCACACCTTTATTTACAGACTAGACATTAAGCCCGTTACAATAACGGGCGCTAGAACAGTAGTACATTCTCTTTGAGAATTTTTTTTACGCTTATTTTCCTGTTCTTCTATAGATCTATTTGCTCCTCTAAGTCTTTCACTTTTTCTGAAGCTCATTTTCTTTTTCTTCTTTTTTGGCTGGCATGTTGTTAGTAGATAGTCACAGTAATATAGGCTTGTACGTCCGTAATATTTTTCTGTTACTGTAATACTGGCTTGTATTTCCGTAAAATGCATGTAATTTTCTCTTGACAGTAATATTGGCTTTGATGTCCGTAATATGCGTTAAATTTTCTGTCACAACAGTGGGCAATCAGCAGATTCTCCCCAGCAACTGATGTAATGTGTGGCATGCAGTTGATAATCGTGCTTGTGGCGTCTCTCCAGCAAGTACTGTGCAGTTCCCCAGCAAGTATTTTAATCTGTGCTGTCGTGCAGCTGATTATTGTACAGTATGTGTGGCCTCTCCCCAGGAATGGATTTTATGTGCACGAAAATAAATCTACTTTTAAAAGTCATACTATTGTAATATCATGAAAATTCGTATATTTAGGAAAACCTCTTCAACAACTGACACTTTACACTTTACCGGGCCAGGCTTCTTAATCACAAATCTGACATCCTCAGAGTGAACACTTGCACAACCACAAACACTAATCCCACCTCTCTGGGGAAGCTGGTCTCCACATCTCAGTACCCGATTGGATTTTTCATGCCTTTTGTTTTAAGTCTTACCTCATTTACAGAAATCCGATTGAATCGTCCGCGCGATATTTTATAGGTCCTGCCCTCTCTGTCTTGTGTGGCCTTTGAAGCATCTGCTTTGAAGCATCGCACCGTGCCCCGCGCATGCACACTTCACCAGAAGATACACACACATGGACACTGGACACACACAGGGCTTTTATTAAAGAGGATCAGGAAGTGCTTTCTTCTATCCCCATAAGAGCACAATGTCCGCAAGACCAAAGTATAGTTCTTTTCCTTTCTTCTCTTTCTCCAACTCCTCCCCTCTCCTCTCCTAGCAAGCTTTGTCCACCTCCTCCCAACTCTGGCTCTCCGATTGGAGTGAGGCGGCTCTTTTTATTCAGCTCCTGGGAGTGATCCAGGTGGCTCATCAACGTTACCTGGAATCACTCCCAGGTGTGGTGGAAGTCCACTGTAGGATTCTGCAGGTCCCCCTGGCCACCCCCACGGAACCCAACAGGCCTGTACCTGTTCCCTGCAGAAATCCGTTGTGCTACAGCTATCCAGGAGGCCTGATCTCTAGTATCCTAGGGAAAGTAGTGCCTTGCAAATGCTCTCTCCTCTGGTTCTGCCATCTAGTTGGGTAATGGCTGTGGCCGCATGTCAAACCATGCAAATACAAAGAGCTATTTAACTGTTTCATGGCAGGATGGTATTTGCATTGGTCCTCCAGAATTTGATTCCGTTATTGGCAGATGTTTCTTAGGGTGTCATAAAAATGGAATTGCTAAGTTCCTTAAAAAATACATTCCACATTCCTTCTTGACAGCGGTCACTACAAACCAAGTCATTCAATCCAGATAATCTAATACTGAAGAGGGTTATTAAGAAAGATCCCCCAACAACATCCAATACCTGTATTGAGAAATATATTGTATTATACTGGAACAAAAAACTTAAAAATAATATAATACTTTGGGCATGCTAACGTCATGCCCAAAGTATTATATTACTGGTGGAGTGGCATGATCTTAGATCGTAGATGCACATACTCACTATATATACACCACCACCCAATCAGAGAGAGTTGCAGGGTCAACTTGGATACATAAGTGGGCAACAGTGGAAAGCAGCTATTAAAGTCATTATTTAAATAAAATGAAATTTACATACAACAAAGCAATCAGACAATATTATAGTAACATACCATTCTCAATCTATCTTATCCTGATACCATTAGGCGCCAGGAAAAATATTTGTAATTTATACAGAATATCTTCAGAAGTAATGAAAGCTGCTATGCATCCTAGCGGTTAAAATGAAAAACTTGATCACTATTACTCATCAAAAAACATCAACTCTGCCTGCTATATTTGGGCAAGACATGGTATTATGCAGGCCCAGGGAATCTGGCTTTCAGTTAGACTGTACCATAATGAGTAGGTAGAATTGTATGTTAAACCGCTGTTTTGAACATAAACTTGGGAACTACGGTATTTTTTCTCAAGCAAGTCTGTTAACATTTAAAACAAATCACATTATCAGCATTTATGAACCTGTAATAAACAGTAATGTGAATTACTGTTAAACAGTATGTGAATGCAAAGTGTAACGTTAAGGTGTTATTTAATAGAACCATACACAAGTGGTACAGTGGTAGTGCTGCTGCCTCACAACAAAGAGAAGAGGGTGCACATCCCATGTTCCTTGTGTTCCCAGTGTGGAGTTTATGTCTCCCCATGTCTGTGTGTACTTCCTCCAAATGCTCTGGTTTCCTACCATAGCCTAAAGACATGCAGGTTAGGTTTATTGGTAATGCTTAGATGGCCTGTGTGTGTTCACAATATGACAGACTGGCACCGTGTAAGCAGGCTAAGAAAATGAATAAATGGAATCAAACTTAACAAAGGCTCAAAATATTTGCTTATTATGTTTATTTTAGCTTTCAGTGAAACTAGTTTCACCTAGCTTTTTTCCATTTGTATAAAATAAGAATTCATATGACGCAGTTAACACAAGGTTACTTTCAGCAGACTGTCCTGTGTAATATGTCATTACTACTTTATTTATCCATTTAAAAACTAACAGCACATAAAATAATGTGCTATTGTATTTTTTATTCAGCTCAAAAACTATGTACCACTGCCATATTTATGTGTAAAGAACAAAAATTGAAAAGCAGCACAACATCTGCTCAACGAAAGGTGGATCGCATAAGAAGCAGAAATCACAAAATCATCCACATCCACATTATCCAAATTAAAAAACCCAAATAATTTAACTTTTATTTATTTATGTGGCCCTTCATTTCCTGGCTGTTTAAAATGTATTAGTTGAGTAACATCAACATATTAAGAAAGCAGCAAAGACACAGATATCAAAATAGGCTTTCCATTTTCCATGACAGAGTGCTGTCTGGAGTCACTCTAAACAATATACTGTATATGACAAATTAGAAAAGTTTTTTTTTCTTAAAATGATTTGAGTATCAAACATTCCCAAAACAAACATCCCACTATGGCAGGCACTTAATGAGATTGGGCATTCTTTTGGATACATTTTGAATTGGAGTCTAAAATTATCCAAATCTTATTATGTGATATCATCTACTGTTAAATTCTGCTCCGTACTTTTAAAAAAATTTTTTTATTGAGGATTTGTTCTGTTCTGTGTATTGTATTGACCCCCTTCTTTTGACACCCACTGCACGCCCAACCTACCTGGAAAGGGGTCTCACTTTGAACTGCCTTTCCCAAGGTTTCTTCCATTTTTCCCAACTAGGTTTTTTTGTGAGTTTTTCCTTGTCTTCTTAGAGTGTCAAGGCTGGGGGGCTGTCAAGAGGCAGGGCCTGTTA
Organism: Erpetoichthys calabaricus; assembly: GCF_900747795.2. NCBI lineage: Eukaryota > Metazoa > Chordata > Cladistia > Polypteriformes > Polypteridae > Erpetoichthys > Erpetoichthys calabaricus. The sequence goes on from NC_041396.2 coordinate 202,180,579, forward strand.
AAGCCCATTGCGGCACTTCCTGTGTGATTTTGGGCTACAGTATACAAAAATAAACTGTATTGTATTGTATTGTAATTACTTTTGTCTTGCCTTCAATGCAACATTGTATCATTGAATTTCACCTTGCTTAGCAAGGAATTATGATGGTTAAATCTTGTCCATGACTGAACTCCTTTCAGTATTTGAAAGTCTACTTAAAAGGACCTGTTCTCAATGCCACCTTAAATCATCTAGTGGTGCATTCTTTGAGATAATGTATGACATTGTGTAAATGCTGTCCATATATTCATCATCATTAGAAAGTATAGTTTCAATTATAAATATTGATGAGAGATTAGGAAATTCAGGCAGATTTCTTTTAAAGACATTTCTAGTTTGCACACTGTAAAAGATTTTGTTTGAAGAATAATTTTTCAAATGATGAAAACACATTGTCAATAAAGAGGTCTCTCTAAAGGTCAAGATACCAATTAATATTAATGAATTAAATACTGTACAGTTTAAGGATGCTGGAATAAATGATTATTATAGGACAGCAGCTGATGGTAGATTCTCTGTTTTAAAACATTTAAAACCTTGAAGTCATATTTTGACCACATGGATTACTGATTTACTGTATTGAAATGGGCACAATGGCACAGATACATCTGTCTGTTTCGATCATGTTATGCATTTAGGAACCATTGTTCGTCTGACATGCTAGCCCTTATGTCCCTCTTTCTTTGTGCTTTTGTTGCCATTGTTCATTGGACATTGCAGCCCTCATGTGGACACCGGAGGACATTGATTTTAACAATATTAACTTTACAACTAATGTGAGATGAAGAAGACGACGAGGAAGAAGAAGTTATCATCTATTTCTACCTTGTTGTATTCGTTCCTTCAGATTACAAAAATTGAATTTGAATAGCTCTTTAAACTTTTTATAGCTATAACCTCTAAATATTTCATCTGGTCTGAGACAATCAAAACCAAGCAAACCAGTTTAATCTGACATACAAGTGAATTCTGAACACCGAGACTTTACAGATCAACACCTGTGGCTATGACAAGTATGGATCTGCAATATTTATGTCATCACCTTATCATAAAAATGCATTTCTTCAACCTTTATAATCCCCTTAACCATTGGCTAATTATGGAGGTGGATAGTCAGGGATGAAGATTAATGGCAAAAAAGTATTATTAGAAAATTGACAGTTCTGATTATTGATAGAAACAGATTCTTCTAAGTTGGAGTGTAATCATTGAATATATGCACATATCCATCCATCCAGCCATTTTCCAACCCGCTGAATCCGAACACAGGGTCACGGGGGTCTGCTGGAGCCAATCCCAGCCAACACAGGGCACAAGGCAGGAACCAATCCCGTGCAGGGTGCCAACCCACTGCAGGACACACACAAACACACCAAGCACACACTAGGGCCAATTTAGAATCGCCAATCCACCTAACCAGCATATCTTTGGATTGTGGGAGGAAAACAGAGCGCCCGGAGGAAACCCACACAGACATGGGGAAAACATGCAAACTCCACGCAGGGAGGATCCAGGAAGCGAACCCAGGTCACCAGGTCTCCCAACTGTGAGGCAGCAGCGCTACCCACTGCGCCACCATGCCGCCCTATATGCACATATGATATATCCAATTCCTGTTTTGCACAGTAAAGTGAACAAATATCCCCATTCAGTTCAGTCAAGAGTTTTTTTTCTAAATCTAGAGACAGCATAACTTGTCAAAGCTCAAATGGAGAAAATATACCTATTAATCCTACTTTTAACAAACCAGTTTCACCATGCGATATTACAGAAAGAAGTACTTTATATATTCTTATTCTAAACTTTCACCAAAATTAAGATATCTTTGTTCAGCAGACAGAACAGTCTATATGTTGCATATTTTAAGAGGTTTTTATTCTTCTTTGGCAAAATAGCAGACACCTGCTTTAGTGTTTTGGGCAATATGTTATCTTCTGTTATTTCCTTTTACATAGCCAGCATTAACAGAGCTATTTAAGAGAAAGCTTTTTATACAACTTCAAAAGATAGCCATCTAGATCTGTGACTTTATTGCTTTGAATGGAATTTATAGCTTCTTGGATTTCACGGAGGTTAAATGTATTATTTAACTCTTCTATACAAAGTACATTGGGGTGTGACAAGTTTAGTTTCTTGATAAAATTATTGCCACACAAATGACTTTCATTAAACTACAATGTGTATAAAGTCAGATGATACATGTTTAATATGTTATTTATATATTTAATTGTTAATATCTGAAATTGGGATATTTGTTGAGCTCAAATCTTAATAACCTCCTGTGTTAACAATCAGTATGGTGTTTCTTAAGAATTAGTTTTCTGTTCTGCTTTTGTTATTAATGACAACCTTTTTTGCATAGTGCAGCACTAGACTAGTTTCCATACTCCTGCTCAGTTTTGGAAAGTTCACTAATTATTTTTCATTCATTTTGTATTTGCAATTTATTTTTATGCCTGACATATAAAGTGATCTATTCTTCGGATATACTTTAAACTTCTCCCAGAGTATTCCCTCAAATTCCCTCATACACCTCAGACATTTATTGGCCTCTCTGAAAATTATAGCTTATGTAGAGATGAATTTGATAAAAACTTTACCCACTAGTATTAATGGGCTGAGTGATAATGGAGCTTTAGAATTTGACTTTCATAATAACAAAAACATGGTCAAAAATATCAAGGACATTGCAGCTGTTACCTATAAAAACTTGTCAAACTGTGAGTAATTATGATTGACTGGCAAAAATATTGTCTCAGATATTGGGAGAAATGTCCATTTATCCAACAGGTTGTGATTCTTGATGAAATATAACATTACAATGGCAGTGGTAGGTTGTACTTCTAGTTGTAGTTGTTGACCTGTTGATCCAAAGCAGGCGATATATATTAGATTCAATCAGATTGGATTAAATAGAATTTTTTAGAGGAAATTTAGAATGATCAGTAGTGAGTTTACTTACTACAGAATGTACTGTGTCTGTTGTGATTGCTACTCCTGCCTGGGGTATGATTGGGGAATGTAAAATGCCAGCACAATGGTAGCATAATGATTATTATATAGGGATATACTGAATGTAAAAAGTTATTATGTTACAAATCTAAATATTGTTTTATTCAGACTGAAAACGTGTTACCTCTTGCCATGGAGTAGTCAGGGCTAATGTTAAACAACTGGACATTAGCATCAAAATTTGACTGTTAAATTGGGCATTGGGTGGCACAGTGGTAGCACTGCTCTCTCTCAGTAAGCAGACCAGTGTTGCACAGTCTCTCTGCATCGTGTTTACAGATTCTCCCTGTGTTCAAATGGGTTTCCTTCAACAGTCCAAATACATTCAAGTTAGGTGAATTACAGATTCTATTTTGATAGTAGCCTATGTTTGTGTGTGCGGGGTGTGTCACCCTGTGATGGACTGGTGCTCTGTTCAGGAATTGTATCCTGCTTTATGCACTATGCATGTTGGAATAGGTTGCAGCTTCACTGTGACCCTGCTAAGAATAAAATGGGTTTAGAAAATGGATGGATAGATGGAAGAACTGTACTTGCATTGGGTAAAGCTATCTCTGCCTCATCCAAAAATAATGATTCTTATTGTTATTTTGTTCTTGATTCCTATTTATTTATTGTCTATGTGTGTTATTTATGTAAGAGTATGTCATTTGTGTTGTATATGCAAGAAAATGAAATGCTCCCTATTAACCTGTACTGTAAATGAATGTTAGTAAAACTAATAAATTCCATACCTAGGAGAGACACTGGATTTAATGATTGGCTTGGGTGTTATGCTGTAAATCCTCCCAAAATGGCTCCTTAAAACTGACATGAATGTATGATGCATTTGAATACTTTACTTTTACGTATTTAAAAAAAGATGCCCACTTTGCCTACAAAAAGCTTAAGTGAGTCACAAACCCAAAATGTTACCTGTGGTGTCCCACAGGGCTCTGTTTTGGGCCCTATTCTCTTCAACATCTATATGCTTCCCCTTGGAACTGTCACTGGCAGACATGGTTTATCTTTCCATTGTTATGCTGATGACACTCAGCTTTACATCAACACTACTCCCACCTCCTCTAATGCTCCTCTGCCAACATCTACTTTGACTACCTGCTTGGAGGAGATAGAGGCATGAATGAGGCTTAACTTTCTTCAGTTGAACAGATCCAAAACAGAAGCCATCTTAGTTGGCACACCACATCATCTTCGTTCTTCTATCATTACTGGTATTACTTTCTCTGGTCAAAACATTCCTCTTTCTATATCGGTCACTAATTTGGGTGTTAAGATGGATTCTCAACTCACTTTTGACACCCATATTAAATATCTTTGTAAATCTTCTTTTTATCATCTCAAGAACATTGCTAAACTCCGCCCTATACTTACCCTGGCGGATGCAGAGAGGCTTGTTCATGCCTTTGTCTCCTCCAGGTTGGATTATTGTAATGTGCTTTTTATTGAGATTCCTGGTAAGAGTATCCAGAGACTCTAGTATATTCAGAACTGTTTTGCCAGAATTCTGATGAGGGTGCGAAAGTATAACCACATCACTCCTATATTGAAAACCCTTCATTGGCTCCCTGTTTCACCTAGAATAGAGTATAGCGTTTCCCTCCTTACTCATCAGTGTATTTATGGGCATGCCCCCCATTATTTACAGGAACTCCTTACCCGTCATACTTCTTCACGTACCCTCCGCTCTATACACATTAACACTCTTCAAGTTCCCAGAACCAAGCTCAGCAGCATGGGTGACAGAGCCTTTTGTTCTGTGGCGCCGAGACTGTGGAACGCCCTCTCGGATTAATTGAGAGCCCCACAGTCGATTGATGTTTTTAAACGAGATTTAAAAACTTATCTTTTTAGAAAGATATTTTATTATTGAAGTATTTCATGTCTTTTTTGTTTGTTTTATTACTTTATTTTACTCTGTAGCACTTTGAGATTGTTTATATAAAGTGCAGTATAAATAAAATTTATTATTATTATTAGTATTATTACAAACCCAATCGTAATAGAAATAACAGCAGGACACTGTCGCTTTGGTTTGTCTGACAGTTTTTTTTGTCTTCAATTTGGTGGAAAGCATGCAGTTCTTCCTATGTTTGAGTGGAATTTCAAAATGTGTTGCCTGTTAGATCAATAGGTAACATCAAGCTGGAGTAAGCGTGTGCGTGTGACTTGTGATATGTGAATGTCTCGTCTAAGCCTGGTTATTGCCGCACCTGTAAAGGAAAAATGGACCGAGAAGAACTACAGGTGATTTAAGACCAATGAATGCTTGCGCTAAAAAGAAAGCACCCGTTTTACTCACATATCGCTATACATTTTTTTTTTACGAAAAAGTTAAATGGAAAAAGACGGTAAATCACACCGTGTCCTATGACGACGCTCAGCTTTTTCCGCGAGTATAGTTTTTATGAAATACAGTACTCAGCTTATTTAGTTTAATGTGGCTATGGTATTAGTTATATCAAACAGAATGCTTTCAATATTAACAGTTAACACAAAACAGAAGCCAGCCTGCTCGTTGCACGGTAGTCGACTGACCTTTCAAGAACTCGTCCACCAGCTCGAGGTGTTCGGGCTGTGTAAAGAAGCTCTCGAGCTCCGTCGGGCTGTCCTTCCCACACACGCGGAATGTTTCCTGCACTTTGGTAGCGATCCACCAGTGCCTTTCGTCCATTTTAAACCTTAGTATTTGTACAAGTATGCGCTTGTCTCCCGAAGCCGGAGCTTCGGCAGTGAGTTTTCTAAATAGGCATAGTGCGGCGGCGGCTGTTGTCAAGGCCACCGGTAAACAGCTTCTTAACGCTTAAGGGCAGCCCGTGTGTTGTGCGTCGCGAATGTTTGAAAACTGAGTGTTAGGATACAATACAGGGAAACTGGACAGGCTTTTCAGGACAGAGTCGACGAGTCACCGCTATCGCGGGGATGTGGACGCGCGCGCGGCCGTGTGTGGTGTATGTTGTTGGCGCGCGCAGGTATGCAAGTTCACGCTCTTCATTCATTTTCGGTACGTCTGTCGACCAGATCCAACGTTGGAAGTGTTCATCATAGAGAACAGTGTCAAGATAAGTAATTTTAAAACACTCCCTTATATTACAGTTTATGTTTACTTATTGTAAATTGGCGATACTCCCTAGAAAATTAAGGAAAGGGACTAGATATTTGGCTGACCTGTAAGTGAAGCACTTCATAATTTCATTAGTAAAGTTTTCTTTAAATAAATCTTTCAGTGTTACGTTCAACTGTATTGGAATCATATATCACAGAACCCAAAGAACATGACAAACAGGACGCATCATTCATTTTTCGCATGAATTCCTACCAAATAAAAAAAAAACAAAGCCAACTGTGCACCTCAAAGTAAGATCCAAAACATTCTATGTGGTAGATGATTCAGACTTCCATTTAATAAACATGCCACAAACGCACCATGACTTACTGCATTCAAACTAAACAAAACAAAATATGTTGCTGCGTTTGATCACACAGGAGAAGACACTGCAACAACTCTTTCCATGCAGTACAGTAAAACTTGGCTTTTCCAAAAATCAACATCTTACTAAAACTGACGTAACATACAACTGCATCTCTCTTTCATGCCTCAGAAAAAAAAACATTAGTCTTTGAACCTTTGCTGACATGATGTGTCACATGCGGCACATTGATTGACCGCTTATTTCATTGATGTAGACGTGTACACTTCAGAATTCATCCTGCTACTTCTGCCAACAGACATATCATCAATAAATACTAGTGACTGACTTGAATTCACAGCTATGCATGATCATGCCATAACACTGCCTCCACCATGTTACACTGATAACATGGTATTTATCGGATCATGAGGCATTTCTTTCCTTACTCATACTCTTATCTTTAAAACATTCTAGTATACTGTATATTGATCTCTGTTCCCTTTGTCCAAAGAAGACTGTTCCAGAAATGGGCAGGCTTTTAAAATGTTTTCTAGCAAAGTTTAATCTGTCCTTCCTATGCTTGAGGTTTACCAGTGGTTTGCACCTTGTGGTAAACCCTCTGTCTTTAATTTCATAAAGTCTTCTCTTCATTGTAGACTTAGGTCTACCTCCCAAAAGTGTTCTTGGTTTAACTAAATGTTGTGAAGGGGTTCTCCTTCACCAAGGACAGAATTCTGCAGTCATCTAGCCCAGCTGTATTCTGTTGTTTTCCAGACCTTCTGGTGTTGCTGAGTTCACCAATGTATTCGTTCTTTTAAAGAATGTACCAGATGGTTGATCTGACCACTCTTATGTTTCTGCTGTCTCTCTAAAGGGTTTGTTTTGTTTTCTCAGCTTAATGAGGGGCTGCTTTTACTTTTTGCTTTTACTCTTTGGACCTTATTTTGAGATTTCACGAAGAAGGCTTCCAGATGCAACTTCCACACTTGGAATCAATTCCAGAATAATGAGGGAACTGCTCCAACCTGGTTATGGAACAGCTTGTCAGTCAAATGTCCATATAATTTTGAGCCCATGGAAATGGGGGCTGCTATGCTGAAAAATGGCTGTCATTCATAAATGGCTCATGTGATGTTTTTGATAAACCCCTTAAAAAAAGTTGAATGTTTACTCTTCAATCACATAATGATTACTTAATTTCAAATCCATTGTGGTGGCGTACAGTACTAAAATTATGAAAAGTGTGTCACTGTCCAAATACTTATATACCTGACTGTATACAGACATTTGTCCTTTAATTAAAGTGAATTTGCAGTATTTAGTTCTGCTGTCTCACAGATCCAATGCCTTTGGTACAATTTCTGTACCCAGTTGTTTTCCGTGTTGGAGTTTGCATATTCTCCTCATGTCTGGGTGTGTTTTCCTTCAAACACAGCAACTTTTCTTCCCACATCCCCCAAGATGCTGTTCTTGTATTTGTATATGCAGTGGTAGATCCTAGTATGGGTTTGATGGGAGCTCTTTTCAAGCCATTAATTGGATGTCATCAGGAATAGTTAAAGGACTGAAATCCCTGCACTTCAAAACAGAAAAAGGAGAGAAATTGGTGCTGTAGCAGTGGTTCTCAAGTTCACTCTAGCAGGCCTGCTGTGATTGCAGATTTTTGTAGTTTTACAAGCTGTCACACACGTGCGCATAGGAGGCAGCTAAAGGGCTTGAGTAAGGGCAGTCCTGAGTCATACCGGGATGTGGCAGAGTGCACTGACTCTTTTTCTCCCTTTCCTGTAGACCATTCACGGGAGATTCCACCTGGCCCTCTTGACGTCACTTCCAGGACCGAGCCTATGGAAAGAGACCTTGCCGGCTCCGGCCCCTGTGATGTCACGTCCGGGCTCGAACCTATGGCTGAAGACCTTCATGAGCCCGACCCCTTTGATCTCACTTCCTGTCATTCCCTTTAAAAGCCTCCACCTTTTCCCTATTCCCTCAGTTCTGTTTTGGACTCGGTTTTGTGCACAGCAATGCTATCATTTAAACGACGATTTGCAGCCAGGAAACCAAATATACGGGTGGCTACCCCAAACCTTGCTATGGCTCTTTGTGGCTTTTGTGACAAAGCATAAGCAATTTTTGTTGTAAATTGACCTCATTGATTAATTAGCTGCTCCATTTATTTTTATTTTTATCTTATATTTTATTTATTTTTATCCTGCATGTAGGCCCTCCAACCTGCAAGGAAAAACTTGGGGGTTGGTGGCAGAATTGGCACTCCAGCCACCATAAAAAACTTCACACTGTTCCACTCGATCTGAACTAGTGTGGTGCTGAGGTGTCACCTGTTGCATGGCTGCACTCGGGTCCTAATCTGGATCCTGAGTTGGTTTGTTGTGTGGTGGGTGCGGCAATGCGCTGTATCAGCACATGCTCCTAACCTCTCTCTCTCTCTCTGTTCATTTTGCATATAGGTAAGTTAGTGTTAATTGTATATTTAAAATAAATATTTGTATTTTTACCATATCTTTAGCTGCTTAATATTTTACTTTGCTTTTCTGTGGTGTTTGCTTTCTTAATTGCATCCAGCAATTAACGACAAGCTTAGCACATCCCAGTTCAAATAACATAAAATGCTAAAGGGCAGCTATTCTATTGTTGCCCTGGTGTGTGCTTATTAATAAATAATGGTATAAATAACCAAAACAGGGTGGCACGGTGGCGCAGTGGGTAGCGCTGCTGCCTCGCAGTTGGGAGACCTGAGGACCTGGATTCGCTTCCCGGGCCCTCCCTGCGTGAAGTTTGCATGTTCTCCCCATGTCTGCGTGGGTTTCCTCCCACAGTCCAAAGACATGCAGGTTAGGTGGATTGGCGATTCTAAATTGGCCCTAGTGTGTGGGTGTGTTTGTGTGTGTCCTGCGGTGGGTTGGCACCCTGCCCAGGATTGGTTCCTGCCTTGTTGGCTGGGATTGGCTCCAGCAGACCCCCATGACCCTGTGTTCGGATTCAGCGGGTTGGGAAATGGATGGATGGATGGATAGCCAAAACAATGCAAAAAACAAAATATTTTAAAGCAAAAAAATTAATTTGTATGCATCTAACACACACATTCCTGCTTCACTGAATAAAATCTGAGAATAAGTAATTTTTAATTTATGGATTTATACAAAAAAGAAAAAACAACAAACCAGGAAGTTACAGCTTTCTTAATTAAGGCTGGAGTCTGATTCAAAGAAGAGATTGATTGAAATGAAAATCTGCAGCATTGGGGCTTTCAGGACTGAACTTGAAACCCCCTGCTGAAGAGAATTTTCTTTTTTTCTTTAAATAAATAAACAAGAGAAACATTTTTTCTCTTAATAACTTGTTAAAGACTTTTCAAATATTTTCAACTTTTCTTCTTGTGGGATATACCCTGTTTATAAAATGTATATATGAACATCGATATGAGAACTGTTCCAAAGTGTTAATATACATGCATCAGAGGTACAGAGCAGTTAGAAGTAGATTCTAGTCTTTCTGCCTGGTGTTTTATTTGTTTGCGTCCCTGACCCTGAATTGCGTTAAGGAAGCAAGATGTAGATGACGTGGTTTTGACAATGACATATTACCTATATAATGGAACACTTGTAATGTTATACTTAATCTAGCTTTGTCATATATTGTGTATTGTGTTGCTGATTGTGTTTGCTTTAGTTATGTCTATGTATGTAACATCAAGAGAAATTCATAGCCCAGCTAAAAAGCTCAAGTGCAATTAAGTTTAATTGAAACAGTAATATGATTTTATGTAAGACAGAGTTCTCTCATTTATGACTTTAACAGTGACAGTGGAATTCTCCACCACTCCATAAACTGATCCGAGGAGATACCAGTTACAGGATGCAAAAAATATATTATCAAATTTCTGAAGCTGTTTTTTAATTATTGGGATCTGGGTTGCATTAGGAAGGAAAAAATCCCTGTGTGGAAATTAGCTCACTAACCCCCAGTAAATTTAAATCTTCAACTAAATTAACACGAACATTTTTAGAAAATGTGAGAGGTCTGGAGAATCTGGACAAAATGCACATGGACAAAGAAAAAATATGCAAACTGCATGCGACAGTGTGGTGGCTAGAAGTTGAGCTGAAGTAGTAAGACAGCAACACTTACATTACAATAGTTTAACTCTCATTTAATTCACAGCTTCTTAAGATCCAAATACATGTTATTAGGTTGAAGTAAGTGCAGCTGTGTTTGTGGTTATGTGTCTCATCATAGACAGGAAACATAGTTAGAATTGGTTCCTGCAACATGGAAAAAAGGAGTTTGAGAAAACTGAAGAATGAGTATACTACAGATGCACAGAACTACAAAGTGATACAGTAGTTAGTGCCGCTGCTGCATAGCTCCAGGAGCCTGGTTCTGTTCTCAGCCTTGTAAAGTCTGGTAGATATTGAAATAACCTCCTCTTCCAGGGTGGGTGGTACTCCAAGGACATTCCAGACAAGTTCAAGCTACAGTAAGCTTGCTGATGTCTCTAAATTGGCTTACTATGGGGTGTGTATTAGTGCTGTTTAATAGACTGGCATGCCATCAAGATTTGCTTCTGGCATTGCACCAAATACTGAAGAGACAGGTTACAGTTGTTTGCAAAATGGTAATTGGAAGTTTGGTTACAGAACAAGGATAAATGGTTTCCAAAGTATTCAAAAATGTCAACATTTACAGCTTTAAATGTTTTTTAGTTGGTAACAATGGCGGAAGTATGGGAAAACACTGAAAGAACTACACTTTAAAGCATTTTGCATTAAATGAAATTGTTAAAGACCTCTCCAGTAAAGCTTTATCTTCTGCAGAATATTGGGGACGTACAGCTCCCCAAACCCCAACACAGACAGGCAGAGAGACATAAGTCCAAAAGCAACACCCCCTTTAATCTTTTTTGTTGCCCTTACAGCACACAATGCACACAATTCTTTACAATAAAGCTCAGTCTCTTCTCTCTCTTTTCTTCTCTCTTTCTCTTTCTCTCTCTTTTCTCTGCCGTCTCCACTCCACTCCCAGCAAGTGTTGTCCTCCACCTCCCAACTCTGAGGCAGCCTCCTTTATAGTGCACCTGAAAGTGCTCCAGGTGCTCTGTTATCCTCTTCTGGCAACACTCCCGGGTGTGGCGGAAGTGCAGCATTGCTCCAGAACTGTCCAGGCACCCCCTGGCAGTGGCCATGGGCCCCAGCAGGGTTGAGCTTCCAAGCTCCAAGTCCGTGGCCAGATGCAGTCCAGGGGGGTTGCCCTCTCATGTTTCCCGGGGAAATATTGCTGTGGACATGTCTTCTCCCCCAGTCCTTCTATCCGAAGGGTATCCCGACCATCACACTTCTTAGTGCAATAATTTTTTATAGGCCCAGGAAGAGAAATAAATTATATGCTCCAATGGAAAATTAATCCCAGTTTTGAAAGAGTCTAACTCAGGCAAAAATCTATATCTCAAGGTTGAGGTTTCCTATACACCAATATGTGAACAGCGGTTAGTTGCCATTCTGTGCACACACATTTGTCTCTTTTCTGTTCATTTGAACAATTCCAGACCATTAGAACTTGCATAGGTAGATTTAGGTATAGTGTTCATTCACAATTAATGAGTTTAGGCAACAGCTACTCATTATGAGAAATGCTTGAGTGTTTCCTGTATGTGCCAAGTTAGATTGTACTTAACGTATGGTGTCATACATGTTGTCTATTGTTTGTATAGCCTTACTATCATTAGTCTGTGGGAGACGTGCGAGTAACAGTACCACAGTATTGCACACACCACAATAATTTGACCATGTAATTCAAGATAATTACTTGTTCTGTCTTTTTGACTCCATTAAACTGTTTCAATTTATGAAATAGTTACAAAAAAAATGTTTCAGATGAAAAACAGAAACAGAATACTGTAATGCTGCCATGTGAGGCTTCAGCCTCAAATGACAATGCATTAGATAAGGCAGGTCTGAGAATGAATGCATGTTTGAAATACTGTATTGGATTTGAGTAGCACATTAATGCTAACTGGTTTTAATTCAGTTATAAATCACTACTGTTTAGAATAAATCACTACTGTTTGTATCTCTCTTAAATGTCCAAACATAATACAGAAGGATAGAATGAACAAAGATTGTTGTGGAAACATTATAAACTGCTTAGTTTTTGGATAACAGATATCAGTATCTCTAGTCATTTCTGTCAAGACATTGTTAATTCACATAAACTTTTTTCATTCTCATAAACTTTATTCAACTCAACTGATCCTTTCCACATTTGCACTTAGGTCTTTGGCAGAGATATTTTATTAGTGTTTCTTTTATAAGCTTTTCAGAAGACTTGTCAGGATGTAGCAGCGTTTTGTACACTAAGAGTTAAGATCAGTTGCCAAATTTCACAGAGCTGCTCATAATTGAAGTAGAAATACAAACCTAAATCAAAACTGTATTTTGCTAGAGCACAAGAATCTTATGAAGTCTTTCATTTATTTTTACAAAATTTGGAAACAACATTAATTGCACAGCCATCTTATATAACATGGCCAAAATGATATCATGAATCAGATGGCAAGTGTATCACGTGCCTAGCAACTATGTAGCATCATATCAATCAAACATACTTGTGACAACCAAGAAGACAATAAACCTAAAATGGCAGCATGTATTAAAATGAAAAACAGGGAATAGCAGCATCTCTGAAGAAATAATCTTACAAAGTCTCGAATCTTCCTGAAATGTGTGAAATCTTTCCATGATTTTTCTTTACCTATCAAATTATGAACAGGACTATCACATATCATAATGTAAACTATAAAGATACTTAAATGCTTACCTGAAGATAAAACATAAATGGGTGATGAATCCCTTTTATTCTTCAGATATTACTTAAAGATAGAGTAAGAGTGAGAGGGAGATGCTTATCTCCTCTGAACATTTACATTTTGTGCTGCTATCATTCAACCAGTGAAGGTAAGTGATGTATTATTAAATGGCTAATTTTAACTGCCCCAAAGGTTGGTAGAGCTCAGTCTCTTTAAATAAATTTGAAACAATCTATAGTTTAAAATTATGTAAAGTTCAATTACTACAGCAATAGCAGTAATTTATCTCAATGCCAAAAACTGTTCTACGTATATGATTGTTTTTCCATTCACCATTTTTGAAACCTGCTTAGCAGACATAAGTCAAAAATAGCCTTGAACTGAGCATCAGTCTATTACAGAGGACAGTCATTTATGAGTCACTGATTAACCTGCAGTATGGAAGGGAAAGCTAGAGTACAGAGAAGAAACCTAAACAGACATAGCTGGAAGTAGCAAAACACACACAAAAAACGACAAGGCAGAGATTCATATTCCATGTCTTGAGTCTGTGAGGCAGCATTGCCAACCACTGCACCATTCACTGAGCCACCCTTTCAAAAATGTACTATCAAGTTATTATGCTACTTCTGTAATGAGTCAATGATTTTATACTTTTGCAGTTTTTTGAGTTGTAATATTCTGAAAGTCGTCATAGGGTCTAAGAATATGTGTTTCATTTTAAGTTATTTTTACATAATTTCTCAAATTGCTATGGAGTGGAGGACATTTCTGTAGATCACAGAAATTTGTTAATTGAATAGTGAAAGAGATCATAGAGTGAATGAATAATGTTGGTTTTGCTGCAAATAGTATTAACAGATTTACAACTGCTTCCCATAGACTGCCTCCATAATCCAGGATTGGTTCATGCCATTCTTCAGGTACTACTGTGATAAGGTAGTGTACAGGTATGTGTCTCCAACACTAAATTGAATTGAGAAGGTTCATCAACTGATCAATAATAGAAGGAGAAAGGGTTATTTTTTTCTTGTTTTAATCCAGAAATAATAATATTGTACAGTATGATTATAAGAGAATGTGTACATCCAGTAGTTTGCGCTAGAAAAAGTTAAGCAATCAAATTAACATTTATGATATGAGGTTTGGGAAAGAAGAGGAAACCATTCATTCCATAAAGCTCTGGATAGCTTATAAGTAAGTTCCCTAATATCTCCAGTATCTCATCCAGATACTTGTTAAAAGTGTTCAAGATTTCTGTTTCAGACACTTTGTCATTTGTTCCAGATTCCTCACAACCTTTTGTCTAAAGACATACTTTCTGAATTCAGTCTTAAGCACATTTCTTCCTATTTTCTCTGTGTACAGTATTTGAGTACTCTATTCACCATTTACAGTAATTCCTAGAATTTATGAATGAACTTTATTCATGCCTTTAAGAATTCTGAACCCCTCTATTAGATCCTCCTCACACAGCGTTCACTACTCAAAGACAAAAGAGCAGGGCATGCTCATTTTTCAAGGCTGCTGCCAACTACGCTTTTCTGCAAAATTTCTAGTAATGCAATTTGATGGTTGTAGCTAGGTTACCAGACCTGCACACAATACTCCCAATAAGGTCCCATTGATGCATGATATAGTCTGAGCATAACATAACTTGATGCACATTAAAATCAATATATATATATATATATATATATATATATATATATATATATATATATATATATATATATATATATATATATATATATATATATATATATGTATAGTGGGTGTATGTGTGTTTTTACAATAAACCAAAAATTGCCTCTGCACATTGCCTAGTCCTAGACAATGAACCGCCACCCCACCCCAAATCCATTCCTGTAGATTAGCTTTGTCCGTTTTTTTGTCCGTTTATAATTAATATTCCTTTTGTCTGTGTGTTTCAATTTGCATTTTTTGTTTAACAATAATAAATCAGCTTTTTGTTTTAAGCTAAGTTTTCTTAGCTTTTTATTTGTATTTCCTCTTGCATCAATACCTTTTCTGAAGCTGTTATCGAGTGCACAAATGCCTATTACAGCAGGAAACAGTGCAAGGCGAGGTAACGCCCTTTTATTTATTGATCGATTTTATTATATATTCCAACAATTATTAACAGTAAATACAGAATAATTCTCTCAGTAATCAATTCACCAATCTGTATTTCATAAAACTGAACAGTAACCTTAAATGTGCATGTGCATTACTAGAAAATGAAGCAGATATATATGCAAATGGTAACTATATTCGTAAAATCAATACGTGGAACATGTGTTTCTCCAATTATGATGTCTGATTTCGCGAAAGACAGCACATTAAAAGGATTATTTCTCCTAGGGTGAATTCTCAGAGGGAGTAGAACTGAAGTGGCAGGACTGAAATGACAGATGGAGCAAATGAGTAAAAATATGCTTGATTCATGTTTCAAACGAGACAAGAGAAAACGAGGCGAGAGAGTACTGCACACAAGATTTGAGGAAGATTTTTCCCTGGTGCCTCGTTTTTTTTCTTTTGGCATCGCCTCCTCTGTTGTCAGGGCGCTTTGCTCGTTGCCAGTGACGCCCACTTCCGATCATGACGTCATGTAATGAATATTAACGAGCCTTTTTTTCCTGGTGGTCATGCAGTGCCTGGTACCTGGTGTCAGCATCTTATCTGCATTCTGTCAGTGCTGGAATAAAGCCGGTAGGTGCCTTTTAAACCTATATGCAGTGTAATGTAACACACTTAGATAAGCATGAATAAATGGGTTATAGGATCCCTAAAACGAAACCTTTTTTGTATATATATATTCATTAGGCAGAAACTGACCGTGTGTCAGAGTGCAGTCACAATCAGCGTGCACTGCACTTAACTTTATAGCGAGCAGTAAAAATATGAATACCTAACTACTTTAATGCTGTAGTATTTCGAACAATTATTGTTTTACTTTATCTTTTTTACAGTTAAGCCTCTACCCAGGGAAACCTGCAGAAAAGCAACGTCATGACATTTTGTGTCACGTGACGTTCACAGGGGGTTGTTCAACATTTAAGCAAAATCGCATATTTTAAATTACTTTGTGGGATCAACAATTAGGTTCTTATTTAATGCTTTTGTCGAGAGGAGTTGAGATGTTGGGGGTATATTCATCGTTTTAGACTCTAGATACGAATACAGTTCCGTAGCGAAGATGACAGTTTAGACCTGACAGATGCGGTATCAGTTTGTTCTTTTAGCAGTGGTGTATATTTTGCCAGTTTATCGGCATGTACAATTCCGGTAGCAGTCTAGAGTGATCAACCCTACGCTAACCAGTGAATCTTCAAGCAAAACAGAATTTTACACAAGAAAGTAAAAGGCAAAGCATACAGTTAAGTCTGCAATCTCATTTTACGTACCTACTTTTTAAATTAAGTTCAATTCTGCAGTCAGTGGCCATTGCTAGGGCGATATTGTATAACCCGTTATAAAATCGTGTGCTACCAAAGGAGAAATGTTGTTTAGCCGAGCACTTAAGCTCGTGAAATAATGTGCCTTTTCTTCCTGGACCTGTTCCAAGCATAACAGAAAATTGCATAACAGAATAAACTGAATTACAGTACAAATCTCACTAACTGAGGATCCTTTCCGAAATTAATACCAGTGTAATACTATGGTACATTACATTTTTACATTTAGTAAAAATCAAAACAAGGTGGGTAGCACTGCTACTAGCGTGCTTGGACTGCAGTTCAAGTACTTAACTTTGATTTTTTATGTGCTCCCTTTGTTTGCTTGGGACTTCAGTATTCTCCAGCGACTCGAAGACCTGCCCATAGTTTGATTGGCAACTCAAAATAGATGTGGTGTGGGTGTCTGACTATGTGTGTCCATTCATTATAGATTAGTATTCTGTTCAGTTTTGACTGTTAACCTACACTGTAAAAAGTGTGTTGAGAACTGGAACAAATCAAAGCAATCTGTTCCAGTCTTTAGTTATATTCATTTGATCTTTAATTGAACTTTTTATTTTATAAGAAATTGTTTGAAGCATGGTAATTAAAGCATACATCAAACATAGAGCATATGTTTTTAAAATATGATGTTCATATGTTTAAGTTCAATTACAATCAACTTGCGTCCTGTTAAAATAGTAATGGAGTTGTATGGATGGTTTCTTGTAGAACCACTGCCTGATAAAGACCCATTTCATTCTGGGATGTGTTTTTTGCATAAATTGGTCGTTCAGACTTTGAGAAGGTTCCTAATATATGGACAAAACAAAAATATTTAGTGTATAGTAGTCTACCTAACAGGATGCTGACAGAGTAAGAAAACCTGAACTTAGCCCATGTTATTGTGTCCTTTTAAAATCATGAATCCAGTGGTATTTGACAAATCATATGTTCATGGCTAGTTAGATCTAAATAAAAATAAAGGTTCTTTCAGGATCCTTAATGTGGATGGTTCTTATGGGAATAAAACATGATTCCCCTATTGCCTCACTCCTAATAACATTTTGGCACTTTTATTTTTACTAGTGTAGGGCTATGCACACAACACCTATTGAATAAATTGTAAGTTGGATTGATAAATGAATGAATATGCTTAAGCTAGTTTGATGTCCTGCTTTTCCACCTCCAGTGCCTAGACCTTAATTACATTCTAGTCTTTGTGTTGATTTCTTCTTGGGGTGCCTTTATTTCCTTCAAGACACATTTTGTAGGGTTGATCAACAACTTTAACTCACTCTGTTTAATAAATCTGGGTACACCATGCACCATTGACTCCTATCAATACAATTTGCTTCCTGGGCTGGAAGAGACCTTGTACTGGAAAAGTAAATTCAAAATGATTAATTTATGGTTGTTAGAGGATGGATTTTCAAAGAGTATGTTAGTAGATGGTAACTTTTTAAAGACTGAAGCATTTTATGTCAACATATGAAACCACTTCATTTTAGTTTATTCTAGTTTCATTTTGGGTACTTTTTCCAACAACGAAGTTTCATCTCTCACTATATTTTTCATTAGGTTTTGAAGTAAATTGAAAATGTCTCTGTCCTTTTTTATTTTAGTCTGAATAGTAAATGGTCAGAATACAGGAATACTCTTTCAATTTATAAATATTGTGCTTGAGCTATGAGGATCTAACATAATCATCATAATCATTCATTTAGATTTGAAGTTTCACGTCCATTTGATCATATCCAACGGCTTGATTTTTTGAAAGTAAAACATAGTCTTAGAGTTTTCCTGTATTTTAGGTAAATTTGGGATGGATGACACACAGCTGAGTGTGTTCAGATGACAACATGAATTCGGCCGCAAGCGGCGCTGCTGATTCTCGTCAGCCAGACAATAGCAACAGAAAACAACAGCGAGCTTCATCACCCGCCAGATTAAAGGATGTTACTTCAAGATTAGCTTCTAAAAACCCGGCAACGACTAAACCGGGTAACTGGAAACAGGGGATTAAGCAACAGCGGGCTTCTGCCCTTGGATCTGTAGCTGGCAGTCGGTTTCAAGGCAGAGGTGCCACGGCGGCTGTCCAGAGTGGTGGTGCTGAAAGCGGCGCATACAGCAACGCTACGTGCAAGGCGGAGGCAGGAAGGAAATGCAACGACGAAAGAAATAGCTGCCTTTCTGAACCTCGAAACTCAGAGATCATACCTGTCAAAGGAGATTACAACAACCGTGTCGTGTCCGATCAGCCAGCTGGTGCTTCTAAACCGTTAAAAACCAAGCCAAAAATCACGCAGAAGGGCGGAGGAGATACGGCCGCTAACAGCAAGCAACACAGCAGCACCGCGTTGGGATGCGGAGCCGGCTTTTGGAAGGAGGGATGTCTGCAATCTGAACTGATCCAGTTTCACATAAACAAAAGGTTAAAAAGGGAATTCAAAATGCACACCAAAACGGCGAACGTTCAAGAAGGCGACCAGCAGCTGGAGGCGCCACATGAATCTGGAAACATGGAGAATGTGACAGAACAGGAGCAAAACCTGCAAAATGAAATCGAGAAACTGGTGGAAGAAAATGAAGAGCTCAAGGTATGCATTCGATTTATTCCAGTGTTTGCCCTTTACTTTCTCGTGAATGTGAAATAAAAAGAGCATTAAGTAAAGGTGGCTTTGCAGTTCAGCCATTAGGCATAGTGTGATGACATGGCAGTATTCTGCGCTCTGTTATCTGCCACTCTTCATTTGTATTTTAGGCACCTTCGCCAAGGCGAAATTAATTATGAACCATTCATGCTCTGTTTAAATTATACCGAAATATATTTGTTTATTACTTGTGTGTCCGTGATTTGGGAAAATGGCTAAAATATGTCGGAAACTGCTTTCTTCCTGGATCAGAGTGAAATCGAGGAGATGCGTACAGAGATGGACGAGATGAGGGACAGCTTTTACGAGGAAGATGCGTGCCAGCTGCAGGACATGCGTCGAGAGCTCGAAAGGGCCAACAAGAACTGTCGAATTCTGCAGTACCGTCTACGTAAAGCAGAGAGGAAACGCCTACGCTACGCAGAGACGGGCGAGGTCGACGGAGAGCTCCTGAGGAGCCTGGAGCAAGATCTAAAGGTAAAGAGGAGGAACCTTGCGCCGGCCCGCGTCATCCGCAATAATATTTAGCCGTTATCCCTTTCTTTTGGGTGTTAATATTTGGCATTTGGTAGCGAATATACTCTAACATAACATCACAACTTGATTTATGTGAAAAAAGAATAGTGCGGAGCAAAAGAAAATACACTTCTTAAATAAATTTTAGGTTTGCTTGCTTGTTGAAGCAGCAGCGATAACCACTGCCACCAAAGGACTGGAAAATAATGCATGCTATACACTGTCATTACTTATTTTAAAAAGTCTACATTTGTTGATTTTGTGTTAAAAATTGTGCGCTTCTTCTAATAAAGTGAGACATCCACTTCAGCAGCAATGACTTGTGAAAGCATTATCTGTAAATGCTGGTTTGACTCTCTGAACTACTTTTGGTGTACAATTGCCTCAAACTCTGTGATTCTGAATGCTTTCTTTAGCGATGAGGAATTATTATCAAGCAATCTCTTAATTTTCAGCTATTCTATGATAGGATTGCTTGTACTGTTTTGATGTTGATTCTGTTGTGCAATGCCATTTTGGTATAGTTTTTGTTTTAGTAATTGTACAGATAGTCTCACACTCCTCCAGGTGTCTTTCAGTTTTTCATATTTACTTTCTCCTTATTTGTGATAAAAAGTATTGTGTTCATGAGAAAAAAACATTATTTCTGTTTTTCAATGGAAAAACACATTATGATGTTTAGGGTATTTTTGGAAAGATACGTCTGAGTGTCTGTCATAAAGATTATGTGGACTCTGAAATGTGAGAATGAATTGATCAAGTGTTATGCATGCAATCTTGGGAGTAACATCCATCCATCCATTATCCAACCCGCTATATCCTAAGGACAGGGTCATGGGGGTCTGTAGGAGTAACATGCACTCCTTAATTGAAAGAGCTGATTAGGTTTTAACTGAATTCTTGCTATTCAGCTTAATGCTTTTAAAGTTCAAAGTTTTTAACACCAATATCAATGCCAGCCAAACTACTGCTCAAAAGTTTACAATATTTGGCATATGCATTTACTACTTTGAAAAGAATACTTTTTTGAATACAGTCTAAATGCAAGGCTTTGAGGTTTTAAAATTTCATATGCTGTAGTGCTATTGTATCTTGCATATATTTGATTAAATTCACACAATATTCTGTATCCATGTCATAAACAGGGATAATTTTTCATGCTGGCCTAATAAGATTTTTTGTTTTTATAGTATTTTAGCTGTATTGATTAGTTTGCATATACAATTCTTTAATTGTTAACTTGTTTGCTTTGTAATAATAAAGTACACACTATTTTAGAAATGTTATATAAGGTAAAGGTTGGTTGAATGACTAAGGATGTACCCATGAACTCATGATGTTTTCATAATATCCTCTCCCTCCAATCAATGTGAACAAACAGAAACCCAAATTTATCAGACGAGTTGATGTTTTGATGTTCAATATCAAGTGCCACATGCACATAGTATAGTGAAATTGTTAGTTGAATATCTGACCGACATGGCAAACCTCAGGTTCTTGAGCAATAAGCATTTACTAGTTAAATGTGGGCTTTACTTTGAAACCTGCAGGTTGCTTCTTTGTCAAACATGATTTATTGAAAATGTAACATGAAAATCTTAAAAAAATCTTGTCAGCCATCACAGTCCCTTTTATCCATGGCCCGTTTCTTAACAAAGAACGGTTGTTATGTAGGTGTTTTTCTTTTGCAGTAACCTATTACAGATAATCCTGTGACACTATGGTGCAGGAAATCTCCAGTAAATTTTCTATTTCTGATAACCCTCATGCTGGCACCCCCTACCATGCTGCATTTAAAGACACTTGCTCATGTCACTTTTCTGACACAAATGACTGACTGTTGCCTGCTTACCTGCTTTAACTAGTCAGTCTACCTACTGACTGGTACCTGCCTGCACATATGACACTGTTACTGCCCACTGTACAGTCATGTGGAAGGACAGTACTGTCTCATGGCTTTTTTTCCAAGGACGACAGTGAATAATTTAATAGTTCTTCTATTTTTAAACCCCCACATGGCCCTGTTATTAGTTTTTATTGGTAATCTATTCAGCTGGATAGGTCTGTTATTTTGTGTTAAATTATGGTGGGTGAAGTGCTGCTAAGCAAGTAGAAAACCTTAAATATTCAACATTATAATGACTTTCAAAATATGTTTTCTTTTTAGACCAGGATTGACTTCACAAAACTTAATACTAGGACACATATCACTTAATAATCCCCATTTACCAATACTGGAAGAGGATGAATTCTTCTAACTGAGAGCATCTCGACATAATTCACAGTATACTGCAAGACAATCTGTTAAAATAAAGTTCAAAACATCTTATTATATTTAAATATTCTTAGCTAGATTTACAAAGAGCATTATTTATTTTGAATCGCATTGTGCATTTTACAATAAGACTATGAGTTCTACAATTTTATGATTAGGTTTTATTTATAAGGACTATAAAAGGAAATGTCTAAATGGCCAACCTGACCCATAGAATAACGCAGATATGTTCAATGCAGGTGCTGGATTGCTGCAAAAGATGACTCATGCATTTAGTTCTATAAAAGCTAGCAGTTCATTTCTCTGCATGGAGTCACTAAGGAGATGTATAATTGACTCACTTGTAGGAGAAGTGAGAAGAATTAGACAAACCTTTTAGTAGTTTGTGTGCCTCTATACCAACTCACATAAAATTATAAGAAGTAATTTATGTTTCTTGATGTGAGTATTAATTTGTTTTTTCAGGTGGCCAAAGATGTGTCTGTGAGACTTCATCATGAATTAGAGAATGTAGAAGAAAAACGAGCTAAAACTGAAGAAGAAAATGAAAAGCTACGGCAACAGCTCATTGAGGTGGAAGTTGCCAAGCAGGCTTTGCAGAATGAGTTGGAGAAAGCAAAAGAAGTAAGTGATTTCTAAAGCAACTGGAATGAATGTTGTATGTTTTATGATAATACACTTTATACTTTGTTTGGGGTGCTTGGCAAACAAGGAAATATAATAGCAGAATATATTTTTGAACTCAGTCATGCTGGCTCTATTTATTTAGGTTTTTCTGTAACTTCAGTTAGTTCACCTTTTTCCAATTAGCAGAGAGTAACTCTCTTTAAAGCTGCAAATTGCTAGAAGGTGACTCTAAGGAACTGTATCTGTCCCAATTAAGAAACTTAGTAGCATACATATTCAGTGTGCAACTGTCTCTCAGACAAAGGTCTCGTGCTTTATATTATCCATCCATCCATTATCCAACCCACTATATCCCAACTACAGGTCACGGGGGTCTGCTGGAGCCAATACCAGCCAACACAGGGTGCAAGGCAGGAAACAAACCCCGGGCAGGGCACCAGCCCACCGCATGCTTTATATTAATTATAGGCTAATTGCCCTTCCTCTTCTGTTTTCCCCCCATGTACTTCTTTAGGGCAATATGATCAAAAGTGCAGGCTTTTCACTAAGCCCTTGAAATTCCTGGGTTAGGCTGGTACATGTAAAAACTGTGCATTTCTGGAAAGTGTCATGAGTAACTCACTTCTAGTCCCTTCCTTAAAAGAGAGCAGAATAGACTTTGAGGTATCCAGACTTCTCTATGTACCTTTGTTGGCTATTTGTAAACCTACTGTATTTTGCACAAAGAGACAGACTGACACTGGGCCAGATTAGAGTTCCCATTTATAAATAAGTTTTTGGGATGTTGGAGGAAATCTGGAGTGAAAGTGAAAATCTAATCAGATGCCAGGGGACAGTGCCATTTCCACATACCTTTAGACACTGACTAGGCCTGGCATTTGAACATAAGACTCTAGAATACTTGAGACACCAATGCTAGTCATTGTATTACATATATATTACATTGTTTAATTTTTATATACATATGTTAATTTCAATGTAGCTGGACAATTAGATTATTTGGAATTTATAATGAAAAAACTGAGTACATTTAAATAATTTTCATTTGACTATTCAACTATAATTCAAGTCGTATGAGCACATAGATCAATCTTCTGATAATAAAGCGATGTAACATTATATTCTTTTGCCCTTTCAAATTGGTTTAGTGCTGTCTGGGCCAGAGCCTATTTTAGCATCATCAGGCACATAGCTGACAACAAACCTAGTCAGGGCACCCTCTGTCACAGAACCACTGGGCCAATTTAGATTTGAATATGACCCTAAAATGCATGTCTTTGGGATGAAAACCAGAGGACCCAGAGAGTAATCACTGCAGACATGGGGTGATGATGCAGGCATTGGAAGAACATACAATGGCACAGACAATGACTGAGCATGGGATTCAAACCCATTTGTAAACTGGCCCTATGTGTGAGTCTCAGTGCATGTGTGAGTGGTCTTACAATGGACTGACACCCAGATTCATGGGTAGTCCCTGACTTGTGCTCAATGCTGTTGGAATAGTCTGCGACCCTGAATTGGATATAGGTTTTTTTGAGACTTTATATTAAAGAAATGCTCTGCTGAAAGCTGATGTCATTTTTAATCTACTGTATTTCTTACCCTGTTTTCTGCATAATTACATCCAAGATTAAATTTTAATCTCATAATTTTATGGAGAATGGAGATCACGAAGTGCATGAAACTTATTCAAATAAGATCAAACTTTTGAATTGAACACAGGTCTCATGACCAATGAATGAGGGAGAGGCAGATCTTCAGTTCAAAGGTTTGATCTTCTTTGAACACACTTCACATTCGTGATTTCCCTTAAGTATTTTTTTAACAATATTTGAGCCAAAATTGCATGTACTGTATTTTTGGATTATGTAACACAAGTAGCTTACAATTTTTTTCATGGACATTTTAATATTGTTTACCATTGATCAGTATTGACTCTACATTCTCCCCCATTGAAGCCCATTGTATCATAAACTTTTTGATCTCTATTCTCCCTAAAAATGTTAAGTTTTCTTGCTTATCACTACAGACAACACTGCGTAAGTAACAGATAAAAAAAAATATTTTAAGCAGAATATTCCTTTATGTTTGAGACTGTCATCCTACAAATATGTAAAATACATTAAGATTAACTGCAAGTCCTCTCACCCCACATGTCTACTTAACTGATCATCCCGAAATTTGTGTTTTAAAGCATATAAGAAAAAATGACAATAACATGTTGTTTTAACAGATTCATTTTAGTTTGTTTTTCTTCAGAGTCACTTTATTTAAATGGAGACACCAGACGATATCTGCTAAGTGAGTGAAATGCACAATGACATGCAGATGCTGTTAATAGCATCTCCAAAGTGCTTGACTGACACTAATTAGCACAGGCTCATCAGACAGTGTGAATTCACACATAGTCAATGTAATAATTCAGCTCAGCTTTGTTAATGAGATTTGATCACCACATAAATGAATTGAAATACTGCTTCTCCAAAGTCTGCAGCATAGCGCCTGGCACTATCATTATAAAGGCATCAAAATAAGTACATAAGGATTTAGAAATTTTAGGAATTGGCTATTGCTAGTGTAAAGTGTAAAGGTCTTCAATCAAAATTTTGAAATTTGCTATTTCTGTGAAAGATTATGGTAATGATTAGCAACTGCAGCAGCCTGACCTAGATAAGGCAATTGACGACCATCCAAATTCACATAAGACAAAGGCTATCCTTGCTTCATCAAGCGATGAAAAGAAAGCCAGCAATTTGCAAGGCACATTCACACACTCAACCCAACCAACTAATTTAGGTTAATTAATTATTTTTATATTCAACCACCAACTCAATTTAGAAGCATTAATTAGTATAACTCTTACATCTTTAGGATTCAGCAGAAAGATGAAATAGCCAGATAAAGTCCACACCGACAGAGGGAGAACATACAAACTCAACATAGACAGTGACTGGGCTGAGAACTTTTAATGGGTCTCTGAATATATAAGGGAGATGTGGTGTCTAATGAACTACCACTGACACTACAATTATTATTTAATCTGTCTGAAATTCCAGTATCCATATTAAATTTGGTGCTTTTAAACTGAAGTTTGCATTTTGCACAATTTTAATAGTGTTCAGCCAAATCACACTCAGAAATATTCATGCACAAATGTACAATATAGTATGGTATGGTGTAGACCTCTCTCATCCCACATATTTATTAAAAACATCATTGCTTTTGTCGGAATGTGACTTGTGTTTGTATAGTTAAATAACATGAATGTGGGTAGTACATTGGTCCAGTGGTTCTTCAAATCCTGAGCCAGGTCATTGTTTTTGTGTAATTTCTCCCCTGATGTCTGGGTAGATTTTCTCAGGGTACACATCCCTAAATATGTGTGTGCTAGGTGAATTGATGATGGACAACTGGCTCAATGAAGGTGTGTACATGAGGGGAGTCTGTGCTAGATTAGTATACCTTATCCAGGGCCACTTCTTTCCTTGTACCTGATACAGCCTGGGTAATTTTAGCCCACCATGATCTGGAACTGGGTTGAGTGGGTTTGACAATAGCATTATATAACATTATGTAACTTGACAGTAAACAACTACTCACATTTTTCAAGCTCCTATGAAGTTGAGCATTTGTTGGTCTTCTTCTCCTACATCTCATTTCTAACCTTACTTTTACTCTTCGAATTGACCACCATTTCTTTTTTCCACTTTGGGTGCCTTGTTTTTTTCTTGTTCATCTTACATAAACATACTTTTTTCAGTTTTCCTTGTAAATTAAAAACTTGTACAACTTTTTTGTGTGTATTATTATGCAAGTTTAAAATTACGTCATGCATCCTATTGCTTACATTCTGAATTACAAGATGTAACAAAATATTAATGAGCAATGCACAGTTTCAGCATTTTATCTAGAAAAGATTAAGCATTCGGTCTACACTATTTTTATCTATTTTTTATTTCGTTTCTTTGTCCCATCCCATTTGAGTATGAAAGAAATTGATTAAAGAAGGATGGATACATTTGTATTCAAAATGTGTTTTGAAAATGGAATGCTAAAGCCTGATACACATAGATAATTGACATATTTGTAAGGCATTTTGGGTCAGTTTCAAAAGAGGAATTTTGGAGGAGAAAAGATTAAAAAAAAACTAAGAAACAAACATAAAAATGCTCCTGATGTATTGACGTGGGTACTGGTAAGTGTTAAAAAAAACCCATATATGTAAAAGGGTGAACCTTCCTTGTAAGCAGTTTATTAAAACTATAGGTTCCTCTATTGCTCCTTCTGTTGAAACTAGCTTCAGTTTTCCTTTCAAAGATAGTTTAAAAGTTACATATAGTTAGAACTTCACTCTGACAAGATAAGTACTATATTTTCCACATAAATAGCTTGTAAAAAGTCCCTTTAAAAGGCACTGATGTTTAACAAAAGCAATAAATGTTTAGTGATGGTGTCTTAAAACTAACATAATGGTTTGGTTACTTCTGCATTTTTTTCCATATGGGTCTCTTCTGGAATCCCAAAGACATAGAGGGTAGGTTGTTTCATTACTCAAAATAGGCCCTATGTGAGCCCTGTAATGGAATGGCCCTAGTTCCAGGGCTGGTTCCTGATTTGAACTAAATGCTGTCAGGATAGGCGCCAGCCTCTAGTTACCCTGAGTTGGGTTAAGCAGGTTTGAGCATGTTATATCATATAATGGTTAAAAAAACAGCAAGAGTAATTGAAGAAAAGAGTCCTCTTAATACACACTACCTCCTAAAGTGCCCATTTGTTTCATCTTTCCTGAAATTTGAGCTACAGAGCAGAAAGAGAAACTCCTATAACATTCTTATTTACCAGTGAGTTTCACAGCACAGTGCTTAGTGCTACCACTTCATGATTCTTGCACCTTGGGTTCAAGTACCACACCTGAAAGTTGTCTGTACATTCTTCCCATATCTGTGTATGTGTTCACCAGAAGTACTGTGGTGTTCCTTGAACATCCCCAAAGATGTGCAAGTTAGGATAACTGGGTTTTCTAAATGCACTCTATGTAAGAGCAGAGAAGTTGCATATGTAAGTAGAATCTGTGATGGAGTGGTACTTTGTCCAGTGATGGCTCCGGCCTTTTGCCCAGTGCTGGTGGGATTGGCTCTGGCCCCCTTGTGATACTGAGCTATACTGAACAGGTCTGAGTATGTAATGTTGTTGTACTTAAAAGTCACATTGTCTAACTGAGGACAGTAGTTGAACATCTACAATCCTTTAATGGAATAATGTAGAAAATAGCAGGACGGAGTAAGCTAAGCCAAAAGGCATGTATTATTTCTCATATTAACAAATATTTACTTTTAATTGCTCACCTGTATCAAGCAATCAATTATATACTTTATTTTTTTAAATGTCTTGTCTAATCTTGAAATTTTCTGTTCATTAGAGGATGTTAATTAATTCTGTCATGAAGCAATACCTGTTTTTAAAGTATTATTATTTCAGCCATTTAGCAGTTCAGCTCTTGTGGTATACAAGAGGTATATAACACTCCATGAGTTTTGAGACCACTTGGTGTTTGTGAAACAATTGTAATTTAATAAGTTCTGCCACCCTGCCCTGGATAAGGGGGTTAAGAGGATGAAAGGATGGATAAAGAACATATAATTAACATTGTAAATCAGTTCAGAACACCTTTACTGTCCACATAACACACCGTGACCTTCATTCAACCAGGTTTAAAGTAATTAATTCATGGTTTCCATCATTACCAACACAAAATTTACATAGGTCTTTCAAATTCATCAATCAATGAAGATAAATGATTGATAAATACTAGTGATAATTAATGAAAAAAAATTAATGGACTCATTTGATGAATCATGGCAGCAATCGTAAAAGTAACTTTATTTTCTAATGACAGAGTGATTAGTACTGCTGCCTCACAGATCCAGCATTGTATGTTTATAATAATTAATAATAATTCTTTGCATTTATATAGCGCTTTTCTCACTACTCAAAGCGCTCAGCAATTGCAGGTTAAGGGCCTTGCTCCAGGGCCCAACAGAGCAGAGTCTCTTTTGGCATTTACAGGATTCGAACCGGCAGCCTTCCAATTGCCAGTGCAGATTATGTTTCTGACCCTTGTCCTGGTGGAGTTTTCAGGTTCTTCCTGTGTCTTTGCTGGTTTTTCCTATAGGTACAGTGGTTTTCTAGCCACATTATCAAAGATGTGCATGACAGGTTAATTAGTTTACATCCCTGCAATGGGCTGGTTCCAGTCTTGTGTTCTGTGCTGCTGAGACAGTTTCCTGCCTCCTGTGACCTTGAATAGCATTAACCAGCTTTTAGTATGTTTCAGAATGTTATATTTATTTCATTTTAAAGGTGTATTTTGAAAAGTGGTATTTTAATGGATGACATTTTGTGCATTTTAATTTGTATTACTTTTGCCTTTAGTTGTCTCTTAAAAGAAGAGGAAGCAAAGACTTGCAAAAATCTGACAAAAAGAATGTGCAGACACCGACTGAGGTAAGCTGAGTTTCCTTATGCATTGCAAAGGATCATCTCTTAAGTTAATTAACGACTGTGCATTTGTGGACGTGTGTGGTCTTAGATGGTGTCTCCTGTGGTTTTGGGTTGCTTCCTCTGTTGTGCCTAACACTGCTGAGATAGAGTCTTACTCCCCTAGTACTGTAACATACAAAGTATCATCTGAAAACCAATGGATAGACATATAACAGGTACAGTATAAAGCATGTAGTGACTATATGTATGAATTTACATGTTTATATGCACATCTGTAATATCCATCAGTGTGTGTTTTGATGCAATATATATATTTATACGTGCAAATTGCATGATGAGTAAATGGGGGGATCTGTCTGAGTGTTTGCTTTGATGGTCTGCTACCTAATCCAGAGTTAGATATCCTGACACTGAGCTAGGCCTTTGCTAATCAACTTTGTGGTATTCTATATCTTCTGTTGAGTCTGTCCCTAATGCTCCAGAAAGTGCAGCTGAGGTGGAAAACATCTTGCATTATTCCTATTCCAAAGAAGGTGAATATCTCTTCACCTAATGAGTACAGATCAGTGGCACTAGCATCTCACATCATGAAGAAGTTTGAGAGGCTGGTCCTGGACTGGATTGCTTAACATCAGCAAAACCAAGGAACTGGTTATTGACTTTTGCTGCACCAAAGAGCCTCAAAATCCAGTCACTGTTTAGGGAATGGTTGCAGAGGTGGTGCACTCCTACAAGTACTTGAGGGTCCATGTGAATGACAGGTTGGAGTGTTCTCGTAACACAGAGGTACTATATAAGAAGGGGCACAGCAGGGTCTTTTTTTAGGAGACTCCATTTCTTTAATGTAGGTGGTGACATCTTTCATATTTTCTACAACTCTGTGATGGTCATTGTGATTTTTCTACACTGTGGAGTGCTTGATGGGCTTGTAATATCACTCCAAGAGAGACCCATAGAATCAACAAGCTAATTAAAATGGTAGGATCAGTTATACAACATACTCTGGACCCCCTGGAGGTAGTAACAAAGGAGAGAGTTAAAAAAGAACCAAGTGCCAATCAGACCATTTTCCTTCAAATCTTATTTTACTTTATCCATCCACCTCTGCTTTGGCCTCTCCCACTTAGTCTTCCCCTGTACTTCCCTTTCCATCACTCTTTGCCCACATATTCATTGTCTCTCCTCATCACATGTCCATACCAGTTAAACCTAGTGTAACAAGAGCTTGTGCCTATCTCAGCGTCACTGTGTGCATAGCAAGAACAAATTCTGGGCGGTGGGCTTTCACTCACTCATTCTGGGCCAATTTGTGAAAGCAGAAAGTACTTAGGCTAGAATCTAAACCTGGTACCCAGGAGCTTGGAGCACAAGTCCATGAAATTATTTCTAAAAAGTGAAAACATTAATTAGAGATTTTAATATTTTAGATGAATGCATTAATTTTATATTGTCCTTTTTCATTTTACTAGGAGGACAATGAAGACTTAAAATGTCAGATTCAGTTTATCAAAGAGGAAGCTACTCTAATGAGAAAGAAGATGGCAAAAATTGATAAGGAAAAGGATCGCTTAGAACATGAGCTGCAAAAGTACAGATCTTTCTATGGTGACTTAGACAGTCCATTACCAAAGGGTGAAGCTGGTGGTCCACCCACCACCAGAGAGGCTGAACTAAAGTTAAGGCTAAGGCTTGTAGAGGAAGAGGCCAATATTTTGGGCAGGAAGATTGTTGAACTAGAAGTTGAAAACAGAGGCTTGAAAGCAGAACTTGATGACCTTCGAGGAGATGAATTTGCTGGCACCTCCAACTCCTCTTTTCGGGAGCAGAGTGAATCCATTTCAGAACTGAGACAGCAGCTTCAATTGGTAGAAGATGAAGCAGAGCTGCTGAGAAGGAATTTGGCTGACCTAGAAGAACAAAACAAAAAGATGGCTATCGAGATTAACAAGTACAAGTACAAGGCTGGCTCTCATGACTCCTCCAGACACACAGACAGTGCCAAAACCGAGGCCCTCCAGGAAGAACTGAAAGCAGCCAGAATGCAGATTAATGAGCTGAGTGGCAAAGTGATGCAGCTGCAGTATGAAAATAGGGTGTTGATGTCTAACATGCAACGTTATGACCTTGCCTCACATCTAGGTATCCGTGGGAGTCCCCGAGACAGTGACGCTGAAAGTGATGCTGGGAAGAAAGAAAGTGATGACGATTCTCGCCCTCCTCACAGAAAACGCGAGGGACCTATTGGTGGAGAGAGTGACTCAGAAGAAGTGCGTAATATCCGGTGTCTGACTCCAACAAGGTCCCTTTACTCCGTTGAAAGCCGTTTTTTACAAAAAAACTTCAAGGACCGCCAGCAGATGATAGACATCCGCATGGAAGCAGAACGCCTTGCCAGGACTATAGACAGACTGATTGCAGACACCAGTGCCATTATTAGTGAAGCCCGGGTTTATGTAGCCAATGGCGATCTCTTTGGAAGGATGGATGATGATGATGATGGCAGCCGAATTCGTGAACATGAGCTTCTTTACAGAATCAACGCTCAGATGAAAGCCTTTAGGAAGGAGCTTCAGAGTTTTATAGACAGATTAGAAGTCCCCAAGTCCGACGACAGGGCTGCGGAGGAGCCACTGTCTGTAAGTCAGGTAAAAATATTTGTAGATGTTGTTGGTAAACATTTGAATCCATGTCTGTTATTTAAAGGATGTTTAGTATTTTTGAAATCAATGTTATTTCTTCACAATTGTGACATTTATTTATTTGTCACATAAAATTGTGTTCTAAAGTGTTTTTTTATAAATTTTAAAATTGTCTTTACAATGGAGCTCTATAGAACGCAGCATCCAAGCATGACAGAAAAAGGCTTAAAACTTACCAAATATGTCCACTTTGAAGCGCCAAAGGTTACAATCTAAGACAACATACCTTCTGCATTTGCAAGGCATCCTTGTGATATTGGAAGGAAAAGAGAAATAATAATTTTATCACAGATTCTTGGTCATATTTCTTTGAAGGTAAGGATACATTTCTTGCTCATTTACGTATATGCATGCTGTGGCAGTGGAGTTATGAAAATGCAACGCCACCAACCCATTACAATCTCTATAGTTAATTTAGGTAGCCTACAGACCAGGATGTAAGTAGTGAGTGGCAGCATAGTGAGAAGAACAAATAAAGAGTTTTACTGCACTTTGTACAGCCGGTCTCATTTTAAAATGGCTGCATCTCACAGCTGTGGCTTGCTTTTTGCTTTTTTCCTTCTTAAAATGATAAGGATACACTTGTTTGCAATTTGTGTAATCTCAAGATGCGGATCAATACTCATCTTTTGGATTATTTGGTAAGTTTTGAGGCTTTTCTATCACATATGGATGTAGGGTTCCATAGGCCCATTTATAAAAACATGCTTCCCTTTAGACTAAATTAATATATACACGTACCATGATTGTGAAGAAATAACTTTGATTTGAAAAATATCAAAAGTTATCCTTTAAAATTTGCAATTATCTCTTTTTTATAGCATCCTAATTTTTTTTAGTTTTACAAAAATAATTGGTGATTGTTATATTCTGGACTGCTCAAATTTATTTTAATATATGCATTAAGTTAACTGGCAATTCTGGCCATGCGTGAGCGGGCCATGTGATGGACCAGTGCCCATTCGTTCAGTTCCAGACCCTCTGTAATCCTAAATTGGATTAAGCAGATTTGAAATTTATTTTAGTTTGTTATTTTTTTCATAGATTCTCCACCATCCTCTATTGGAAAGAGGGGGGGTCTCATATGTATGTTTATATAAAAAAGTCTTAAGTATCTGGTTTCACAGAAATAATTTGTAATAAACTACATTACAAATATTTATGTTAGTAATAGTCACATATTTGAATGAATATGTTTAGAAAGCATAAATGAATATACGTTGAATTTTTTATTTTTAATAAGACTGTGGGTTTTTAGCTTCCTAGAAATAATCTGTAATTGTAATGTGCTGTTATGCCAAAACAACAAAAAAAATTACATGAAACATTGTCTAACTCAAAATTCCAGCAGGCCATAGTCTATACAGGCAGCACTGGACACTCAAGATAGAAAATAGTTTTGACATGGATGCTAGTCTATCACAGTGCCCACTCATGCACACAACCTCAGAGTCAATTTGCAATCCCCAATGAACCTGCTCTGCATGTCTTTGGAATAAACCAGAGTGCCTGGGAGAAAACCACTGTAGATAAAGGGAGAAAATCCAAACTTCATATGAATAATACGTGCCCAGGCACAGAATTCAAACATACAGTAGCACACTGGATCTGTCATTCAGCAGCATTAATACAGAGACCAGGCCATCTAACCCTATGCCTGTTGCAACCCCCCTTCATGAAG
Organism: Erpetoichthys calabaricus; assembly: GCF_900747795.2. Lineage (NCBI taxonomy): Eukaryota > Metazoa > Chordata > Cladistia > Polypteriformes > Polypteridae > Erpetoichthys > Erpetoichthys calabaricus. The sequence continues at coordinate 202,214,259 of NC_041396.2, forward strand.
AGCATACTGCTGGTGAGTGCATTTTCAGTTTAGAAAACATAAGGAGTTTTTTTCAGATACTTTATCAAACCCCATCTAATACCAGTAGGCAGATTTGGAAGAATCTCTTGCGTTTTTAAATATCACTCCTAACAGACCTTCCTGGTGGTAATTAAGTGAACTACACAGGCAAAGTTATTGGGTAAATGTAAATGTAAAAAATAAATGGCCTGTTTCTTACCAGATTGTTCTAAAGTTCAAATGTTCCCAGATTGGCATGTGCACTTGTGTAAAGGAACAACTGTTTAGCGAAGGCAGCCTGTCTCAAGTGTTACTCACAGGTGCCTCCTTGTGGCAAAGGAGAGCACATGGCTGCTGCATAATAGATAACTCATAATGGCTATGCTTGGTATACATATATTAGAAGAATTCTGTTAAATCCAGTTTTTAGTTTAATCCCCCTGATTTTTGACAAGAAAAAAAGTAAAACTTAATGGCAGGAGTCACATATATTACTCCTATCTGTCCATATATACTGTACAACATAGTCATGTTTATGAAATGGCTAAATTTATTAAGCTGAGCCCAAGTTAGTGCTGCTGGACTATTGTTTGTACACACCAAATTTAATTTGTTCTACAAGGCATCTTCCTCAAGATCTGAGGAATCTGAGTGTTTACAGTATTGAGAGATTGCATACAATGAAATTCTGTGTGTAGGCAAACATGTAAAGATGTTTAGCATTTAAAACATTGCAAAATTAATTTAGCAGTAATTGGAAATGGCAGACAAAACCAGGAATTAAATTGCACCACTCATAGGGTCATGAACATAAAGAAAAATTACACTTCATATACAAAATGAAGAAAAAACAAACCTACAAAATAATTTAACACACATTTCCATCTATTTAACTAGTTTTTTTTTTTAATTTTTTAATTTTATTGTAATCATTCCATACAAGTAGATCAGTTTTTACAAAAAATAGGATTGAAAACAAATCGACCCCCACCCCTGAGAAAGAGAGCATGGCCAATGGGGTAAACCTTAAAGCTTGTAAACATACCTAAATTGGTTAGTTTAATAGGGCAATAGAGATGAATGGAGAAGAGAAAGAAATGCGGAGAGAATTGCTTCCTCGGTGCTTTAAGAGCTTATTCTAAAACATTATTGATTAGATCCTGCCAGGTTTTGAAAAAGTTCTGTACAGATTGTCTAACTGAGAATTTGATTTTTTCCAATTTCAAGTATTATAAAACATCGGTTTCCCACTGACTTAAAAGTGGAGAATTAGGATTCTTCCAGTTTAGCAAAATAAGTCTGCGTACCAAAAGTGTAGTGAATGCAATTACAGTTTGTTTGTCCTTCTCCAATTTAAACCCATCTGGAAGAACACCAAACACAGCTGTTAGTGGGTTAGGATGGATTGTGACATGAAGGCTGTCTGAGAGGCACTTAAAAATTTTGGTCCAGAATGATGTTAATTTGGTGCAGGCCCAAAACATGTGACCCAGTGAGGCTGGGACTTGATTGCAGCATTCGGAAGTTGGATCTTGTCCTGGAAACATTTTGGACAGTTTAACTAATATTTTTTTAATTAATTTAATGAATAGATGCAGGTGGCATAGCAGTTTGGGCTGCAACTGTTGGCTTACAGCTCATTAGACCCAATATCAGTTCTCTGCCCAGGTAATGTACATGTGGAGTCTACATGTTCACATGAGTTTTCACTGCACATTCTATTTTCCTCTTGCTTCTCATAGATGTGCGTGTTGCATTAATTGTGATTGCTAAACTAGACAAGTATGTGCATGAGAGTGTGTCCTGCATTGGATTACCCTTTAAGACAGAGTTCATTTCTACCCTGTACCTGATACTGTCAAGATACACTATAGCTGTCACAGTCTAATGGTGTTGAAAATAGTTTGATGGGTGGAAAGGTTTTGTAAAATCTAGTTTCTTAACAGAGATTCTTTTGAATTTGAAGGTTTAATGCTTGTTCTGCAATGATGGTCTATAATATAAGAACAAGTACAGCATCAATTTTGAAATGCTGCTAGAAATGGCTGAGTAGTACTGACCCTCCCTCACTTTGCCCTTTGTACCCGGTCACTCCTAAATATCCTTCATATATGTAATTAACAAAACTCCATTCATATCAAATCAGTGTACATTTTTCTGAGGCTGGAGAATGATCATTTGGCCTAGCAGGTAGAATGTAAAATAAAACATAAGCTGGAATAGCCAGATTGATGTACAAGTCTTTCAGGCTGAAAAAAAAAACACCTCATTAGTTTAAGCTTGGCATTCATTGTGACAGGAGGCTTGATACATTGTGAACACCAAAGAAATTGACTTTGTCAAGTGCTTGGGGGCATTTTGAAAATGCTGTATTACATAATCCTGGCTGTACAAGCTGTACCTCACTGTTTCTAATTATCATTAAACAAATAAAGAACAGCAAAATAGCACTGAGTTCTGTACAAGTGGAATCCCAAATGGTAGAAACAACAGAATCATTTTAAAGTGGGGATTGGCAATGTGCCCCTTTGGTGCCATATGCTGATTAATTAATACCTCATTATTTCTCAAGCACTCCGCATTTAAAACCAACTGTCTTTCACTGAGTGTGCCACATAATTTGCTAGGCACACTTAGCACCAATGAAAGCAGTCATCATAATAAAAAAATCTGAAAGATATGTACTAGCTCTGTCATTCTAAGAAATTTTATAATCTCTATTCAAACGTGCCATGTAAAGTAAGGATTGGTCAGAATATAATATTCTCAAACCTACTTAATTTGGTTTAGTGTCTTGGGAGGCCAAAGCTTTTTCTGGTAACAGTGGGGACAAGGCAAGAATTTATTGGACTGACAAACTGAGGAAGATGAGTTAATGGACATTATTAAGAATGTCATGTACTTCAGGTCATTTTTGTACTTATTGATTGGTATGACATATTTTTAATAATAGTCTAGAATTTTGTTGAACTTACTGAAAGAATGATCATTTAGATAAAGGCTCATTTTTCCTTGAACTAGTTCTGGGTTTGTTTCTCCCATAAACTCTGCTGATGCTTATAGAACATCTAGCAGATCCAGCCATAATTTGAACAATTTTTGAAGAGCCAGTGTGGGCTGAATTACTTCATAGCAATCACTTTTCTTTTTTCTAGTTTTCATTTGTCTGTGCATTGTTCACCCTGCTTGTTTTATTTAACATGAGTCATTACCGCCTATTAAAAGCTGGAATTAGTGCTGTCTGCCAGTTTCTTATATGAGGCCAATTTTGAATTTCCAAATAATTAACCAAGCATGTCTTTGAGATGTGTGGGAAAAAGACAGTACCAAAAGAAAATTAAAATAGGCATGAGGAGAATACGCAAACTCCACACAGACAGCAAAGAGGCACTGGATTCAAACCTGGGATGCTAGATACATTGTACTACCATGCCACCCTCTAAAGAAATATAAATAAATAAGTAATAATAATAGATAATTTAATTTATACTTAAATAATGCTAATAGTTAAGTCAATAAATTTCATATTAAGAATCTACAAATTAAAAGTATCCTCAAAATAATTTTTAACTAAATGTAATGAATTACATAATCATATTTATATATTAAAAAGTATAACATTTTGTGCCATAATAAAACTTAAGTAACTGAAATGAAATAATATGTCTTATAGCATGTATCTTACACTATTAAAAGTAACCAGTTTATTTTGAATTTTTTTTTCTGAAACATTATTATTCAATATAAAGATGTAAAATTGTAGAATATATTACTAAATACTTATTTTTTCAGGTATTTCAAATAAAAGTGGGTAGTTTACTTATAGTATGTTTATTGCTTATTTGAATATATAAAAAATATCTAATTTTTCATTATAAGGCAGTTTCATGATCTCTGTTTAACAATCTATCCATAGACATGATCTCATGGTCTTCTATAATATGCAGGCCAGATTATGTAATCGTCATTTTTGAGACAATACATTTCCCTGCAAAGATTTACATTCTGTTGTATGAACAGTAACATGCTAGCAATAATTGTGATCAAATGCAAAGTCTGTTCGTGCCCAGCAGACAGATTAATAATAATAAAAATAATTCATTACATTTATATAGCGCTTTTGTCAGTACTCACATGTGTTATCATCTGAAAAAAGCACAAGAACTCAATTACCATTAACTGGTTATCATTTAGCATTTGTATTTGTATTTTATATTAATACTCAGTCAGTTGGGATACCTTTAATTCGTTATGAGCAAAATGTCTTGAAAATAAAACATATTTTTCAATATGTTAGTACTCAGGACAGTTTGTATCCACACTAGCTAGAATCCTTACTCTTTGGACAGTGTTTATTTAAGTAGTATTTGTTCTGTTTATGTGACTGTAAGTCACTTGAGCAGATGTTATAATTAATATGTAAACCATATTAGTAATGTGCTACATTACATAATTTATAACAACTTATTGTATTTAGATGTGTTGTTTCAGGATTAAGCATAGAAATAAAAAAATTCTTGTTTAATAGGATGAGATATAATGTATGCCATAAAGAATATTATAAACCTTTTTTACTTGATATAAAATCATTCTAAATGGCAATAAAACATTTTAATACTGTATGTACACTACAGTAAATCCAGTTAAAATTTAGTATCGACTATTGCAAAATTAATAATATATTTATAGGCTATCAATAGCTTCTTTTAATGTGTGCTTGAACTAAAATGTTACCTTTATTTTACATGTCCCCCATCTGTACATACCGTACATGTGTGATCATAAAGCTGAACAAAGCCAGAATATCCATATGTTAGGATGATTGACGTGCTCACTTTTAGCATGCCCCCATGTACCTAGATATCACTTTGACTTCTGCACCTCATCTGAAAAATGAGATTGCACCCTTTCGCACCAGAATGCCTCTGTGTGGAAAAAGGTTGATATAGACAGCACTTCTCACATGTCAGTCACAGACAGACTTGTTTGCATTTGCAGCACCAAAGACGCAGTCCAACCACAGAATACAGAAAGACTGTCTGGGTATATAATCTTAAAGAGAATGATGCTTTTCTATTTTTAAGTTAAATCCAACTGTCTATTTCTACCTGACATCTACTATAGCACTTACTGTACTTCAGCAACAGTCTCTTGCAAAAATATATTTTCGGTATGCTTTATCTGGTTGATTCACAAAATGCATAAAGAAATTAGAAAATTTCCGACCGTTAGCCTTATTTTCTCATTCAATATTGTTCTTCTTTACTGATTTCTATAAAATTAGCCATAAGCAGAAAACATCGGGTTCTAGGCCTACATTTTCCACTGACAGCTTGCATCATTCACAACTGTTAATTACATTTTTGTAAAGTTAGGGTGTTATTTAATAAAAGAAACATACAAGATTCTACCTCTCACTGACCAGCCCCTCAACTTTCTTCTCTTTTTTGAACATGCATGTAAGTACTATATTAAATTTGTAGCACAAAATGAAATAATTACACTTACATGAGTCTAGTCTTTATATACAGTGTACTTTACATCTCTCAGCCCAAGTATGGGCAATTTTGTTTTACCAGACTGTTCATTTTAATATAATTATAAAAGAATTTTTGATTATCACACAAACATACACATATAAGCACACACTGTTTCATCCATAGTTTATTCTCATTCAGGTGCATTAAATTCAAACTTTAAAGACTGCCTTCATTACATAGCATCCATAAAACAATGGTTCAGTCTTAAAATGGAATGTACAATTCCATATATTTTGAATAAAAATGAAGAGATATTATGATTTTTTTACTTCTTACAGTAATTTTGCTCTAATCTATTTTCTTGCTTGGCAGATCTAAAAATAATTTCTATTTTCTGTCCACATCCTAACATGTTATTTGGTTTATCAAGATAACTCGTGTTAAAGATTTTTTTCTATGTGGACAATGCATACACCCGGCTGAAAAATGTCCAATAGGTACCTGTTACATAGATGTACCAAAATTTTCATGCAAAGATTACCATGTTTCATTTACGGTACTTTACTTCCCTAACACTTTACAAACATTGTATTCTTTTATGGACACTTGGCTCTATCTCTGTTTGTTTTGTCCAGTTCAGGGTTGTGGGGACTGGGACATGTTTTGGTAGCACTGAGTGGTGGCCAGTCCATTGCAGGGCACATTTATCCCATGTACAAACTGGGTTTGAGTCAGCAACATACATAACACACATGTCTGTAGGGTATAGGAGGAGAAGACAGAAAAACTCACTCAGACATAGAGAGACTCCACATAGACAGTAATAAGGCCTGGGTTTCCAACCTAGTTGAACTTATTAGAGCAGCAATGCTAAACACTATACCACACTGGCCAACACGCTGTGAAGTAAAATTTTTTGATAAATAGGCTAATTTCAAATGAAACATAAAAATCAAATGTTGAGGAATTCAAGACAGAAAAACACAGTATTAAGACAATTTCAAATGAAAAGGGTAATTGCAGGCAAACCCTTGTGATTTAGTGTTTTTCATAACTGAATTGTCAAAATCATAGCATTGTCAGAATATGTTCTGAGCATGGTGAACAGGCTTAAAACATGATTTGCTGCCATCAGTGTGCTTTATTTAAAGGTAGATCTAGAATTTTTGAAGGAGCCATGCTAAGACATATTAGCCAACATTACCTGAACCTCCTTAAATAGAAAATACAGGACAGAAACTGGAATTCACAAGGCACTGGGAAGTGCAACAAGATTTAGGTGAGAATTTTGAGAACATGTGTTAACCAATAATCAATTTAAAAAACTCTCAATCCTTACTCCTCGGTTAATGGCCAATGGAACAATAGTTTACTTTAGATGTCAACTGACTGAAATTACACGTTCCATAATACTTTTGCATTAAAATTTTTAATTCTTGCTATCAAAGACTATATAATTGTTTGCCTTTTAATGAAACTCTCCATAAGTAAATTATTCAGTAAATGGACAGATTTATTAAGCTAAAAGATGATGTATCTATTCAGTAATCATAGTATGAGAGTGTTATGGGTGGACAGTCTTTTCCAGTGGTTAAGACATTTGACTGTAAGCCATGAGGTTGAAGGTTCAGTCCCAGCCATGACACAGTATGTGACTGAGGGAATCACTTTACTAGTAAGGCTCACATTGTAAGAATACAAAATCAATCTTTCATTTGTCATTTTGGGGAAAGGGTACAGTTGGAATAAACTCATAAGTATACAGAGAATCGGGCAAGTTTGATTAAGTAATGTTCTTTTCTTTTTTTGCTATAAGGTAGATGGCAGTAATTCATGTGATGCCAACTTCAAGTACTTGGTGTAGCTTTATGATAGATAGATAGATAGATAGATAGATAGATAGATAGATAGATAGATAGATAGATAGATAGATAGATAGATAGATAGATAGATAGATAGATAGATAGATAGATAGATAGATAGATATTCATAACCTTTCTCTACTACTTAATGGGTAAAACAATTATTGCTCAAAGTCTGCCATATTTTATTTGCATGTAGTGTTTCCTAAGATAAAATTGAACTGTTATGTTTAACTGTAAGCAATAATTGTGTGTACTGTACTTCTAAGTGACTGCAGCAAATAAACAGTGCAGCTCTAAAAGAAGGTAAGGAAATTTTACCTCATTGCTGTGGGATGTTTGCCATATTATTTCAGGCCGCAATACTGCAGCACCTCGATGCGGTTCTTAATCTGTCCTGCATTATGTAAAAAATAAATTATTTCTTCAGTTATTCCAGTGTAATTGAAAGAAAAATCAGTATTGAGAAACTGGATGTGAAAAATAACTGTAGAAAAGTTAAATCAAAGGTTATTTAAAATAAAATGTAGAAAATGGTCTCTGCCTTAAAATTCTAACTTCTGTTTTCTTTCTTTATTTATTTATTCTCCATTTTTAACAATTCTTTCATCCTTTACTTACCCAGATGTTTCAGCCTATTATTTTGCTTATTCTCATTCTTGTTTTGTTTTCATCGCTGTCCTATGCCACCATATTTAAATTGGTCTTTCTTTTTACACTTTTTTTTGTACTGTAAATTCCATTGAGTTTTGCATAGCTTTTTGTTTTTGCTTTGTTTTGTTTTATTTTTGTTTTTATTTTGCTTCAAACACATCACTAAGGGTACAACATGCAAGAAGTACAGGGGATAACTCATTCCTTCATGGGCCATAATTCAACATCAGACTTTATGTTTAACAAAAGCACTGGAGACAACTGATTTTTGCACAAATGGCGCGACTTGCATATTCAGGTATGTATTAGAAATCATTTATTTTGGAACAATATTACATATACAGTTTGTCAAGAAATCCAGAATAATTGGCCAGTTGTAACTATGATTTTGTACATATAGCTTCTGTGATAGCCTGCAGCATGGATGACCTGAAAAAATGATTAAGCAAAAATATAATTGCATTTTGAAATATCTGAAGACTCAGAAATGTCTCCTTTTATGAAATATGTTTTAAACTGTTACTGATTTTAGACAAGCTGAGAAATTTTACAGTGCATGCTTACTATTAGTGCTGCTGTTTCTTAGCTCCTGGGCACAGTCAGTCCCCAAGAAATATCTGTATGGGTTTGCATTTTTCTTTATTTTAATTTTTCCTTTGGCTGCATATTATGCTACTGTAGGTAGGGTTGAAAATTGATTGATGTATGGCTGGATATGCCTTTCACTGTTTAAACTGAGTAAATGTCTCCAGAGTGATCATATAGGAATATAAGACAAATCAAGTTAACGCAAGATATGACCAGTAGGCATCTGATAATATGAAATGCTTCAGGGGAAAACAAGATGTAAGTTCATCAGGTATCAGAATCTGACTGAATTTCCATCCATCCATCCATTTTCCAACCCGCTGAATCCGAACACAGGGTCACAGGGGTCTGCTGGAGCCAATCCCAGCCAACACAGGGCACAAGGCAGGAACCAATCCCGGGCAGGGTGCCAACCTACCGCAGCTGATTAAATTTTATTTTATTTATTTATTTATTTACTTACTTACTTATTTATTTATTTATTTATTTTTACTTCACAACTTTTTTTTTTTGTTTTGTTTTATTCACATGTTGTTGCTTGTGAGAGTTGCACTATAATGAGGTTATCAGGCACACTGGTATGTTTTTGTTTTGCTGTAGCATTCCTACCTACATCATCATTGCACAGACCTACCACACCAAATAATAAATGATACAAAGGGATATAGACAAATAATTTTAAAAAGTACAACAACACACTCAAACTTCTCAAGATACTAATAACGTTGGGGCTTTTAGTATAAACAAAGTTAATGTTTGTTCAGCCTAATTAATCCCCTCGTTCTCAAAAATATGATGATGTAACTTATAGATTAGCTTTGGTAGTTAATACATTATTTAAATGTTTAAGACTTTATGAAGAGTCACATTACTCTTTTTTTGTTTATCTAGGAAGTTTTCATTTTAGAACATTCAGATAACATTTTTTTTTTGATTTTGCAATTTAGTTTTCTCTTGTTGACACTCTTTCCATAGATAGTGTCCTGGATAAAAACCAAGATCTAGGCCTGTGTCTGTGGAAAGAGTATCGACCTTGTCGAGAGGTTTACTTACCTCATCGGCGACATTTATGAAGTCTATAGACGGTTTGGGAGAGCATGGGGGGGTCATAAAAGGGGTGTGTGGCGCTCCCGATATCTTTGCAAAAGGACGAAGGTCCAAGTCTTTAGAGCCCTGGTGCTTGATCTGTCTTGTTATATGGTTGCGAGACATGGACACTATCCAGTGACCTGAGACAAAGACTGGACTCTTTCAGTACTGTGTCTTTTCAGAGAATCCTTGGGTACTGCTTGTTTGACTTTGTGTCAAATGAGTGGTTATCCATGGAGTCACAAATGAGGCACATTACCTGTATTGTGATGGAGCATCAGTTACAGCACTACGGCTATGTGGCGCAATTCCCCAAGGGTGATCTGGTTCACAGGATCCTCATTGTTGAGGACCCGAGCAGTTGGACCAGGTCAAGAGGACTCCCACATAACATTTGGCTGCAGCTGATAGTTGTTATGTGGGACTGGACCACATGTCTGCCTGGGGGGTTGCCAACCAGGATCCTGAGCTGTTTCGTCATGTGGTTGGTGTGGGAACACACTGTACCAGTGCATGCTCCCTGGCCTAACCTGACCTGACCTGGTATTCATACAGTGTAAATAATACATACAGTAGAGTTTGAGAGTTATTGACCACTAGGATGAGAGTGTGGCTCTGTAATTAAATCTAAAACTGCATAAAGATGATTTATTAACTAGAAAGACATCTGGTAAATAACAGAAAGGATCATTAAAAGCATACATACTATATTTAACCAACCTTGCACATGAAAGGACTCCGTGCCCATCTAGTGCCCGTTGGTTCTTTTACAGTGTCTGTGAATTTAGTCACAACATAGGACAAAGAAGCAGATATTTTTAAATTTTATACTCTGTAGGGAAAACTAAAAACAAACAGAAAGATATGAGAGAGAACACTATTATAGATATTGTATAGTATACTTGACCTAGTAACATTTAATCCTATCCTAACCCAAATGTTCTAGAAATAGGTCAGAGCTCTCTACTTAAAAATGATGGAACAAAACAAAATAATAGAAGCATAAATTATTATCAATTTTTAAGTTATGTTTTAACACAGCTTCTTTTGCTATCTCATTGTGTTGTGGGCCTCTTTCGTCCTAAATTTGTTTTCTCTGTTTATGCCATTGGAGTGGTTACACAACTGGCATAGACAGTCTGCAGGTCTGCAGATTCATATACTAGGAGCCATTTTTCAGCTCAGGTCAGCTTATATATATATATATATATATATATATATATATATATATATATATATATATATATATATATATATATATATATATATATATATAGGTGTATGCCTTTCTAAACAATGTCCAATCAATTCAGTTTTCCACAGATGGAGTCCAGTTAAGTTCTAGACATGTCTCCAAGATAATTAAAGCAAACAGGGTGCACCTCACCACAATTTGGAGTGTCACAGCAGAGGGTCTATTTATATAAATGAGAGATTTTAAGTTTTTGTTTTTTTAATATATTTGAAAAATCTTGAACATCCTTTCTAAAAATACAATTTCAGCTTGTCATTTTGGATTATTAAGTGTAGATTGATGGGAAAATGCCAATTTTATCCATTTAAAAATAAATCTACAACACAATAATGTGTGCAGAAAGTGAAGGAGTCTGAATACCTTCTGAATCTATCTGTTGACTTTTAATTTTATATACAGCGTATGTTTATCTATTTAAAGAGGCATATAGAGAGAGAGAAAGACAGATAGATAATGTTTGTTTAAAGCCTTAATCATGAGTTTATTTGCATGGAGTATTTAATGAAGTATTAATTTATTTACACATACATGCATTCTGCTAACAGAAAGCACATTTAAATTGCTTTACATTGTTTTCCTCATCATAGGATTGTTAATATATACTTCCCTCTCTTTCTAAATGAAATGTTTTCCACTGTATGCATCATTTTTTATTTAATGTTTATATATGGGCAGCACGGTGGCGCAGTGGGTAGCACTGCTGCCTCGCAGTTGGGAGATCTGGGGACCTGGGTTCGATTCCCGGGTCCTCCCTGCGTGGAGTTTGCATGTTCTCCCCGTGTCTGCGTGGGTTTCCTCCGGGCGCTCCGGTTTCCTCCCACATTCCAAAGACATGCAGGTTAGGTGGATTGGCGATTCTAAATTGGCCCTAGTGTGTGCTTGGTGTGTGGGTGTGTTTGTGTGTGTCCTGCGGTGGGTTGGCACCCTGCCCAGGATTGGTTCCTGCCTTGTGCCCTGTGTTGGCTGGGATTGGCTCCAGCAGACCCCCGTGACCCTGTGTTCGGATTCAGCGGGTTGGAAAATGGATGGATGGATGGATGTTTATATATACAGTGGGGCTTTCATTTGCAATCACTTTGCTTAAGGAGGTGTCCTGATAAGGACACTGACAATTAGTTATGTAATTCACAGTGGATTAGTGCTTTTTAGATTGATGAAATGTCCAATAGAAAAACAGTGGATGACATCAAGGTGACATTGACTGTCCTATTATGCAACAAACATAACAAAATTGATTACATGTGTATAATGTCTGTATTTTCACAGCTCTCACCGTTGCTAATTCTTTCTTTTAAATTAAAAGCATCTGTTGTTTTGATTCTCTCCCTCTTTTAGTATCTGCCTCACTGTGCGCTTCAGAGAAAATTAACAAACAGTTTACTCAAGGTTCTAGCTTTCAACACAATCAGTTATGGTGTCTGAGATTTAAAATGATTTGTATTACTTTCTCTGTGCAGTCACTTGATATGTGCCATTTGTTCTCCTGATCATTCAGCCAGGGCCTTTGCTTTGTAATAAGGCAGCATTAGTCTATATAGTATGCGTTCATATTTTTGAGGAGTTGAATATTTATGCCATCAAAAGGCAAAGCATTTAGGAGTGGCCTTTGTTTTCCACTTGTCTGTCATTTGATATCTTAACTAGTCATAGCTATGCAATCCTGAAAATTAAGTGTTGAAACCATTATTAAGTAGGCCTGCAGTGATAAATGTGCTTGGAATAAGAAAAGCTCAGGAAGCCATTTCTCTGAATTGAATTTGTGATGATCAGTGTAGCCTAGTTCCTGTCTTAGACTTGCGTCTGCTGAGATAAGATTTCACTGTTTGTAACCCTGTCCAGGAAAACATTAATTCTGGCAAATAGTTGGCTTGATTAAAAAAATCATGCTAAATAAAATAAAGATTGACAGACACAAGTGCTATGTTAATTGGCAATCTAAAGTAACCCCCATATGGTTCTGCATGGGTTTTGGTGTGTATAAGGATTATGATGGATTGGCTCTGTCAGAGGTTAGTTCCATTTTTACACCTACTAGATAAGTTGGTTAGAAATTATTCACTCAAAAGACAATGCTGAAGTAAATACTTTTTGAGGCTTTCTCATGGCCAAAGTCTAAAGGTAGTGTTTTATAAGACTTTATGTGAAATTGTATAGTAATTTGTTTGTGAATTGTATAAAGCAATATATGTGTATAAGATTACAAATGTAAACTAAAGGACAATATAAGTAATTTCTTATGCATTTTAGCATAATGAATATTACCTATCTGATACGCTTTTAGTCATTTGGTAGCTCTAATTGTGGTATTTTCTTGAATTAGCCATCAGTTTGTCCAGTTAAACTAACTAGCACATCTCTGGGATGTTAGAGGAAAACTGGAATACAGTAAAAAATAAAAATACACACAAATAGGAAAATTTAATCCCCATGCACCTTTGTAATACAGATTCCTGGAGCTATCATGCAGTTCTATGCCAGCCTACTATCCATGTAGCATTTTTCTGTTTAACATATTCCAATAATCATCTTCACTCTTTTACTGGACCTTGAGATCTCTTTATTCCTGAAGTCTCAAATGAATAGTTTGGAAATTTAAATGAGTAGATGGATGTAGGTAGTTGTTTACGTCTGCTGCAGAATGAGATACCAAAATTGGAGTTGCTGACATTGTAATTACTATTATTTTGTTAAGCTGGGGCCTGGTTTTACTTGCTATGGACTCAGACTGAGTATAGGTGCTGTACTGAATTATTGTTTGCTTAAACCTTCAGAATGCAGGGGCTGCCTGAGTTCTTTTGTTCTTTCTAAAAGAATAACAACAGTAAGGGGATTTATAAACAAGTTTCTGTTAATCAAAGTGTTAACCTTGTGTGATATTTCAAGTGTTATAGACACCCAGATTGATAATGACAGTAGTCTGCTTGCTTTTGAAAATACAGAGCAGAATTTTAGATGTCAAAGTGTAAAATGCAGACTTGCACATTTTAAAGTGTATTGCAGTTGAACATTCTTACAAGTTATTGCATAAAATGTGTAAGAATTTCACATTGACTATCAAGTGCAATATTTCAGGCACGGTAGTGCATCAGTAGCGCTGGTGCGTCGCAGGTTTTGCGCCTCTGATCCCCCCTGTGGGGAGTTTACATGTTGACCCCATGTCTGTGTGGGTTTCCTTCCACAGCCCAACGACATGCAATTGGATTGGTGATGCTAAAATGGCCCTGGTGTGTGTGTGTTTGCCCTGTGATGGACTGGTTCCCTGTCCAGTGTTTGTTTCTGTCTTTGTCCCTATGTTGGCTGGGATAGGTTCCAGCACCCCCACGACCCTGTTCAGGACAACGCGGATTAGACAATGAAAAAATATTTCATGCTAAAGAACATGAAAGTGCAGCACCATGTTTAACACAGGAGTCTATATTTAGCAAGTTACAGTAACTTCCTTAGTAATTTGGCATCTCAGAAGTGCCTCTAAAATGCTAAACTACATTCTCCAATTTCCATAAAAGTCACCTGATGCAAATGTATATGTTTTAATTTTAAATGTAACGGATTACTAATGTGGTGTGAATTAATCTACTGTAACAACTTCAGGTGAAGTCTCTTTGAATATGCAGTATAATTATAACAAAGAGCATTAACATGCAATCTGGTGTCATACTGAGTGCAGTTGGTAATACAACTAGAAGATTTTCATAGGAAACATCTAATTCTGTAGTGTATAAAGTGTCTGAGTTAAGCATTTTTGTGAATATGTATAGCAGGCTTTCTGACTTAATGTGTAGCCCTGTTGTTTATAAAGATTATAAAGTATATTTTTTATTTTATGAACTCTCTCTTTGCCTTTCCCTTGCATCAGTCACACAACTTATACTGTATGAAATTATTGACTTCTAACCAATTAATGGCAAATTCTTTGAAAATGTTCCCTGGCTGTCACAGGCCAAAGTGTTATAACCTTTAGCAACTGCAATTTAAGATTTAACTGTTTAGCAAGCAACAAAGAGATGGCCACCTATAAATCATCACCATTGGCTAGGAGGTTTTCTGATATCCTATTAGTCCTGTGGTCTTTCTCTCGATTTAGACAAGGGATCTCGAATTTCTGGCACCTATTATTTCACCACCACATCCCCGTGTCTTGGGACTCATTACTCTATTCTTTTCAGGCTGTATTTCCATCTCTCTGTTATGGCCTTGGTTCCTGTCTTTTTCCTGTGCAACCATTTTTGAAAGGACAATCACAAAGTATCAAATGATGAAATAGAGACACAAAAGCTGAGCAGTTTATTAATGAGAGGAACCTATTTGGACATGTGGTTCATGTCTAAGAACATATTTAACAATTAACATGTTTTATTAGTGATATTGGTTAGCAATGGGATGCCAAACAAAATATACAACTGCCATTATACACTTGTAGAATACACACTGAAGGTCTTTCAATGCTAATCAATATGTCAAATAAGTAAAACAATCTCAAAAATTGACTTCATCAATGTGCATTATTATTAGAACAGATGTGGCCTTGCTCATTGTATCATGAAGAAAACATGTAATTCTCAATCACATGTTTCTTGAGTCTCTTAAAGTGCTATTTTATTAGTGGAAGCAAGCTTTGTCAGTCTTCTTTCTGTTTAAGCAGCTTCTGTTTTCCTTTCTTTTTAATTCCACAGGTTATAAAAGCTTGCTTCCTCTCGATTTTTACCAGCATTTAGATAGGTAAGTATGTATTCAAAGACTTTTGCTTCTGGTTTAACTTAAAGTGTATGGCACATTTTAAATGACTAGACTTTGTGAGTTTAAGATGTTATTGTTAAATGTGCAAAATATTCATTTAGACTTGTACATATTTACAAGTTCTCATTCTATCTGCTGCTGGCTGAATTTTTGCACAGTTTACCAACAAGTTGTGTGCTGCCTCCCAGTTACTTGTTTATTCTTAAGAAAGGAAAACCATTTACACATCAATATTGCTAGTCCTAGAGAAAGGGTACATTTTTCTAAGCCATATATTTACTTTGTGATCTGAAGAGCCCATTGCCCAGAGAACGATTCCAGGACTCCCTTCCAAATTCCCCTTATGCTACTCAGAGATAAGGAGACAGTGTGTCGGATCATGAGAATATGCAGGTGCCACATCTCAGCATCCTAAGGCATCCTACCCCCATTTTGAATGTTTTCTTTTAATTCAAATTCCCAGCCTAGCATTTTCTTCTGTCCTTCTGGTCCCACAGTACTATACCTCCGGCTTCATTCTAGTGTAGTAGACCCCTGTACAAAGTATGACATTACTCACTGTCAGTTTCTATGTTCTTCTTAGAAGCTGGATCCAAATTGGGAAATTGAAGTAATATGATATGGGTCTATCAAATAAGACAGCAAACCTAGAACTGTAGAGTTTACACTGAAAAAAGATTAAAGCATTAGCACTGAATAATGAGATGGAGGTAGCTCTAACAGCTAAAGATAGGGCTGACAGAAAGAAAAGATGGGCATGCAGCAGAACTCATTCAAATGCTTAGAAAAAAGGTACAAAGGAGTTGAATTACACAGAGAAATTTATAAGATGGGAGTGTCCAAAAACCTTCACCTAGAGAAGGAAACATATGACAGAAAGTATCAATTAAATCAGGGAAAACAAGCATTAGCTATCTCAGTGGGCTTGACCGCATAGCATCTAGTCCCTATTAGCTGTGATGGTTTGCCCAATGGCCCAATTAAAAATACTGTCTGAAAGTTCTGGTGGTAACTCTGGGTATTCCTGAATTCTTTATTTCTAATTGCATGACCATAGTTGTACCTTGGTTGCCTGCTACCTAATTTGGCACAGAGCTGAATTTGTTTCATGAAGGAGTATGTGGCTAATAATTTTGCTATGGGAAAATTCCACCATTGCTCATTGACATATTTCTCACTTTTGTACTCTCAGATTACCTAGTTCTGGGGTATCATTTAAAGGAATATAGTGAATCACTCTTTAATAAGCCTCCCATTTACATACACTTTAACCTGGTTAGTATTTTGGTTACCATTGAGGTGTCTGATGATATCTGACTTGTCTTTTACTCTGTGCCACTCCTCTGTCCCTTATACTGTAGCTCTGGCGGTATATACTTTATACTGCATGCAGAAGGTGTGTTTTTCAGCTTTTCCTAACTAAGTACTTTTCTATATACTGTACAATATATTTTTTTTTATTTTTACCAAGGGCTAATTTTGTTGGCAGGGTTGTGTTCTAATGGTTAAGGCTTTGAATCTAGGCCTTCAGACCCTGAGGATGTGGATTCAGGTCCTGGTATTGTCTCTGTGTGACCCTAAGCAAGTCACTTCACATGCGTGTGCTACAATTAGAAAAACAAAAGAAATACAACTTAATTGTATCTCAGATGTTGTATGTCACCTTAGATAATGGTATCAGTCAAATAATAAATAATAATAATAATATTAAGTCATTGGTGCTGCTTACTGTTAAACATGCTATACACAATTGTACACGAGTAAAACATTCCTGCATTAGATCAGTTCCTGCTTTTCCTACTGACTTGTCTTTTGTTGATGGTCATTGCAAAACACAATTTTACAGTAAAGTGTATTCTTTTTAATTGAAACAGGTAATCAGTAGGAATACCGTGAAGTGTTAGTGTGTATTATTATCACTATTAGCTGTTAACAATTTTCATTTGTTTACTTCATTCACTCAACTATTTCTTTTTGTGTTTTTTGTCAGTTGTATGTGGTGTAATGTCCGCAGATGCGAATGTATACAGTATGTAAAGAATTTTGGAGAGCCGAGGGGTGTGGGGTCCCTATTCAAAGTATTCAGCATAGAGCATGTATAGCATAATATGAATACATATTGACAAATAAATTCTATGAAGTCACCAAATTTCAGTCAAATCATTTAAAGAATTTTTGAGATTTCGGGGTATTTAGTTTTTCTTTTGGGGGAGGTGGGGGTTTACCACTAAATACTGATATATCAAAATGCCCTTTCTTAGCGAATAACTACTGACCTAGACGTACCATCCTGACAAATTTTTATTTTTTTAGATAAATGGGAAATAAAGTGAGTGAGTGAGTCAGTTAGTCAATTAAATTTGCATTATATATGTAAACAGTATCTTGATAGATATACGGTAGATTGGAACAAATAGAAATGTAACCAGTTAAATAATTAGGGGGTGCCCCGTTTGAATTGGTGCAATGAAACAAAAGAATTAGTTGTAAAGAATTTTCCTGGGACTGCTCAGTTCTTTAGCCCATTCAGAGTGTGTCTTGGTAGAAGGGTCAGTCCTCTCCAGTAGCACGATCATGGCTGACTTCTGGTCCAGGCATTTCTTAAGTAACAGAGTTACCAGAAAGGGTGGGACGGCAACATCAGAGGTCCTTCTAGGCATCTTCCTCCATTTGGAGGTAAACGATAGAAATGAAGTTAACTGTGTCACCTCTTTATTGCCCCCTTCATTTCTATCTAGATAGAGCACACAAAATGCTCTCTAGGCATGCATGTCTGACAGTATAAAGTCTATATATTTTTTTGTTGCCTGAGTAAATCAAAAAAGTCCAGGGGAATAGTTAGGGAGCCAACCATGCCACCCCGCTTAATTTTATAACTAAAGAAAACCAATGCTAATTGGCACCACATTAACAAACAAAAGTTGGCTTTCAATGGCCATCTCTTTATGCCTCAGTAGAGTGCTCTTTGACAAAGTAGCTCAGATTTAGAGTGGGTCAGATTGGAAGCTCCATCCTATTGCAGATTTGGGTCCATGAATAACGTCTCCTTTTGGGGACGTCCATCTTTATAAGGCTTGGACTGGAAGGGGCAAGGCCTTCGCTGGGTGTGTCATATGCCCTTATTGGGCATCTTCTTAGAGCTGTGGCATGGTATTACCTGCCTGAATTGAGCCATGAAGGTGATCCTCAGGAGCCCATTAGTGATAATATATATATATACATTATTGTATATAATAATATTAGGGTGGCACGGTGGCGCAGTGGTAGTGCTGCTGCCTCGCAGTTAGGAGACCCGGATTCGCTTCCCGGGTCCTACCTGCGTGGAGTTTGCATGTTCTCCCCGTGTCTGTGTGGGTTTCCTCCGGGTGCTCCGGTTTCCTCCCACAGTCCAAAGACATGCAGGTTAGGTGGATTGGTGATTCTAAATTGTCCCTAGTGTGTGCTTTGTGTGTGCGTGTGTGTGTGTGTGTGTCGTGCGGTGGGTTGGCGCCCTGCCCGGGATTGGTTCCTGCCTTGCACCCTGTGTTGTCTGGGATTGGCTCAGCCCCCTAACCCTGTGTTCGGATTCAGCGGGTTGGAAAATGGATATATGGATAATAATATTATATATATATAAGTATATAAATATGTATGTGCATGTGGCATATCCGCACAATCAGAATAACAATGAGCAGTAGGCTATAAACAGTGGTATTTATAAAGTGCTTATTATAAAAAACATTTAAAGTACATAAATATGCAAAACAAAACTAGATCCCAGCTGCTTCATTCGACCTAGGTATTACAGATTTGTAACCCCTATCTACTAAAAGGGATGGCTTCTTCACTTTCCCAACTCTTTAGTACCATGGGTTTGTTGGTTTAATAGGCATCCCTAGCATCAGGCAGTTTCCTCCAGAACTGCCATTCTCACTTTTGCTTTGGTGCCCCTGATTGTTGTACTTATGGGGCAACATACATGATGGGGTCTATACCGCACCTGCCTTCTTGCACTGGCATACCAAACTGTTTCCTTGTTGCCTGCATGTCTTACTTATTTGGAGGTGTTCTTGAGTGCTGCGTTTTCTTCATTGTTTCTTTAATGGTGAGTTTGCTCCTATCAGGCACTCCCATATTCCCTCTCCCGCCTCTCTCTTGCTCTCTCTCTCTCTCTCTCTCTCTCCATATACATATATATATTTATATATAATACTTATTTTTATTTTACTTAGTATATGCGTGCACTTTGTTATGATTACTATAAAGGTTTATGCTTATTTTAGTGGTTCACCGTCTTGACAACTAGTAATGCAGCAATGCCTTTTTAAAGCCCACGATTAAGGAGGCGACAAGAAATAAAATGTGATCTGTGCGTGCTTTTGTATGTTCCCAAAGCTTATATAAAGATGGTGTCTGAAACACAAGACTTTAAATGCTACTAGCATTCCTTTCGATCGCCGTTCCTAAGCAGGCAGCTTAACATATCCCCTTGTTGCTGTATGCTGCAGTACTAAAATAGACATAAAAACAATCCAGTGTTTAATTAGGTAAGCGTAGAGTCCCATGACGTCGAAATTAAAAACCGGAATGAAGTTGACATTGTGACACCGAGTGCTGGCACCTAATGGCAGTACCCACTATAAAGCCTAAACATGTCTTGGAACAAGAAGTGTTTACCCGCAGTGGTAACAGAGAGGAGGGGGAAGGGGAGGGGTCTGGGTGAGCCCTGGGCACTGACGTCATTGGCCCGCCAGCTGATGCGAGGATGCTCGCCTAAGTGTTTTTAAAAACTGCGCGAGCGTGTGAGAGAGATCGGGAATGTTGTCGGTTTCTCAAACGAGCGTTTCAAGTTAACTACGCTCGTCTTATATGCTGCCTATCTGCGTCTTGAAAGGACCGGCGAAAAGTTAGAGGGATCCTAGCGGGCCGAGGAGCAACTCATTCTCAACGGGAGCATCTCCTCAGGTAAAAGAACAAATGAATAACAGAGATAAATATATTAAAAAGAGTTAGGGGTTTTCTTAATTTCTTAGAAAAAGAGGTTTGCTTCTTTCCTAGCTTGTTTTGGATAGTTGAAGGAAATAAGTTAACGCCAGCATTAATTAATCAGTTGTCTAATACGTAAAGCACAGTGAAAACATTTATATAATGACTAAAATTACAGAATACTGAAAAATATGTTTCTTTTAACCAAAGCTATACCTTAAAGAGATATCCAATATATAAGATTAAAGGTTCCCGTCTTTAGTTTTCTGTTATGTACACCAGCAGGTATTGTATGTAGCGTAATGCCGTTAATGATCTGAAGGTAACTTTAGAAATTGAATTAGAATGCTCAATATTTATTTATCAGATAAATTAAATTAGGTTTTTGTTTAAAGCTGAATCAGAGCGAATCACTTATGTGAAAAATAGAAGAGAATTCAAAGCAGAAAAGTTAAGATTAAGTACACATTACACGTATCGTTGAAAACAATATGTTGTAACAACTCTCTTCTTATAGTGAGTTTTCAGAAATTTAGTTTAATTCTCTAGTTTAAGGATAGACGCATACTTTTCTGTCTAGTGTTATTCTTGCTTCTTTTATTTTGTATTACACCCTATCGTTGCTCGACTTCCCTGCGATTAATAGGCAAACCTTCGAGAGTCGATTCATACTTTGCACAGGATGCTGCCTAGATAGGCTCCGGTTTTTCGCGAGTTCTAAAATTAGATTAAGCGGGTTCAAAATCGATGGAAGAATGGCGTTGTCTGTTTTGCAAAACTATATTAGTGCCAGGTTGCAAATATGACTGCTGAAATGCTATATAAATTATTATTATTATCTAATTTTGCCATTAATTTTAGGTAATTCCATCCTGTTTCATAGACACGTTGAGTACATTAATCTTAGCTTCAGTTATTATGCAGCACGTTACCAGGTCCAGATGAAATCTACTTTATTATAGCATTTCATTTGGTGCTACGAATCCGCTCGCTCCAAATATTTTAAGCGGCGTCAGAAAAATAACGGATGGATGAGTGTGTTGAAATATTTATTACAGCCCCCAATAAAACTAATACCTAGATGCTTTATCCTTTTTGATTTCTAGTTTTGCAGCATATCGACGTCACAGAATCCTAAATAAGAGCAAATCATTTCTGAAAATGTATATATTAAAGGATGTGTATCCGTGGCGCACGCATCCACATCGTACAGATTTAGAATGAGAAGCCCACCTAAGACAAAATTAATGTTAAAGGATGCGCAGAATCCGCACAAAATGCTCTCCAAGAGACAGACATGTCAACTTTAGCGCATTATTAAAGTTTTATAAACGTATGTGAGTAAGAGCGTGTTAAAGAAGAAATAAATGTTGGGGAATCTCAGAAGATTGTATCACTTCTAAAAGAGTTTTCCAAACAAATTTCCGTTAGGATGCAAAACCGTCGCCACTCCGCAGAGCCATATCCTCAAATGGTTTCTGGTGGGTACTCGCAACTCAATGCTGTGACCTCTGTAGTTGCGGGTTACATTGGTCATGCATTTAGAGTCGCGCTGAAACACGTGAGAAGGTGAGAAGGACAGGGCATATAGTTTCTGGAGGTTAAAAATAAACGAGCCCTTACATCACCAGCGCAATTTCGAGAATCCACATTCTCTGGGGCGACACATATTGGACGTTCGCTTTAGTTTAACTCAATGGAGTTTGTGGTCTGGCGTCGTGTTATTATGTATCAATAGATAATTATAAATCCTCGTTATATGAGCAATCGAACGGAGTCTCCTGAGTGGAAAAAGCTAATATAGGAAGAGCTGCAAACGTGATTTTAATAAATGCAATATAGATCGAACTTTTTCAACGCCTCGATCACATGGAAAAAGCTTGCACTTGCTGTGTAGAATCCGTTTCCGGACGTAAGGGCAGGTGGGAGAAATGCCTGAATTCAGCTCAGCTCTAACGATTAATTGCGCCGCCGCCCACGAAGATGTGGGGTGCTTTCGGTAGCCAGCGTAGTGGCGGCTATGTGTGCAGCGCTCCCGGTTGGGAGTTTGTGCCCATGCCTCGGGGTGACAGCAACAGGCATCGCGGACGAAGTCGCAGTCCCCGGGCACAAAAGAGTTCACCAGCTACCATTTCAATGAGCTCGACTCCAGAAGAAGCCAGACTTAACCAAGCAGCGACGTCGGATCAGAGCCCTGGTGGCAAATATGAGCTGCAGTGGCAGCACTGGCGACTAAGGAAAAAGTTCGAGGACCTTAAGAAGCGACATGTGCAGGAAAAAGAGGAGTGGACCGTGCAGAAAGAAACGCTTCTGAGAGAAGTGGCAGAAATACAAGTAAAGAACACAAAAGATGTGACCACCGAAACATACCCTCCAAGATATGACATGGGCAGGGCATTAGAAAGCATGTGTAAAAGACGAAACAATCAGCATGCATTTGAGATGATAAAGAGGCATGTGTGGAATTATTAAAAACCGGGGTGTGGTGGGCATGTACTGTAGGAAAGACGAATATTTGGAATGGATGAGGCATGCTGGAGATGAACAAAACAGAATTGGCATGTGCTCGGATGGAAAAGGTGGTTTCAGACATGCATGAAAACGACATAATTCTGTTGACATGAATAGGGGCGCCAAAATGAGTGAAAGTCTGTTCACCCAATGGATGAAAAAATGTGCAGATGGGGTGGAGCAGGCTGCCAAGGGATGAGAAAGACAGAGTAAATATTTGACATTAATAATACAAATGTCTGCCAGGTATTGGTTTAGAGATGTTCAGAAGTTAAAAGTCTTTTAGGATAAAGTAGAATAAGTTTTGCAAAAATAAGTAAATAAAACAAAGCAGAATTTCCCTTGATAAATAACTTAATGTAATAAAGTTTCTCTTAGTTATGGAAATTATCATTCTGGCAATGTATTGTTTCCATGGTTTAGAACAAAAGTTTCATTTAGCTATATATAAGTTTTGTAAGTATAATCAGTGGTATCATTTACTTACAGATGTGGATGATACTAAAATTACATCATTATTAAAAATATATTTTTATACCCAATGTCAAATCTGGTCCTATAATGGAATAAGCAAATTTACCCTCTTTGCACAAAAATGAAGAGAACCAAAGCATAACCAGCTAGCACTGACAGTCTTGACGTTGCAGTAACTTTTTTTAGCCAAGATTCAGAATTGCTGTCATAGTACTTTATTGCCATACAGATGTCTGTTGAACAAGTCATGAATTTGTTATGCTCATACAAGTAAATAAAAAAGTAATAAAATACATATAGATCAGATAGTTGAAGCTAATAATTGAATAATGATTGAAGTATTTTTTTAATAATATGAATAACTGAAGTTTTTTTTTGTAATGGATGTGCTTTAGTCTGTTTAAATTTTTGAGGGGTTGCGTTATTCTTATTTTAATTGTTACCTAAAAGAGGTATCTGGTAAACATTCTCTGGGCTTGTTGTCACCAGTAGTCACGCATTTAAAATATCTGCATGACATAAAAATATTTTGTTCTGATCTAAATATATATATGTGTGTTCTATATTTACAGAGTGGTGAAAACAAGAGAATTTTATTAGAGCTGAAATCTTCATTGAAAGAGGTTCAGTCAGAACTTAGAAAGGAGGAAATCAGAAGGTGTGATTTGCAGGCGCAGTACACTAAAGATAGATGTGCCTGGGAGCTGGAGAGAGCTGAACTGAAATGCAGAATTGCACAGGTGACGTAACATTTTTATTGTCTGAATCTGAGCACAGTTACTTATTTTAGTGTACCATTATTCAATAAAACTGTTGATTATTCTTTGAATAGAAGAAGAAAATTATTTTAATTGAAATCGGTGTGTTAGCATTGTTGAAGCTCTGCACACATATAGCTCAGTCCTAAGTAGTTTTAGGAGTATATTGTTACTGTCACCAGCCTGAAGACACATATTTTTTTCAGGAGTGCTGGAGTGTTTCAAAAGGTCAGGCCAACTAGTTTGAGTTCAAAGGGTTAAGGAGGCCCTGCTTTCAAGTTGACACATAAATAGTACACTGAAGTTTCATCTGAGTAATGTTTGAATATGCGAACACTCCAGAAAACAGAAACTGTTACTGGTATTCTTCCAAAAGAAATATACTTTTCTAATTAATTTGCTTGATGTCTGTATATTAAAGGCCTTTGCTTTAATATTACTTAACAGTATTTGTCATCTTTTTGGCTTGGCCTCTTTATTTTTAACCTGATCATCAGTATTTCTCTCATATATCATCCCGCTGCTTGTGTCACAAAGTGTTTCCTTGTTTTTTTTTTTCTCAGCAACTATGTCTCTTGAGTTTTAAAATGGAAGTCTCTGTGCTACTATAGTAATAATGTTCTTTGCTTCATATTTGTACAGTTGATATTTTCTGTCTTTTTAAAACCTTGTTCTGGTTTTACCCTCATACTTGCATTTTCTTTTGTCTGAAATATGACAGCCTAAGTAACAAAGCTTTTCATCTGCTTGAAATCCTCTCCATTTTCTCCATTGCTTAATGCTGTTGCTTCTTCTTGTTTGCTGTCTTTGAATTTTCTTTGCTACTCTTATTTCTTCAGACTGACTCTGTGTGTCTCTCTCTCTCTCTCTCTCTCTCTCTCTCTCTGCAGTGTTTGATACATTCAGTAATGTATGCAGTCCTTTTTTAGTTTCTGCCAAATTGATTTAGTTTATCCAAAAACTTTCCATTCTGTCTGTAGCTCCTCTCCTACTCTTGTTTCTTCATTGTCATCTTCAATTGTCTTGGTCCGATCATTTCTGTTTGCATGAAGAATAGTAATGCCTCTTCTTTGAACTTTTGAGGTTCAGTTTGTTTATTGTTTCAGATGCATGGTGAAATCAAACACATTGTTTTGCAATTCCATATCCTGTCTGAATCACTTTCTTTTTAAGTGTGATGGTTATTGACTAGTGACATCTTCTAACCGCACTCCTTTTTTGGATATTTATTATTATTATTCAGTCAACTGCCTTCATCCTTTCCCTTTATGTGCCTTTAAGAGACACAGATTAATACTCCTGTTTACTCACATCTTTAAACCTTTTATGGCTGCCTCTGCAACTTTTCTTTAAAGCTCATTTACTTTTGTTCTTAGAATATCACTCTTACCATACAGATCATTGGTATACCAGAACATAAGAATTACAGTATATTGATGAGAACAGGCCATTCAGTTCACAAAGCTCAGCAATCCTGTTGGTCTGATTTTTCCAAAATAATAATAAGTCAAGCTTTTAAAGTGCCCAAAATACCATTGTCTGCCACACTGCTTGGTAATTTATTTCATGTGTCAATGGCCCTCTGTGTGAAGAAAAACTTTACAGTGTTTGTGCAAAATCAACTCTTAGCGAATTTACATATGTCCCCATGATCTTGCTAAAGAATTAAATTAATTAATAAGTGGGTTCCACTGTACTAATTCCTTTCACAGTTTTAAAAAGGTCAATCATATTGCGTCTTCATATCTGTTGTCTTAAACTAATAAGGTTTTACTCTCTCAGTCTTTCTTCACAACTCATACCTTTTAATCCTGGAGTCCGTGTAAATCGCTCTTTTCTGGACTTTATTTAGCGCTACATGTCTTTTATTGTAATATGAAGACCAAAACTGTACGCTGTATTTCAGGTGAGCTCTCACAAGTGAGTTATATACCATAAGCATATCCTTCCCTGACATATACTCTTTGGCCATCCCATAAGTTTTATTTTCAAGTTTTAAAATTCCCAATCTGTATTGAAATATTATATTTTTAACCCATACGTGTAATACCTTACTTTTACTTAGAATTCTGTGCAAGTCCCTTTTTAATGATTTAGCTTATAATGGATTATCTTCCAATTCATTCAGTTTGTTATAATTTGCAAATGTAACTATTGTGTTGTTCATATTCTTATCCAGATAATTTATGTCCCATATATTAAAAAGAGCCCCAAGCACTGGTCCCTGTGTGATATTATTTTTAACATCTCCTAATTATGTGCCTTGTATGTGTCATACCACTGTTTATTTCCTTTACATTTTCTTTTTAAGCCCCTTATTTATCCACTATTGAGTTCTTTTTAGTTTCTTATCTCTCTTAAATTTCAGGATGAACTTGTCCCACATTTTATGTAAAATGCTTGTAAACCTTTTTCATTGCTCATTGGCTGACTCTACTCATCAAAAATGAATCCCAGTTTGTCATTTTTGAAATTAGAAGAATTTGCTTAAAATATTCCCTCCTAAGGTTAAACTTAACTGTTTTGTTTTTAAATATTCTCTGTTCCAATTCATTGTTAAATGTATTATATTATGGTCAGTAGATCCTAATGTTCAATCACATCAAAACCCTGAATTATATTCTGATGATTAAAATATAGCAAATTTAGACAGACTTACTTACTCATGAATGCTTTAATATACCAAGATAAAAAATATCTCTGATATGTCTAAAAATCTCCTGTTAATCTTCAATGGGGAGTCCATAACACATTTTCAGTATCAAATCCCATCCCTACAGCTCTGTAGTTGACTCCAAAAACATTATTATGATGTGGCTTATCTTCCAATTAAAGAAGGCATGATTCTGTTTTTATGTAAATTGAAACATCCCCTCCTTTGCAGTTTTGCATATCTTACTTTAAAAATGCATAGCCATCTTTGTTCCATTCATCTACATCTGTATTATATAGTCAGGTTCCTGTTATTGCAATGATACCCTTTTAATCCACAATTACATATAACTGCAGTTCAATTGTTTTATTCCTGATAGTTGTAGCATTAAGGCAAACAATTGTTAATATATTGCACATTTTACTTAGGCTTTATTTAAACCTTTGGTTAGAATTGTCCAGGTTATCTTGCTTATATACTGTATATATTTATGCTACTATGCATCTCTTTATTTAAAGTTCTGAACCTGGCCTATCCTAAATTCTCAGCCCCCAAATCCCTGATTGACCTACTCATGCACCCTCCAGTACCAATGTAACCCATCACAGCAGAACAGGGCACTTAGGTGCCAGAAGGAACCCCAAGTCCCATAAACGTATGCTTCTTTATCCTTAACTAACGTTTGAGTCAAACTTTAAATGTTCTGATCTCCACAGTCCTACCTGAACTGGCACCTGGATATTCCTTCTGCCTTTGAAATTCTCTGGGTCACTTTGTATAGGTCTGTCTTCATCTTTAACTTTATGCTGTTTTTAACCCATCATTTTGCTTTTCATGTCAGTTCCTTTATATATGCATACACTGATTTTTATCTTGGCAGCCAACTGGGCGGAGTGGTGGCTCTGAGGCTAAGGATATGTGCTGGTATCCAGAAGGTTGCCGGTTCGAATCCCCCCAAAAGAGATCCTGCTCTGCTGGGCCCTTGAGCAAGACCCTTAACCTGTAATTGCTCCAGGGGTGCTGTACAATGGCTGACCCTGCGCTCTGACCCCAAGGGGTATGCAAAAACTAACAAATTCCTAATACAAGAAATTGTATAAGGCAAAATAAAGAACAAAAAAAAAATGACTTGGGATGTACTGTAGCATTATGTTTCTGCTAACTCTGAAGATATTGTCTTTTAATTGTTTTGACCTCTAGTTCAGTGAACAGTACTTTTTATTTACTTTTTGATTTTATTTTATAGAATTTAATTACTTTTCCTCGCTTCTGTCCAAAATTCTTCAGATCATCTCTTTTTATGCCCTTTTTCATTATACTGATTTGTTCTTAATCCTTCTGTTCTTGGGAGATAGCCAAGGCAGTTTCCCATTGCTTTCTTTGGCAGCTATGTGTAGCCTTCGTTTGGTATATCCACCACTTGCAGCACACCATTGACCCACTTGGCCTGCACTGCCGCCTGCATGCTTGTAATGCCCATTTGCTGTAAATGGGATCTTCAGCTTGCTTATTAACAGGCATCACCTCTAGCTCATAAGAGCCCGTGGGTACACTTTTTATGGCTGCAACCCTGTGGCCAAACAGACTGAAAGCTGTCTGAAAGCCTCCTGTATTTATGCCAAATTAAGACTCTGTTCACTTTCACAGTAAGTCTGTCTTCCAATGTGTTGTAATGTCAGTTGTGGCCAGACATGTATGCCATTTGAGACCGCACTTACAAAGCTTTCTGTGTTTGTTTGTTTTTTTTTGTGGACATAGCGAACAATGTGTGTTTTTCAATCCACCTTTAATTTAACAAGCAGCTGATGATGAGTTTTAAGGTCAAATTTTAGCGAAAGGTTGTCTCTTTCTAGTTATTAATTTATGTTACCTTAAATCAGACATGAGTCAGTGATGGAGTACAGCACTGAGACACCTTAATAAGAGATTTAAAGAATACTTTTGAAGAATATGCTCCAAACACAAGTACACCACAACAGTGCAAGAAATATAATATGTTATTAAGAAAATTATGACTTTGAGGAGTCTTTCCATGTAAATTTAAATACAGCATAACCAAATATATAATCATCATGTTTTGCTTAACCACATCTCAGAAGAAGTAACATAGTCAGTTGCCATCTTCAAATGGAAGTATTTCTTGATCTATAACGAATGTATTTAATTTACACTTTAATTTTTTATCTACTTAACCTTCTGCAACAGCCCCGGTTTAACTGTCCAAAGGAAGGGTTTGCTTGATGGAATTCATGGCAAAATTCCTCTGTGGCGCTACTGTGTCCTACAATCGTCTGTTGTCAAGCTATATTGCTAAGTGGGATTGTGGCCGAAGAAGCAGACAATGAATCCCACATACACTGCATTTATAAAGTGGTCTGACCTAAGACAACTTTAAGTAGAAGCTACTTCAAGAGTCCCATGGGAGTTTTAATTTATAAAAAAATGAGAGCTTATGTGACAGTATCAGCGATAAATATAGACTGCAATATACAGTATTTGACAGCAAACTCAAAAAAATATGACACACTTTAAAAATGTTGTTAGTCTTAAATTTAGCTACTGCATTTCACTCTCTTTATATATCACTTTTCCTTGATTTTTTTTTTATGGAAGTCTTGCCAACAAGAAAATAGCATTGATTTATCAAAGAAATAATCCAGACATCTCAAAATGTAATTGACATGTTTTGTGATTTTTTTTTAATATCTTTTCACTGCAGTTGGAGACAAAAAGAAGCAATTACTACATTGACAAAACAGCTCTTGAGCCAAAGGGAACCTTTAAGAGAGAGCGAGAGGAGCAAAAGCGGCTGCTGGCAGACACACACACTGCTGCAATGGACCTGAGAAAGCAGCTGGAGAACAATGAGCGGGGTTGGTTGAGAGAGAAAGGAGAGCTGCTGGAGCGTTTTGACTTGGAAAGAAAAGAATGGGAAAGTCAGCTGAAAGATATGCAGAGAAAGATAGAAGAGGTACAGCACTGGGAAATTTACGTGTGTCATAGAAAATGCCTTAGAGCTTTACTAAATTAGTGTTAATCTTTATGCTGCAGAATCTACCTTACAGTAAATATTTAAAAAAAATACACAAGCTTTTGAATAAGAGATTTCTTTGCCTTATAATTAGCAAACGTGTTTCCCTGTGCCTTTAAAGAACAAGTTGTTACAGAACAGTAATGGCAATTGATTATACTTTGTTACCCTGGTGTGTTT
Organism: Erpetoichthys calabaricus; assembly: GCF_900747795.2. Classification (NCBI taxonomy): domain Eukaryota; kingdom Metazoa; phylum Chordata; class Cladistia; order Polypteriformes; family Polypteridae; genus Erpetoichthys; species Erpetoichthys calabaricus. The sequence continues at coordinate 202,244,496 of NC_041396.2, forward strand.
CATCTTACAGGCCCTAACATCATTATACAAGTACAGCGTACTTATACATTACATTCTTCCTTTGTTGGTTTGGCCTTCTATTTTTGCTGTAATCACTGAACAAAAATCAACAGCGAGTAATCTATATATATATATATATATATATATAAGCCTCTGTTTGAGTTAGTCTACGTCTCGCCACGTGTTGGAGTGCACCTTGCCTCCGCTTAGCTAGCGATACCTGTTTGTTCAACAGACATTATCATCTACAGATTGTTAAGGAATAACGTTTGATGTTTTTGAGAGAGAGACCAGAGCTTCATGTGTTTTAGAGGTAACTGCTGATTGCCAGAGATATCATGGCCATGCTGCTTTTCTCCCCATGTGGGGAACGCTTTCCCGTCAGAGCTGAACACGATCAGATACAGTGCCAACGTCTATTGATTTTTAAAGTTTGTCCTGTTTCATTACTATGTGGGCAAAGCCACAGGGTACAACTAGTTAATCTATATTTGTAAAAAGCTTTGTAATATACTGTCCATGTTGTTTGTCACCTGATCAGGTAATACAGGTGCTAAATGGATGGAAAGTGAGATTAGTGACTTTTGAAGCATTTGTAGGTTTTTCCAAGGATGTCTTGCTTTTTCTGTATTAAAAAATAAAAGTACCATAACCACCCAATGCTTAGATGTAATTGAGTAGAAAGGAGGAAAGAAAGCTTGTTTCATCTCTCAACTTTCTTGCCTTGCTAACTAGCTGTCATGACCATTTAAACTTTCATTTTTAACAGTTAACCTTTCTTCGGTCTCCAGAACACTTCTGTGACACTACCCATCATATGTGGACACGTGACAAGCCATGATGTGCAGTCACCTGCAGTTATTTTTGTTTGTCAAAATATTCAAGTGTACTTTAAAGCACTTTTAAACATGTTAAACATGCTTCTAGAAAATTTGATTCTGTGAAGTATGTGTGTGGTAAGGGATAGTATAAATTTATAAAGACATGCGGTAAACGTAATGCAGTTTATGGAAAGACAACAACAGTGACACAGTGCGTAGAGTTGAGGCTTTCCAAATGCATGCTCCTAGTTTGAATCCTGATTGCTGTCCATTATGAGTTTGCCTATTATCCATGTAACTACTAGGGGATTTTGTGCAGCCACAAAATATTATAGTGATGACTTTTTGATTGTATTCAGATTTATTAAGAATGCCTCTTCAGACTTATAAGATGATTAAGAAGTAAAGTGACAGAAACAGGATATTGAGCTCACCAGTGCTTATCAGTGTATCCTTTATTAAGTGACAGAATCCAGCAGGGCAGACGTCCACTTGTCAGCTCCCGTATCGAGTCATCCCAAGATAATCTGACACTTTGCCTTTAAAGTCGATAAAAATTAACTGCTAGCTATCTTCCTGTTTTACTTTGCATTCCTTTAGGATGGTACTGGAGATCTTTATTAAGTTGTAAACAATAAACCTTTGATGCTTTTTTTTTTTTTTTAGTTGTACAATGAAGTTAAGGCAAGAAGGGAGAATGGAGTGAATGGGCAGGAGTACAATACCGGTAATGAAGGATTAAGGCTCCGTTTACATTCCTCCAGTTCTGAATCCAGCAGTCTGAATGAAATAAATGACCAGGAAAATCAAGGAAATAATGAAGTTGATATGACAGAAATGGAGCATATTCTTCATAAGCATGAAACAAAACATATTTCATCCTCTAGCCCAAATGAGCCAGCATGGATGGACTACTTAAACCCAGGGAGTTCTATGGATAATGACTTCCCTAACAGTAATACCTCTGGAAATGATAAAAAGAAATATACCAGTGCACTGAACGCAGTAAGTGATAACACACTTTATTGTATTGAAATATCATTGTTAGACAAGATCTCGGTGCTAATGTTTTCCAACTGTTTTAGGCCTTAAAGGAGATTGCTAAAGTAAGCGCAGAACTATGCAGTTATCAAGATGAAGTTAGAAAGAAGTCCATTCCAAAAAGGTAGGTCACAATATTTTAATATTTTGCAGTTAATATATATTTTCTGGAAAAAAAAAAGGTAGACTTATTATGTATGATGCGACTAGAAAAAGAGTGAATTGGGAATAGTATTTCGTGTTTTGAGAGCTAGAGATGAGAATAATCATTTGGACCAGTAATTATAGTCAAGAGTGCTTAGCAGGTAACTTGAAATTCTGTTCTTTAATTATTTTTGTTAGGAGTCTATCCTTAATTTTAAAGTAAAATACAGGTAATAATTTAAGATAGCACTTGACATGTTATCCATTGATGCATGTGCCAATGTTGAAACAGGAGAGCATTCCTGATGCTAGCCATGATGTTAATTAAACACAAATTGAGTACTGTGGCTAAAAATAAATACAATTTTATTTTCAAAAACAGAAGTGTGGAAAAATTACCCGAAAGAAAGATAAATGTAACTCTTAGAAGGTTGTTACAGTAAGGCATAATGTTAATATACTAATTTTAGTAAATATCAATATACCCTGAAGCTGAGAAGAACTAGCAATATTTTGAGCCACTTTTTGGTTAATTTGATTTAAAGAAGCACTATACATAGAAGTTAAAAGTGTTGCATCACAGTTCCAGGAAGCTTGGATTCAGCTCCTGAAATGGTGAGTGTCTGTGCAGTGTCTGCTCATTGTCCTGTTATTTTCTTCCCAGTTCTGTGGTTTCCTACCACATACAAAAGATGTGCGCATTATGTTAAATGAGCACACTGTGAATGAGTATATTCATGTCTCCAACAAGACACGGCTGTTCCATCCAGTCTTGCGCTCAATGTTGCCAAGATAGGCTGTGATTTGCCGTGACCCTGTAATATAAAAATCAGGTGCAGAAAATGAATGGGTGGATGGAAGGAAGAACTGTAGATAATTATGATCCGTTCGGTTCTATTCATTTGCTGATGCAGCATTCGTCATTTAAGAGTACATATTATTTTTTATTTTGTCCTGTTTGTCTTTTTAATAGGAACAGAACACTTTCTTCAACTGTGGAAGAATCTGAAAAATTACAAAATGAGAAAAACAAAGCTGACATAAATTTTGCCTTAAACTTTGAAAGGCTTAAACTCAGCCCAGAGATGTCAGAAGACAACAACACATTGAACTGGGCGTTTGTGGACTCACGCATAAATGAAGCTTACAGACCCAAGGATGATAAAGCAGAGATGTCTGTCTTGAATAAGAAGGAAGCCCCTCCTGTTCCTCCACGCACTACATCTTGGCATCTTGCAAGTTCTCCTGTGTCACAGGCCATCAGTTCACCAGTAACAGAAGTAAAGTCGGAGTCTGTTACATCAGTGTCTGACAAGAAGTGTAATAGCCCATTAGTTTTAAAAAAGTTTGGAGCTCTGTTACAGGAGAATGAAGGAAAAATGCTCACAGATTCTGGGTTCTTCACTAATACAATGCCAGTGTATTCAAATTGTACTACTAACTGCTGTCAGAGCAGGTGGTCTTGTGATGCTAGCAAGCTTGGAAGCAAGTCTTCTGTTCATACATCAGTCCAAAAGTCCTATTCAGATTTTGATATATTGTCATTTGAGAGTGAATGTATCCTAGACAAGCCATCTGAGAATCCAAACCATCCTGATTCTCAATATAATTCTGCAAAAATGGAGTTTGCAAAAGACTCTAGTGGTCTGTGCAGTCCAATAAAAAATGGAGAATTTACCATTGACTCTTCTTCATCCTTTCATGGAAATTACCGGACTCCGAATGAAGACACTTTAAAAGTAATAAATACTCAATTCAACAAAAGTTTATTTCATGATGAAAAGGGTAGTAGAGCAATGTATAACAACTCCTTACTTGAAGAGACTAAGGCAGCTGGTACACCATTTGATGCCATTCATAACAATGGACTTTCCTGTACAGTGATGTGTCATGAAAACGGTAAGCGTTGGCCAAAGAGCAAAGGTTCAGTCCTGTTGGAATCCATTCTAAATGGTACAGCAAATAATGCAAAACTGAAAGTACAAGATATGAGAAATGGATTCACAAGCCAAAATGCAAAAATGAAAGACAAACAGATTTCAGGCGAGCACTGGAATATAAACAACCTGGCTTCATGTCCTAGGTCAGCAGATTCACGATCAAACTATGGAGCTATTGACAAGGTAATAAAGGCCTGTGAATATTCAGCTGGTGACTGCCTGACTTCTAACTGTGACTACTTCCATGTACAGCAGAAATCGAGATTTGCCTTTACACAGAATCAATCAGAAAACCTCACTGAACTGTTAGATATGCTTGAGAATGAACAGAATCAGAGACTTTCAGCTGGCTGCTTCTCACACGCAAATCTGTACAATGGAAATCAGCTTAACTCAAAAGAGGTTAGTGCAATGTTGGACACATTCTGTGTTAACACATGAGCTTTTGATACATTTGTTTAAATGTCTTGACAGGATGAAGCACATGAAGTGCATCATGCAAAAAGTCTCAAAATTTTAAAGTACTAGTCTTTAACAATGTAAAAAAATCCTGAAACTACAGAAAGTCTTCACTACTTTTTATATTTGAAGATTATAAGTAAAATACCATAATCTCTATATATGTAAAGTCTGTCTGTCTGTCTGTTCGCATTTCACGAGAGAAATACTTAATGGATTTACATCGAGTTTTTTTTCTATAATTTGCTTGAGCATTCTGGTTAAGTTTGCAACTTCTCTCATCGCACTAAGAATCATAGTTTGCTTACAGGAGCGATATATTCATGCTAATCTGAGACAGAGGCTGCAGGCCGAAGGGAGGGGGAAGCGTGACTTTAGGAGTAGAGAGCCAGGCAGGGCCCTCCTCACTGTCCTTTTTCGCTGGGGACGGCTAGTGAAAGAGAAATACATTACTGAGAAAATATCACAAGCGACAGTGTATATTGAAAATGTAATTTTCATACCACTTATGTTCTGTACACTCAACAGGTATATATTATATATTGTTTCTCATTTCTCTTATTGAGCATAACACAGCTCAAGGAAACTTAAGTTTGTATCCCTAGTTTTTGTCTTTGTGAAGTATTACACATTCTCCTAGGAATTTGTGGGTTTTCCATTAGGTACAGTGGGTTTTCTCCCACACCCCAATGACGTGCATGTTAGCTTAACTGGGATCTCTAATCTGACCTCTAATAAGTGGCCGTGTGTGTGTGTGTGAGTGTACCCTGTGACGGACTGTGTCCTGTCCAGAGTGGATTCCTGTTTGTGCTAAATGCTGCTGAACTAGGCACAGAATTGAACTAATTGATGTAGAAAATTAATGGATCAATGAACGTAAAGTGATTGCTTTTAGTCAAATCACTTGTGAAAATGTATGTTGTTTTTTATAACATTTTATGCACTTGTATGTGTCTAATCAGGATTAGTCTGTGACAACAAGGGAAACATTAATAATTTTCAAAATGTGCAGCAGATTCAGACATTATATTAAGTATGATATGAAAGGTAAATGGGTAATTGTATTGGCAGGAATAAAAAATTGTATAATCTCCAAGTGATAATTTTAATCCATAAAGAATGTCACAAATAACGACTGAAATAATACACAGGTTGAAAAGAGGCCTAGATTCTAAGCACCTTGAGGGAAATACTGTAAATTAATCTGTAATTCATACTGTATACTGAATATAAAAATGGACATCAGCTTAGAGGAGGCACAAAAATGTCATCATTTGGTTTCGATTTATATTCCTCACTAAGTATTACTTGCACAATAGTCAGTTTTCCTGCATCACAATGCCTGATCCAAAGGTTAATTTATGCCTGGGATGCCACTGTATGGGTTTGGAACAATCTACACCAACTACGTTGGGTTTGGCTTGTAGATTTCACCTTTTACTTACAGTTCAGAGACAACCTTTCAAAGATGGCTGTCATGTCTAAATTAAACTGGTGTGGATAAGTGGATGACTGTTTTTATCCAGTCCAGCGCTCGTTTCAGCCTTATATGGAGAATGTGGGTTCACTTCCTTGGTCCTCCCTGCTCGAAGAGTGCTTTGAATAGTGAGAAAAGTGCTATATAAATGTAAATTATTATTATTATTATTACTCTTGATTTTGCTGGGGTTGGCTCCTACTCAGACACTGAATTATGACGTTTCCTCTCAATTTAACTTTTTATCAAAATACTAGCCTAGCGAAATGCCCGTTTATTAAAACAATGGAACAATGTAAAGTCAGTCTTTTTCGATTGTGTCTTGCATCTACGAATCTCTGTTCATCAGATATGCCTTACATCTCTCTTTCTTTCTACGTCTTGTTGCCTTTCTTCATTGGACATTCTAGCCCTGTTATGGGCACCAGGCAAAATAATGCATGGATGTATGCTGCACAGTTTACTGTCTTACGCCAGCTACTAGCCTTTGTTAATTGGACATTCCCCCCCTCATGTGGGCTCAGGACAACATTACGCCTGTGCAAGGTCATGGACAATAGATGGATGGACGAACGTCTAGTCTCTTTATATATAAATATATCTTAATACATAATTCGCCTGCCTCCTCACTCACTCACTCACTCACGTCCGTCCGAAGCCGAATGCGCAGTCGCCTTCTGCGCAGCTGCCCGAAAAACCTTACGAGACCGACATCCAACCCCAACATCGTGGCAGGCGGCGGATTTACAACCGCAAAAATTCAAAGAGAAAGGCGACTTCGATTAAAGCTCTAGAGGCCTGAAAGGCGATTTCGACTACAGCTGGAGGCTTAATTACGCATTCTGATTCAATTACGCATTCATTCAATACACCTATATCAGGTTTGTGGTGCTTATACTTATTACTATTCCATATTGTACTGGAACATTCATCATAGGCCTGGAAAATTCATCAACTAACAGTACAAGGCTGTACAGCAATGAGTAAAGCGGACTACAATCCTTACAAGACAACTTCATTACTTATCATTTGTTCTTCATACACTGCTGACACAAACTCGTGCCCGTTTCATCTTACGTTGTCGAAACGGGCTCTTTGTCTAGTGTGTATATATATATATATATATATATATATATATATATATATATATATATATATATATATATATATATATATATATTATAATATATAAAATGTTTTTTGCATGTTAAGTTAATTGGCAACTCTAAATATGCCCAGTGTATGTGTGTGCTTGTGTGTACTCTATGATAGACTGGTGCCCCATCCACAAAGTTCTTGCATGGTGCCTAATATTGCCAGGATAAACACTGCATCTAGGCAGCCCAGGACAGGGCGTGTGCTTCGGAAAATAGAAGGGTGGATGGATAATTTGTACATAGAGTATATATATTTATTTCTTTACTTTATAACTGCTATCAGTCAGGGCTGTCGGTTCCAAATTTTGTTGTTGCATGACTCTTGAAACCTTTTTTGTGTGATACAATGGGTCAGATCATCTCTATTTACACAAAAAAGGTCAATGAAAACCTGCACATAAGGTAATAAGTATTATCTTCTTATATAATACTAGCCAACCGCATAATCAGGTCGCTTTTTTAATGATTTTTAAGCACAGGGAAAAAATTAACATTTGAAAAATCCATAATTTAATAAACCACCAAGAAAAGTAACATTGTAACAATGCATGGTACGAACCAACATACAATTGTTCATGACTGAAAACTGGAGGACCGCCGTTGCGCCTTCTCCTCACAGAGCGAGGGACGGGGGTGGATGGCGCTCGGGCGCTGAGGGCGGAACAGGAGGAGAGGGGAAGGATGCCCATTCCGCCCCCTCCGTCATGCTAGTCTGCTGATTTCTCGTTCAGTATGCACTGCCTGCTCATGTGCCCACCCCCAACTCGTCACCGGAGTCGTTTTCGTCTTTGCACAGTCGACATGCACCTGTGAGTCACGTTGACTGTTCATTTTCCAAACAGCGCCTCATTTGCTTTTGTCTCTGGTACAGTCCAAATGTACCTCTGAGCCACGTAGACTTTTCATTGTTCTTTGCGGTTCTGGCTGCTTTTCTATATATAATCCACCAAGTCACCCGACCATGGTAGTAGTGGGGGGGGGGGGGTTGGGATGTACAAAGGGCAGGCACATAATCAGTGCGAGCGTATGACCCGCACTTACTGGGAATTCCTTGTTCGTGGGGAACAATTGCTTGCCCCGGTTTCCAGCACGAATGGGGTTCAACGGCTTACCCACGCCTCTCTGCGCCGGGTAGACACATGTTGATCCATTCAGTGTAGCGCGCGTGCAGTTACCTGATGCAGGAATCTGTATAACATCGAAAGAAGTGTTGTTTCCATGAAAAACATTTGAAGCGGTAGCCATGGAGGGCAAATGAACAGTCAACGTGGCTCACAGCTGGATTTGGACCGCAGCACAGATCAAAGCGAGTGAGTATGTGTTTGATGAGCTGTTCGAGTTGGCGGGCAGTGCTCTGAGGTGCGTTCCCTATCACGTGGGAGGAGGGGTAGAGTTTCTGGGTGGGGCTTCATTGTTCTATTCCCATGGTTTTCGATGGTGGACGCAGTTGGGTGTCGTAACCGAAAAGAATAATGAAAAGTCAACGTGGCTCAGAGGTGCATGTGGACTCCTAGCACAGACGAAATCGACTTACGGGGTGGTCGGTAAGTTGTTGCATCCGGGCACATGAGCAGGCAGTGTGAATGCCTAGAGAGCGAGGGTGGACGTGGGCCGGGGAATAAGGAGTGTTGGTGGGCGGGGAAACGTTTTCCGTGTTCCTGCAGGACCATCTAAGAAGACGCATGTTTGTCGCGGATGCGAATTGCTGTTTGTAGTGTGTAAAACAGTTTACAGGCTACACGTCGTTACACGTCGTGCGTCGTAACCGAAAAGTCAATGTGGCTCAGAGGTGCATATGGACTGTAGCACAGACGAACATAAATGACGGCGTGTTTTCCGAGGCGTCGCGTCCGAGTTGGTGGGCGTGGCTCTGCGACTTGTCGTCGTATCCAATGGTCTTAGAGTTGGTGGGCATGGCTGTCTTGCGTGCTTTCCATGGGTGTCTACTTGTCGGCGGCTTAGTGAATTGTATATATATACATATATAGATATATATATATAGATATATAGATATATATATAGATGCTACCGTGGCTGTTTGTCCAGGATTTTAAATCACCTGCAGCTCACAAACCGTTTGACCTATTGACCTGAAATTTAGCATGTATACTACATGACGTCTACTATTCTCTTTCGGGATGATGATTGGCCTCCAAGATTATTCCTCTTTTTATTTTTATTTTATTTTATTGTAGAATCAAGTCTCTGCAGTGGCCAGCAGGGCGGCCATGCAGCGCATGCATATGAGCGCCGTTCTCATTCCTACCACCTTCACCGTCACTTCCCCTACCTCTTCATATCTTAAATCATTGTTGAGGCAGATTGAAGACTTAAGTGCCAGCTTAAGTGAAAAATTAAGGAAAACGTACTAAGTAATTGCAACACAAACACTGACTTAATCAGTTTTAGCACGAAAAGATGCCGACGAAAGAAGAGATGAAGTGGGTCGCTAGTGTGGAGAATAGAAGAGCTGCTCAGGAAGCAGCACGAGCATCAACCTCTGACCAAACCAGTGCTAAACATACAGAGAGTGAAAACTAGGAATCCTCATGTCAAGTGTTTTCACTGCAAGTTATCGTGTAGTGTGCTGTTTCTGGTGGTAATATAATATGTGAAAGAACAAAGTACACTATGGTTTACACCCAAAATCTTACTGACCCGATAAGCACTACAATACCAGTCTAATGGATTAAACTATATTTCTTAATACTTTTTTTTACCAAAAAAATAAAAGCATACAAATGTTGACTGTTGCTGGTCAAGGGTTTCTGTGAGGGAGTCAGCTTTCCTGAAGTTCAAAAATGAATTGGCGAATTGGCTCAGTGTGAGTTTATGTGTGAGTGTGTGTTTGTGTCCTCTGGTGGATTTGTGTCCCAGCCAGAACTGCTTTCTGCATTGCTCCTGTTGCACGTGGCCCAAGCTTTACCTTTCACCGACCTACGCTAGGACAAAGTATACCAAGAAAAATGGACCAAAGGTTGGATAATCTGACTTATTTATACATTGTTAGCAAAACAAAAATCCCATAAATAGTATGGAGGTTTGTTAGAGGCAGAAGTAGTGCAAGAGAACACACAAAAGAGAAATCCCCATATTGTTGAACTGCCCATTCATTTTGAGTTTGTGTCACTGTGTAAAGACTCATTACTATTCCACAAATGTAAGCTGACCTAGATCTTAGAGTAAAAATGTGTTTCTGCAGAAAGTCTGATATATCACAGACAGAATAATTTCCATTTTAATTTGAAAAAGTACTACACATTAGGCTTAGCATTAAAAATATACATTTATTAAATGGCTTTCTGCCAGTTTACTTCTTGTTAAAAATTTTCCATTTATTTGTATGATGTAACCTTTAATAACCTTTTCATATACATGCTGTTTCTTAAAGATCAAAACTTCAGAATAAAATGTGGTCAATCATTGCCATACTGAAAATTCATCTGCAGTTTGAAACTTTATGGAGTTTCTGACACAATGGGTAGCATTGCTTCTTTACAGCTCCGAAAAGCAGTGCTTGAATCCCAGCTTACTCGCTATCCCTGTATTCTTGCAGATCTTCTCCACACATTCCATTTTCTTCAGACCTCTCAAAGATGTTAGTCACTTAGTGACTTGAATGTGATTTGGTAGGAGTCAGTTAAGGAGTATGTGAGAGTGCCCTGTCATGGACCGGTCCCTTATTTTCATTAGTTGTTGTCTTGCTCCTGTTAATCTAAACTGAATAAGGTAACTGTTTAAAATAAATAAATGTATATATTGTGTGCGCAAAAAATCACAAGAATTGATTAGAGCATTCAAAAATATGGCTTGGCATAATTCATAAAGGATCCCAGCCTGCAGAAAATCAGCAGCAAATTGTGTTCAACTTGGACATCTGAATGGCATTTACTGCATTACTATTTGTCACACAGTCTGTTACTTCTGAATGTAAAATAAATGCATGATTCAAGTATATGCATATATTATATATTTAAAATTCAGTGTTTTAAATACAAAATATATATTCAATGGCCTGTTTATTAGGTTGGAGTGTCTAGTACCTGATAAGACACTCTTGTTGCCTGGAAACATTCTTTAGGATTTTGACTCAATAGCATTGTACAGTTCTTGCACATTTTCAAGTCACAAATTCCTCTAGCAGAACTCCTTTTCTGTATCATCCCAAATGTGCTTTGTTAGATTTCACGCTGGAGAGAGATTGCAACCCATTGAAGTAAACAGAAGTCACTGACATGTTTGTGGAACAGTCATGAGGTAATGCATTCTTTGTGACATTGCATACTGTCCGCTAATAAGGGGAATGGACATGGTCAGCAACAATGTTTAGGTATGCGGTGGCATTCATATGATACTCAGTTTGTTTTAGGATGCCTAACATGTGCCAAATAAATGTTCCCCACACATTACACTACAACAGCCTATACCACTGAGGTTTAGCGTGATGATGTTTGGGTTCATGATGTTTATGCCATATACTGACCGTACCATCTGCATGTCAGGGCAAATATTGAGATTAGTGATACCAGGTGACATTCTTCAAATCTTCAGTCATAGAGGCAGAGTGGTGCTCTGAGCCTAGGAATCTGCACTGGGAATCGGAAGGTTGCCGGTTCGAATCCCATAAATGCCAATAGGGACTCTGCTCTGTTGGGCCCTTGAGCAAGGCAATTGCTGAGCGCTTTGAGTAGTGAGAAAAGCGCTATATAACTGCAAAGAATTCTTATTAAATTATTAGAGTTGTAATGATCATATGCCTGACATGGCCCTCACCTTCTTGTTCTTAACTAACAGAAATGGAACTTGGCAAGTTCTATTGCTGTCGCTGACCAGCTTCAAGATTTATTGTTTTGTGCATTCAATGATTCCCTTCTGCACTTCACCATTCTAAAGAGGAGTTATCTGAGTATGTGTGGCCTTTCTGTCAACTTAATCAAGTCTAGCCATTGTCCTCTGACCTCCCTCATTAAGAAGGTGTTTCCTCCTTCAGAATTGCTGCTCGCTTGATGTTTTTTGTTTATCGCACTATTCACTATACTCTGTAGTAGTGGAAAATCCCATGAGGGAAGCTGTTTCTGAGAGGCTGGAGGCACCATGTCTAACAGCAGCAATCCAATCACACCACAGAGTTGCTTGGATCAACTGCCTTATCCATTGTAATGTTTGGTTGAATAAGGACTAAACCACTTGCCCTTGTCTGAATGATATATATATATATATATATATATATATATATATATATATATATATATATATATATATATATATAGGTTGCTTGAAGGAGTGCATTAATGAGCAGGTGTACTTGACAATATAGCCACTAAGTATAGTTTTCTATTCTCCTATCTGCTTTGTGCTCCTATCTGCCGCTTCAGTGTGCTGAAGTGTGTGGACTTGTCACTTGTGCTTTAGTCTGAAGCAGCAACTTTTAAAGCAGGTTCTAAAATGCACCAAATGTTCTCAGAAATATATTATTGTTGTTACTATTATTGTTGTTGTTAATAATACAATAATAATTCACCAAATATACGAAATAGGAGTGATGAAGTGAATAAAGATTGTGAAAAATGATGCTTATGTAGGCGGTCACCAAAGTTCACACAACTGAGAGATAAGAAAGAGGTTAGCTGATGTTATGTACACTGCATGAAATTATTAATGTCTACTAATATAGAAACCTTAGTCATTTCTGACATTGATTTGCCCTGTGTATCTCACAGGACTTTTTTTAAGGAAAAATACAAAAATAAATTAATTTAAAAACTGCTGTTGAGCAATATACATCTCTGACTCATGCATAAGATTTGGTTTCTGTTTTTTATTTTGGTATAATGCAATAAATTAAAAACTAGTCATTGGTACAAGTATATGCCTGGTATTTGTGGAATGTCAGTTTGGTTCTGTTCAGTACTGTAGCTTTCATTGCCTTTATTTGGTGAAATGTCAGAACATCAGAGGCAGAACGAATTAAATGGTTACAGCCAGTACTACAAGCAGACATTCGATAATGTTAATTTATGTATTGTTGCAACAATTAATACTATGATGAACGTTTGGTCTTCCTGGAACAGAATGTGGATTAGAGAAATGCTGGTTACAGTAGCTAAGCAAGGACAGAAAACAGGGCTAACAAAGCATCGATTCATTTCTTTATCCAACTCGCTTTTTTTAGAATAGGGAACAATGCAGGAATAGATAGGAGACTGGAAATCAGTTGATTTATACACACACACACACACACACACTCTCCCACTTGGCCAATTTCATACTGCCACTCAACACTTGGAGATTAGGATGTGTGTAATACAGTAGTAATTGAAGAAAGAACCACACAGATTTGAGGAGAATGAGCAAACTCCATGCAGATAGTGCCTGTATTCAGATTTGAACCCAGAAATCACCTATCATTGTGCCGCCATGTAATTTTTTTGTTAAATAAAATAAAACATTCTCATAATTTGGCAGGTAGGCAACACCAATGATTCAGTGGTTACTACTGATGTTTCAAAGCTTGAGGATCCTAGTTTCAACTGTGAACACAAAGAGAACATGTAAATTCCCCACAGCCGATATCCAGGCTGGAGTTTAAACCCCGGAGCTATGTGGCTCCTGCCATAAAACCTCACAGTTGAAATACAGTGCAACTTTGTGCATGTAAGTGACAACTTGAGGATATTTCCTCAAACATTACACTCCCTTCCATTCCACTGTGGCTTGTAACATTTGTCAAGAAAAAAACAGGATGGTATATGGAAAATAAAAATGGATTATTGTAACCAAGAAGGAGGACCCAAAAGCAGGTGGTGCTAGACATATAGTATGTAACATCTTTTAGAAAAATAGCAAGCAGTAAAAATCTGACACTCGATAGGCTCAATTTACATACAAAACCCACTTACACATCATAAACAAGGCCACGGCACTCTTTTGCTTTTTAGTACAATGCATTAAATAAAACACCATATGTGAAATATGGCAGTTGCTTTTCACTTACTGCAGTTTCCATGTCTGTATGTTGTCACAGACGGCCAGGGTCCTTGGCCGGCTGGGACACCTCTTCACTGTATGGACCGGTGGAGTAAGCCTGGTCAGAACAGTACCTCCCCCGGAACGCTAGATGGAAACCTCGGATTTCCGCAGGGCTCCATGGGAGATGGAGTTCCCTACAGCCCTGTCGGGAACCAGGGGTGCTGCCTGGGGGTGCTGCAGTTGTTCCTGAGCCTGTGTGGGTGGTTCTTCCACCACAACTGGAAGTGCAGCCGGAAATAGGTCATCAAACACCTGGAGCACTTCTGGGTGGGCTATAAAAGGAGCCAGCAGCTACCACTCCGAGAGCCAGAGTCGGGATGAGGAAGATGAAGCTTGCTCATTGTGTATTTTGTAGGGCCCTTCATAGTGAGCTCTACCAAAATAGCATTAAGCACAAAATTGCAGATGTGAGCAGTGAATGCAATAAAGGACAAATTTCAAAGTAAGACTTAATGTAGGTTAAGACAGCATAATCAGAACATTACAGCTTTCAAGGAAAGATGGTATACATTTAATATTTCAATTTCTCTAAAGAAAAAGTAAGCATTTCCAGTAGCTGCCATTATAATGTAAATCTGCATCAGTGTAGACTCAAGTGGAGACTTCGAGAATTTGGGCTCCATGATATTGTAATGATCTGTGTCCACCACATGTCACCTCCCCATGTACTGTTGCTGACCAGCTATTTGTTAAGATGAATTCATTCTGCTAAGGGGAAAGAAAAAGTCCTGTAGTACTGCTTTTGTTTAGTACTACACGAATGAGTTCACTGTTCCTTACTTGTAGCATCTTGTCACCATGTAAAGCTACTAAATCAGTGAATATCTGGCTACCATCGGCCATGAGATGGAATGGCACAGCGCATATGGTTGATTCCTCCTTGGTGCCGTGTGCTTCCAAGATTGGCTGTCACATCTCTCAACCTTGAAATGGGTAAAACTTAAAAACAAAAGAAATTTGACAAATGAAAGGAGACCGTTCAGTCCATTAGACTTATTAGTTTAGGTAATAGTCAAGCTCTCCTAATATCTCATCCAGGTTCTTCTTGAAAGTTGTCAAGAATTCTTCTTTAACTACGCGATTTGGTAGTTTGTTCCAGATTCCCACAATTCTTTATCTAAAGAAGTGCTTTCTATTTTTAGGCCTAAATGCCCACGCTCTTAATTTCCTCTGATATCTTTGAATATACGATTCACCGTTAAATTGAAAGATTTGAGAACAGCACAGATACAATCATGCCCATCATTTATTTTTACATAATAGGGAGTACTAGCAAGTGAAGTGAGGTAGAGTGGGAATTGAACCAGCATCATTGTGGTTTAAATTCCACAGCAAAGACCGCACTGTCACACAGTGTCATATATTCTAGAAGGTCAGCTTCGCCTGATATCAGTTATTTTGTACAGAGCATTGAGCACAGTCAAGTACTCCAGCTCTTTAATTTCAGTTTTATCCGTAAATGGCTTATAAAGTACAAATCAAAAACACAAGAGCCTGCTAATGGATTACACAGGGCATCAAATTCACGCACACTGTCAAGTCAGATCTTATCTTTTTGTTCTCAGAATCACGCGGATGAAACAATACTTTATGAAAGTGGAGAGATGAAAGCTGTAAGAAACAAATGAGGTATGGTAGGTCGAGTGCTAAGAAGTGAACAGTCTGGAACTAGCAAAGGCGAAGGTCAGATTTGTTAAGGGTCAGAGCACAAAACAAGAAGAAAAGCAGGATCTCGGCAAAGGAAGCTGGCAAGCATGATAGGCAGAAAGTATAAATAAATTTAAAAAAAAAATAGAATTGAAAGTAGGGAAGAGTAGAGTAATAAGCGCAGCAGAGCGAAGGAATCGGAGACTACAGTATATAATGTAAACTCGAGGACTGTGCACCCAAAAAACAATAATGTGTGTGCTTTGGTGTTGTGGAAAAGCCACAAACACCACTAGTTGGAACAGACAACGTGACCTAGAGAAAGTAGTGTAGACAGGCAAGACTTCAATTCCGTAGGATACTAGAAGCAACCTTTTCTAATAGTCACAGTTTATGTATTCTTTGTTTCATTCATTATTTATACATCGATAGATTTTTCTAACCCGCTTACCCAAGGCAGGGTCACGGGGCAGCTAGAGCCTATCCCAGCAATTATTGAGCCCAATACAGGAACAACATCTGGAAAGAGTGTCAGTCCATCAAAGGGTGAACATAAACACACACACACACTAGGCCCACTTCACATAAACTGCATGTCTTTAGACTGTGGAAGCACAGAGGGGAAAACCCATAAGGCCAGTAACATCGGACGCAGGGCAGGAAGTAACTCCAAAGTGACTCACTTAGGTCTATGACCTAACCTGCACATCTCTGTGATGTGAGAGGAATCCTAACGTGGAAATGGAGACAATGTGAACTTCCATACAGGTTGAGCCCAGGAGGCTACAGTTGTGAGGTAGCAGCGCAAAATGCTGTGCTGCCCTATTATGTTTCTTATGAACAAACCATTTTATATGTGGTTATTTTTCTTTGTCAAAATGTTATTCTACACCACTTTGAAGAATTTTGTCAGTATCATCAGTAGATTATTTGTGTTTCAGTGCTGTCTTTGGATTTTTTCCACATTGTATTTCTTTAAAAATTAATTTTAAACATTCCTTCCATTTGTTCCTTTTTCACCACCTTGATGGTACCATACTGTGTTTTGAGGCCATGTTACACATTCAATGGTGCCTCCTTATTGCAGCTTGTTGCTCTGCACATACAAGTTAATGATATATAGAATGCGTTACCTAAAACCAAAGAAAAGACCTTCTTAGAAAAGATAAAGTAAGGTTTTTGTTCAAGAATCACAAGTTCCCAACTAACCACATAAGACAAGATTTCTTGTTCTCATAATGAAAGTTTCCTTGATCAATTGACCCTCAGTTATCCCAAAACAATGACTTCTGTTTAGTGTTTTCAAATCTCTGCCACCCATTACTGACTTGAGTTTCATTACATGGTCACACACTGCACAGATTTTCAACATCCCACATTTTGCAAACATCCGTTGAATTTATTGGATTGGACAGCATACAGGCTTGGGCAGATTTGTAGCAGATAAAAGTTAATGTAATTAAATGTAAAGTATAACACGTTGGAAGTAAAAACGTGAGATATAAATACACAATGGGAGGTCTGAAAACTGAAAGTACATCTTATGAGAAGGATTTAGGAGTCATAGTGGAGTCGTCACTATCAACTTCCGGAAGGTGTTCAGAAGCCATTAAGAAGGCTAACAGAATGTTTAGGTTATTTAACACAATGTGTAGAGTACAATTCAAAAGAGTTTATGTTAAAACTTTATATGGTATTTGAAGGCCTCATTTGGAGTACTGTGTGCAGTTTTGGTCTCCAGGCTACAAAAAGGACATAGCAGTGCTAGAAACGGTCCAGAGAAGAGCGACTCGGCTGATTCCAGGGCTGCAGGGGATGAATTATGAGGAAAGATTAAAAGAGCTGAGCCTATACAGTTTAAGCAAAAGAAGATTAAGAGGTGACATGATTGAAGTGTTTAAAATTATGAAGGGAATTAGTACAGTGGATCGAGACTGTTGTTTTAAAATGAGTTCAAGAACATGATGATACAGTTGGAAACTTGTTAAGGGTAATTTTTGCATTAATGTTAAGAGGTTTTTCTTTACACAGTGAACCATAGACACATGGAATAAGCTACCAAGTAGGGTGGTAGACTGGACTTTAGGATATCACTTTAGATTAGGTGTCCCTAATTACACTGTACCTACCATGTAATAACCTGTATAATTACAGAGTAACTAGGTGTTATTACCTTGTATTTACTGAGTAACACAATATAGTGCTGTGGTTAAGCACTCAATTGTAATTGTTATTCCACAATTTATATACAAATAAAAAATTGTGGAATAACAATTTCAATTAAGTTCCTAATTATAGTGTGACAAGTTATCACACAAGTACAAGGTAATGACGCCTAGTTACTCTGTAATTATGCAGGTAACTACATAGTAAGTACAGAATGTTAGGGACACCATATCTAAAGTGATACCAACTTTAAGAACTTTCAAAACTAGACCTGATGTTATTTTAAAAGAATTAAGTGGATAGGGCTGGTGAGCTTTGTCGGTCTAAATGGCCTCTTATTGTCTAGAGCATTCTAATTTGTAATTAAAATGTTGAAGCAGACATAAAGAATAAGACCTTTTTTTTTTTCTTCCTAACAGACATCCCCAGCTTCTTCGGCTTGTTTGGTCAAGAGGAATTTTCCACGTCCAGCTCGACCGGCTAACAAGAGGCTGCCATCACGGTGGGCCACCAAATCAACTAGCACTCCACAGACACCAAGCAAATCGTCAAACAAGCAAACGTATTCCTGTTCTTACTACTCAGAAACGGCGATAATCTGAAGCTCAGGAAATGGACTCTTTAAAAAATGGAGTAGAGGCTAATGTTGTGAAATGTATCGGTGACTGACCTTTCGAGAAAGCGCTATCCCTTTGTGTCTATTAGACTGTTATATTCAAGCTTTCTAAGTGCTTTACTCGTGTAGAAATACACAAAATGTTAAGTATGCTTTAAGGTAACACACAAAATGTATACGCTTAAAGCATCGCCGGTCTCCAGTGTTTTGATGGCCTAATGTACTTCTGTACTCAATTTTTCCATTTCATTTTTCATACCTTTTGTTTACTTTTTTTCATGTGTATCTATGTAAATGATCAACATTCTGCTGGCAGTAGACCTTCAATGGTTGCTTGCATGCGTATATATTTACCGTTGCATGATCCAGGATTTTTCTGATTTATCAAACGATCGTTTATTATACTTTGTAAATTGTAGACCAATAGTGTAAAAGTGATGGGTTATTTTGTCACCCTCATTAGCATTAAGGAAAATGACAATAAAATGAAGTGCAGCCGCTTTTGACACTGCAACATGTATTAAGTGAGAAGTCCTTTTATCTATGATTAGTGACACCTTCATTTGACTTGGATTTTTCTTATAATAAATATTTCAGCAGGTTTTTGAAACAGAAAAGTATATTTTTTATATATATACAGTATATATTCTTAAGAACAAAGTAGCGTGGATGACTTAAGTAGCTCGTTCTTTAAAGGACACCCCCCCATATTGCATATACAGAGCTATTTGAGCTGTCAGCTTATTCATTTTCTCTGACTCCTCTTTTTTTTTTTCAGCATAACTAGGCCGAGATGTTATGCCAGCCTGTCATTACTCTTATTCTTATTTTTTTCCCCCTGTTCTTGGCACCAAACCGGTAAACTTGTATATAATTAAGTGAACAGCTACATGCTGCTTGGTAACAGAAGCACCCAATCCTCTGACTACAGCGTGAAAAATCCAAGAAGATTCCAAAAGCAGTGCTGCCATTAATAGTGAAGGATGTTTGGCTGGGGGATGGATTTGTTTTGAGGGAGTTTAAATAGGCCATGTTGCTGGGCAAGACGACAAGTGACACTGTTTTAATATGCCCTCTCCGTGCCTTCAAGTCAGGGCGCATTTGAATTAAATTTTTTTTTTCACATTGTAAATGGAGAAGAGGATGCTTCTGATTCTGTAAACATAGACACTTAATATCTTTAGCAGGCTGAGAACAGAATCACAAACACTGCTTGTTTCAGAGGTCACAGCAGTCAGTGTGCACCTCCATGTAAGCTCCAATTTAAATAAGGAGATGTCCATGTTTTAAAAGACATTACATGGTATTGTTTTTTTTGGAGTTGGTTTTATATGATGTTATAAATACTTTTGTATTGAATGAATCTTATTTCAGTATAACTTTCTGAATAGCACCGTACTCCAGTTTTTAATTAGTTATTATTTATTTATTACATGATATAATTTGAGGTTGCACAGTAGGTAGCACTACTGCCTCGAGAATCCATAGTGCTGAGTTTAAATCCTGCACCTGCTTGTCTGTTTATGTGTTCACTTCATGTCTGGAGGGGGTCCAACATCACGTGTTACAGAGGATTAAGAAAGGATTCAGGCCCTTCATTTTCTGCACAGTATGTGCTGATATAGATTTTATTTTAAATGGATAAATTTGTCATTTTTGCCCATTAATTTACACTTAATAACCCATAATGACAAAGTGAAAATCTGTTGAAAATCAAAAACTGAAATCTATCATTTACATGATTCAGACCCTTATTTTCTCAATCCACTGCCTTCTTAATTGAAAATTATATTAAATATATTGTTGGCCCCCAAGTGATTAAGAATGAGCCTTACATCCACCGTTGCTCATCCAGTGCTATTGGGAAAGGCCCCAACCTAGGTTCATTATATATATAATATACCTGTATATATACACACACAGTACAATGTATGTAAAATATACTATATATTTTACATACATATCTGTGTAACAGATTGACCAAAACATTATGACCACCTGACCAATATGTTATTGCTCCTGTGTGTGCTGCCAAAGCAGCTCCAGATCTCTGAAGGTGTTCTGTAGCATCTAACACCAGGATTTTAGCAGCTGATCCCTTAACT
Source organism: Erpetoichthys calabaricus (assembly GCF_900747795.2). Taxonomy (NCBI): domain Eukaryota; kingdom Metazoa; phylum Chordata; class Cladistia; order Polypteriformes; family Polypteridae; genus Erpetoichthys; species Erpetoichthys calabaricus. Next base: position 202,265,098 of record NC_041396.2, read on the forward strand.
CCTGTAAGCTGAGAAGTGGACTGGCCACGGATCGATTTTGTTGTTCTAACACATTCCACAGATGCTTGATTCGATTGAGATCTGAGAAACTTACAGGCCAGGGTGACAACTTGCTCTCTCCATCATGTTCCTCAAACCATTCTCAACCAATTTATGCAGTGTGGCAGGATGCATCAACTGGGGAATACAGTTTCCGTGCACCTGTTCCGCAGTGGTGTTTAAATAGGTGGTACACATCAAAGTAATGTTCAAATGAATGCCTGGACTCAAGGTTTCCCAGAAGAACACTTCTCAAAGCATCAAATTCCCTCCATGGGTTTGTCTTCTTCCAACAGTGCACTCTGCTGCTCCAGGTAAATGACACACACACATGCATACCCATCCATATATCCACATGATGCAACAGAAAATGTAATTCATCAGCCCAGGTCAACCTTCGTCCATTAATCCAAGGTTCAGTTCCAACACTTGAATGTTCATTGTAGACACTTCCAGTGGTAGATGGGTTAGGATGGGCACTCTGACTGGTCTGCTGATACCCAGTCCCATATGCAGTAGGATTTGACGCACTGTGTGTTGTGACACGTTACTTCCATGACCATCAATAAAAGCAGCTGAGATCTGAGCCACAGTAGCCCTTTTGTTGGTTCTTACATGATGAGATAGCCTTTGTTGGCCTCTCACATTGATGTGTCTTGGCCATTTAGTACCCTGTCTGTGGTTTGTGATTTTCCCTCTTCAGACTATTGTCGGTACAGTAGGTATTCATCATGGCTGACTGTAAGCATCTCATAAGCCTTGCTGTTTCAAAAATACTTTGACCCAGTCATCTGGGTAGAACCATTTGACACTTATGAAAGACATTTAGGTGTTTACACCTGCCCATACTGTATCTTCTACATTTAGCACATCAACTATAATGACCTAATGCCAGCTTACCATCTAATATATTACTGACCTTAACAGACACCATTGTTACTAGATAGGCAATGTCATTTGCTTCACATGAGAGTGGTCATAAGGTTCTGTTTTATCAGAATATATCCATCCATCCATTTTCCAACCCGCTGAATCCGAACACAGGGCCACGGGGGTCTGCTGGAGCCAATCCCAGCCAACACAGGGCACAAGGCAGGGAACCAATCCTGGGCAGGGTGCCAACCCACCGCAGATCAGAATATATGTATGTGTGTATTTAGTTAAATAAGTGAGGGCTACAACATTACATTTGTGAATTCCTCATCAGTGAGAAATATTGGGAACTCTGTGTTTTACACTGGTATCTCACAGCTCCAAGGAGCTGGATTCATATTCCTGGCCTAATCACTCAGCTTCTTTGTAAAGATTGCATGTTCCTCCCATGTTCATGTATGCATTTTCTCCCAGAATGCTGTTTTCTTCCCTCATCTTAAAGATGTGCAGATTAAATTGATTGGTGCGAGTGTGTATAGGTGGTAGGGAGTGCCCTATGGTAGATTGGCCTTGTGCACAGAGTTGAATCCCGGGCCTTGAGCCTAGTGCTGCTGGAACATGTTCATGCTGCTAGCCGCACTGTTCAGGAAATTAATGAACTGAATTCCATATAATATTTTGTGATCAATTCCTTTACTCACAAATACATCATAAGAAGTAAATGTGGAGCTGTTAGTCTGTCACTGTAAATATGTTTTTTTTAATGTTTAAATTACAATAAGACCATGAGTCTGAGCTACTAAAACAAACACAGGCATAAATGTGTTAGCCCTTGCTATTCTCCTTATTGACACATGGCATGTTATCCACTTGCATAGAGAACTGGGCATCTATTTTGGCTTCCATGTGCCACATTGCAGTACTGAATGTGACAACAGACTTATCAGCTGGTGCCCTGGTGGTTCATCGATTTTTAGCCCATGAACGATGGAGACAAGCAAATATCCACTGAAGTAGCTCAACCATATTTGTTGCAAACAGACACACAAACGATGATAAATCCAACAGATCAGCCAACATGGCAGATAACCAAGGGCCACGTTTCACCCAGTGTTCCCCCAAAATGTTTATTTTTAAATAGATAGTGAGATTCTTTAAAGGAAATCAAGTAATTGCTCATTGATGTACAAGAAAAGTCAACAAAATGCTCAGTCGGAACAAAAAGATGTTCTTCTCAGAACAAATTAGGCTGGGAACAGAACCCAATATGTCAGTTTTTAAAATGCTGGTGTTGACAACTGGAATCCACTTTGAAAAGGTTTTCGAAACATCCATCCATTATCAAGGGTCGCTTAATCACATTCAGAGTTGTTTGGCCTGCAGTCCGTTCAGGCGGCATCGGGCATGGGTGGGATTCAACTCAGGATGGGCGCACGTACACTGGGCCAGTTCAGAATAACATTTTCAAATCAGTTTAATCCAAAGATGGTGGAGAGTGCTGGCCTATCCTAGCCGCATCAGGTCCAGGGTAGTGAACAAAGCCTGAATGGCCTGTCAGTCCATCAGAGTACCCAGTCACTCACAAACTGCCAATGACCAATTTAGAGCTGCCCATCTTTAGATACTGGGTACACGCAGAATTAAGGAGAATGTGCAAACTCCACACTGAGATGTGAACCCAGCACCCTAGAGCTGACAAATAGCACCACCCCAACTTGAAAATAGCCTCAGATCATTTTTTATCACATTGCACATGATGAAATATATTGGATTTTATAGTGATTAACATCATTTTACAAGTAGTCGCATCATCCAACATAATTAAGTAATGTTCTGAACATGCATTAAATCATCTCCTTCTCTAACCTGGCAGCCCCCTGTTATGGAGAGTAGAAACTGAAAGGGAACTCCATTAAAAGCGTCTGTGAAGGTGACTCAATTAACAGCCAGGCGCTGCTTGCGATGGTTTCAAGCAATATTATCTCCAACTGAAATATTGCACCATGGCCTGAAATAGCAAAGGAGACTTTGTTATGGTGCCAGAAATCTTAGCCTGGTAGTAATATAAATACACCTTTTTTTTCCATTCCAACATATTTTTCTTTTCCTGTTTATACACACTGCCTATGAGGATGGAGAAAACGTGTTGACTGGCAGTTGTGTGAAGCTTCTGAAACATTTAGGACAAGGATGAGATGCCGTTGCCACAGAATATGACAATATTTTATAGAAACTTTGGAACAACGCAGTGTTGTATCATTTTAAAATCATTTCGTTTGATTTGTTCTGTGCAGTAGAGAATTAAAGGAAAACAAATCCGGGATTTCTGATAACCACAATGACTCTGTCACACGACTGCTTTGTGGATGTGTTGTGAGATTACCTTATTTAGAGCATTGCTAAATTATTTTGCTTTGTTGGTGTGTGTATGCACCTCTGTTTTGTTGTTTTTACGTGTGTTTCACCGTAAACTCTTCAAGATGCTAGCCAGTTGTTGGGGGAGAGACTTTACACAATGCAACATGTGAAATCATTGATGCAACACGTCATAAAACGGCACTATGCTCATCTTGTTTTCCATGTTTAGATAAGCAAAGAAACAACCTTTGCTTCATATTGCACTTCTTTAGTCTAATTCTCTGGGTTTCGATTCTCCGGTGTGACATTTTTGACTATGAGTTTACTTTTTGTGCTTTACGTTTTTGGCTTTGTACTTCTGATCATTTTCTCCTCCCAGTAGCCACTCTTGTTTTGTTTTCCAGCCTTTCATTTCAATTTCCTTTTTTTCATCCATAACGGGGTGGACGTTACACCTACACTTTGTGTTCTGTCTTAAGGCCCTCTAAAGAACTTGGGTTTCCTCTAACTAGTTGGAGCGTCACGCATGAACGTCAGGGGGTCGCCTTCCTGCCTCTATTGAGGTACGTAGTACCACCCCGAAGCGAGAGCGGACACTGTTGTTAAAATTGTCTCCTGTTTCTGCCTCCACAGTAGTGATGGGTCGTTCTTGAACGATTCGTTCATTTTGAACGAATCTTTAATGTGACTCGGGAAGAACGAGTCGTCTTGTGGGAGTGATTCGTTCAGTCGCGCATGCTCATTTGCGCAACTTCATAAGCTTAACCAACTCAGTCTGAGCCGGAAACAGAATTGAGTAGTTCATCTCTTGAGTCTTCGGGTTTGAGTCATTCGTTCATCACGTGACAGCCCCATAAGCTTAACCTATGCAGTCTGAGCCGGAAAGAGAATTGATTAGTTCATTCCTCGAGTCTTTCGAGTCGTTCGTTCTTTTGTCACGTGACCACTTACCGGCTCAGTACCTCAGTCAAATACTAACGTAAAATTCCATTTGTTGTATGTTGGATCATATTTAGAAATTATCATAAAATTATCAAAAATATCTAAAACGCATTTTCTTATAAATAAAAAAGGTCTGTCAATTTCTGTCACTATGATTTTGTTACTGTTTCTTGAGGATCTGTGGTGTGTTATTTTATAAATAAATAATCAGATAAGAGGCGAGGTGAGCGAATCATAGACTAAAGACCCAGGTAAACAATGAATTAATATTTTATGTTTCTTATAGCATTATAGTTTTGTCTTGTTTGTAGTGTGATCAACATTTGTGTAAGCAGTAGATGTGTTAGGGAGGTAACAGGTAACATTTTAATTATATTTTGCTAAAATGAACGAAATGAACGAAATGACTCGAAAAAGGATTCGTTCATTTTGCTGAACGAGACTCAAAGGTCCGAGTCGGTAAAATGATCCGAACTTCCCATCACTACTCCACAGTGCTGACAATCCACCTCAGTGAGGATTAACTGACTCCTCCCCCTACCGGGACTATTCCTATAAAGCCCACAAAGGTAGGGGTCTCACTCTGAGTTGACCTAACTTGAAAGACAGAGCCTCACAAAAGGAAAGGACCTGCCCAGCAGAGCAATGAAAACCTTAGAAAATGGGAAATCACTTGTATTTTCTGGTTTGGAGTGCCATCACACGTTTATTTTATTTTGTGTTTTAAAAAAATTAAACGGGACAAACCCATTGTCCCAATATTTCTTCCTTGAACCCAGGTTTCACTATTGTTTGACCACATGGAGATACCATATCGCACCCATGTAAAGTGTACCTTTCTGTATGTCCACATGGGAAACACTTCTGCAGATGGATCTGCTGTTATGTTTGACAATTTTTTAAATATGTTGTTGACTGCTTGCCCTGTGGTGGGCTGGCGCCCTGCCCGGGGTTTGTTTCCTGCCCTGTGTTGGCTGGGATTGGCTCCAGCAGACCCCCGTGACCCTGCAGTTAGGATATAGCAGGTTGGATAATGGATGGATGGATGGATGTTGACTGCTAACTTTTAATTACTTTCTTTAATTAAAATATTAAATGCATTGTAACAGTGAACAGGATGACAGGTAGCTACATCATGGGGAACACAGGTAATCCATCCACCCATCCATTTTCCAACCCGCTGAATCCGAACACAGGGTCACGGGGGTCTGCTGGAGCCAATCCCAGCCAACACAGGGCACAAGGAAGGAACCAATCCTGGGCAGGGTGCCAACCCACCGCAGGACACACACAAACACACACACACACCAAGCACACACTAGGGCCAATTTAGAATTGCCAATCCACCTACACAGGTAATCCCAGAGTATATTGTTTCCAAGTTTTTATTGCAATTAACAGGGGATCCAATTTGTAAAAGTCACTTTTTAGACTGTGATGATCCATTGCTCCATCTTTTCCCGCTGATGCAGTCTGAGCAGTACATTGACATCATGATAGAGGTAGTTTATTAACAGTGTATGAGATATGAAGGAAAGAATGTCTTAAAGGCAGAGGCCCCTGTTCTCATCAGGCTTTCATTCTCCAATACATACCAGCAACATTCTGATGCTTTCTCCTGGCTGTAAAAAACAAAGTCAAATTCTCAGAGGCTTTTTCATTTTAACCTCAGAATGTTCAAGTTCAAAGCTAGGGCAGACGACAAGCCCCCCTTTGTGTTGATTTGTTTATGCGCCTTTGATTTGTGCTGTTTATTAACCCAGATTTTTATTCTGAAGTCACACTTTTTTTTGTTGGTCATTAGTCACAAGCACCTCGTGACAAGATTGTTTTTTTTTTAGCTTAGCATTTTCATGCTGTCATCGTCTGTGACATCTGATGAACTGCGACCAGAAGGCCATAAAGCCCAAATCTGTTTTAGGCGAGTATTTCCAATGTGTAAGCAACTCTTTAATTGTTTTCTCTTACAGGGTCAAAGGAGATGAAGTGTACCCTTAGGAACAAACCCTGCATGGGACAGCAGTTCATCACAATAAAACCTCAACATCTTTAAGTAAATAACATCCTATTTTTGCCAGGATTTTGTGGTTTGATGCTTGTTCTTATGTCTGTGTGTATTATTTTTGATTCCCATTTTTTATTGCCTTTCATTGTTATTTCAGTAATTCAGTCAGGAACACATTTTACTAATAAGCCTCTTAAATAGGTATGTACTTTATACACCAATAAGGAACCCAGTACTTTGATTTGGATATTGTTTAGAAGGAATTCACCAAAATATGTGATATCCCTGCTGGAACACATACTACATGTAATGCTTTGTGATGTCTAAGAGAGTGAAATAAACCAATTAAAGAATGTATTATTTCCTTCAAAATTTTAGTCGCAGATTCCACTTGGGATAAATTTGGTCACAGTATTTAGAAGTTGACTGCAGGATGGAATTCAAGATGAAATGGCCAACTATGATATTAAGGGAAAATTAAACAATGTTTCGAGTTTTACGCAAAAAATCAGTGTGAGTACTGAAGAAAGAGAAAGAGCACAAAACGTTGGTTTCTATTAGTTTAAAAGCCCAACTCCACCATAGTAGAACAACTACAACCCATGGAGACTGGGAAAGGAGGAATTAGCCACAAGGAACATCGGCACAGAGCCACTCCTAGGCTATGCTTCTATTGTGATGAACCTGAAAACTTAGTAGCTGATTGTCTTAAGCTCCAGGGAAACTAAAACACCTCATAAAGAGGTTGGTAGAATGCACATTTGTAGTCAAACCCAACCAAAAATGAACCTTTATCGCAGAGAATTTTTTCAGCTTTGATTTTAGTAAGGAGTGTTCTTCAGACATCAAGCTATTAAAATTACCATTCTGTATCACTAGTATTCAGTAGATGGTGGCCCAATTGGTAAGGGCTTAACAATTATAACTTCACCTGCTATGTTATGTGTTGGAAGTCTCCAATCGGAAGACAATTTATTTTTTATTTTGCTATTTTCAAAACCACAGATTATCTTGGGATTCCTGTGGTTGAAAAGGCATTCTCCTATTATTATTTGGGAGGACAAATGTTTTCAGTCGTGCATGACTCTGCCTACTCACCAGAGGGCTGGTTTACTGTGATCAGGTAGTTGTGCTACCACACTTCTACACTGACTTTGAAAATGTGTTTTAACTCTTTCGAGGCAGTTGTCAACTTATAATAACATACAGTAGTGTCTTCACGCAGTGACCAGCTGCTACACCAAAGCGTTCAGCACTACAATCAGCTGATGCTGGTACAGATCCCTTGCATCAAAATCTCAGTCCGATTTAGCTATAAAACGCAAAACATTGTCCACGGAGTATTTTGCTTTGTGCATACGCTTCGCTCTTTCATCACATCCGCCTTTAGCTCCGGTGGCTGGTGCCTGTATGAAGAAAAATATTCAGCCCTCAAAGAGTTAATAAGTAGCAGTAATTCCATCTCAAACCCCTTCCTTTTTAAGATTGTGCGACAGAAGTTGTAAATGGAGCAGTTTTACCTAAAAGTAAAATCTACCTATTATCTTGTGTTGAAAGTAAAGATATGGATGATTATTTCCATGTTCATCCATCAGGGAAGTCTGGTCAGTCTTGTCTCATACAAAGATGGTATTCTTTGGCCATGTTTTCATTATCATAACTATAATAAAATCACAATAAAGAACAACTATTCCAAACCTTCGATTTTGCCCCTTCTTTTTCCCATGTAGGATATAGTCTGTCCTTTTCTAGAACTGGGAAGAACTCTTCCCTTTTATCCAAACATTTTGGGTCTTGTGTCTAGAAAAGATGGGTGCAGGTTCGAGATTACGTGTTCTGGTTTGCTTATGAGACAATCAGCCAGACCGTACATGTCTGTATGTGAATACATGACCTGCTGACCACTTCATCCGCACTCTAAAGCCGCTGCACCACACGATGCCACACCTGCATGCTGCCCACCACTGAACTTCACTACACTGCTTTTTCTAAAACTTTGCTCAGCCACAGATTCGCCACATGTCAAAATTATCATTTGAGTTGCAAATTTTAAACAGTTTTGTGATATTACTCACCATGAAAGGTGATACATGAAATCAAATCAGTGATTGTTATAATACTGTATCAGACTGGAAACTTAAATAAGTTTTGGCTCCCTGTAACATTATTGAAGTTTTTAGTATAACCTATTGCATAGAATTCAACAAGTTACTTACAGCAGGGTAACACTTAATCAAGGACACTGGCCTATACTGCAGCTGAAGCAGAGACTTTCATGGGCTTTTAAAAATCAACTAAATCCAGCTTGAGGCAGATCTAGTAGATTGTTGTCAGAGAGAAATGAAGATAGATGTCTTCAATCTGGAATCCACAAGGGTCACTGCATTGAGACTGCTTTGATTTCTGTCACTGATGCTCTTAGATCTGCTTGAGCTGCTTCTCTCTCCTCTGTCCTTATCCTCCTTGACCTTTCATCATCTTTTGATATTATTAACAATTCCCAGATTCCCTGAGAATCTTGGAATTAGCAGTTCTGCTTTAGACTGCTTCAAGCTCTACCTCTTGGACCAATCCTTTTGAGTCTCCTCGTCTAACTCCTTGTCTTCTGCATAGAAGCTTTCTACAGATATGCCTCAAGGATCAGTATTGGGTCCGCTTCCCTTTTTTTTCTACATTCACAATTTAGGCAATGTTTTTTCTTCTCATGGGCTTCTACTACTCCCTCTGTACTTGACACAGATCCTCCTCTCATTTCCCTCTTGCAACCTACAGGATTCAGCCCAAATCGCCAGTTGTCTTTCTGCCATCTCATTAAGGAAGAATGATCGTCATCGTAAGCTTAAATTTTCAAAGTCTGATATCTTGTACATTCCATCTGATTCTCCTTATTTAGATTTGCTGTTAAGCTTTGCTCTTAAAGAGGTCACCCTTTCACCATCAGTTACTGTCAGGAATCTTGACATGACTCTGGACTAGTTGCTTTCAATTCATTGAACAGATATCTTCAATGACCCATCCTTTTGTTTCTTTCTCCATAAAATCCATAGGATTCAACCTTTTTTCACTAATTATGCCACCCAACTCCTTGTTTAGGCACTGGCTCACATTTGGCTGGACTATTGCAACTCTCTCCTGGCAGGACTTGCTTCAGTTGCTATCAGACCTCTCCATCTCCTCCAGAATGTAACTGCTCAAATGGTGTTCTAATCCTCTACTTCAGTCTCTCCACTGGCTTTCTGCTTCTGCAGTAATCTTGCAGTAACTGTTGTCTTGACCTACAGTTCTCTGATCAGTTCTGCTCCTCAGTATCTCCAATCCTTGGTCTCTCCTTATGTCCCTTCAAAAAGTCACCGCTCTGTCTCTGTCTTCTGACTATCCTTTCTATTGCAAGACATGCCAAGATTGGACAATCTTTCTCTGTTCTTGCTCCTGAGCTATGGAATGATCTCCCTTTATCCATTCAAAATGCACCCATCTTACTTGTGGTTTAGGTGTCTTTTGATAACATTAAACATTTTGGATCTACTTAGCTTCTCTCCTACAAGATAGCTGCCATTGTACTGACAAAGAGTTTAGGATATTGATTGTTGTTTTAGGTCTAGTTGTAGGTGTAAATATATAGGTGTTCTACTTCCTTGTGTTCGTGTTTTTATCTTGTCCTCTGTTGCTTTGATGTTTGCACCTTCATTATTCTATGTATTATAACTTGCTTTGTAAGTTGCCTTGGGTAAAGCCATCTGCTAAATAAATAATTATAATAAGAATAGCTAAATGACAAATCAGGACTGTATTATCATGGAGGACAGAGTAGGAAATATGAATAGAGGGATCAAGAGAATAACACATGTAATCACCAGTGAGTTTATCTAATTACAGGTAGTTTGGGGCTTACAAGGAGCAATTTCTACACTGTTGCTCTTGGTGACATCATTGATGTAGAATTGCAATGATAGATGATAGAGGAATGTTCCCGAGGCAATCGACAGCATGAAGCTCTAAAAATGACAGCACACATTATCAAAACAAGATGGTGTTGAAAGTAATGTTTTTAAAATACCAGCTATTAAATAAAGGTCCCACAGAAAAAATAAATATAAAAAATGCATTATGTGGATAAGAAACCCCCAGAATAGATGTCAAGATCATTTTTAAACTTAAGGAAAGCTCCAGAAAGTTATCTGACAACAAATGAAACAAGCCTGATGGATCTTGTTCATAAAATATATTGTTTAGTATTGAATACTGAATCAATTTAAGCGAGTCTGGCGGCAAAGTTTAATTTCTTGGTGATCGCTGAAATGATGAATCACACAGTTTTGGGTGTTCTAGTGGAAGACACTTTTCACCAGTTCTGTAACATTTAACAGGATACATAACCTTCCCATAGTCCCTGCTACAATTTCTTTTTCTTTATTGGCCCAACTGTTGACATACAAGTAGAACAGCTACCATTTAGGACCATCTGGTGGACAACAAGCATTCCAGCATTTCATTAGCAAACACCTGAATGTGATCCTGTAAATAAAAATCAGAAACGATGGTAAATTGTGAAATTTGTGTAGCATTAAGTGATCCTGCTAGTTGCTCCATCTTTAAAAGCAGGTAAGTGGCTAATTCCTGATGAAGTGTATTGGGCCACAGTTGGAGACATTTGCTTTAAATTAAAGTTGTCCTGCTTTGAAAGTGCTTCTTCTTTACTCTCCCTCTCGGCCCTCTTCTCACTCAGATGTGAAGACACTTCAAGACTTTAGCACTGCTGTGAGAAATCCTTGAGTGCCGGAGGTCAAATATTAAAACTCAGACAGTACAATCTTTTTCATTAAACTGTAAAAGCTAACAGTTATTTGACTCTCAGCTAGCTCCAGTACAAAGTAGCATTTTCTCTTTCTTCTTTGTCATTAAAATGTTTATCTGTAAAGTAAAATATTTCTGCAATATAACCCATACACCATGATCTATTGTCAAGATGGCCAGCTTTGCTGCTGTATAGGATTACTATACTGTTGTGCTATCACTTTCCAGCCCACCCTGAACTAATACCCAGATGGAACATTTTTTCTGCTTGCTCACAGGACTGAAAAGCAGACTTTGACCTCACCTGTAAATACATTGCCATGAATGATTCACTTCCCTCCCAGATTTCCTCTGTTATTGCAAAGTTTTGACAATAAACTCTTTCAGGTCTTCCACCAAAATCTAATATTGAAGAAAGGGCACCTGAGTGAGCAAATAACTTACTGTATTTAACTTGTCTAATGAACAACTGTCACTGTGAAACATTAATTGCCACTTAGTTAAATCGCCCAATCAAAATGATGCTTAAAGTCAGCTGATTGAACACATGCCTTCCTGCTCAATATAAACCTCTTTTGTTTCGACTCCAATTGAAGTTGTCAGGATAAAAATTCAAAAGCACATGATCTAAGAAGTCCCTCAAAAGATTAGAAATAAAGTTGCTGATATCTATCAGTCTGGAATGGGCTACAAAGTAATTTATTTCTACAAATATGGGACTCCACCATAATCTACAAATGGAAGATGAAAAATACCTGAAATTGTACTAAATCTTTCCTGGAGAGATCTGTCTGCCACAATAATTCTGATAGTGAACTATAAAGTCATCAAGGAAGTCACAAAGGGTCCTGATAATTTTCAAAGGGCTGCAGACATCTTTTCCTTTACAAAGATCTGTTTTCGTGACTCAATAATTAGACACCCACTGGGCAGAATAAGGGCTTCATTGGAGAGTAGCAAGTCAGCAGCCCCTGCTGATGAAGAAGGACATAACAACAATAAATACTCATTTCCCATTTGCTAGGAAGCACCTGGAGGATCAATGAACAGATGAGACAAAAGTGGAATTTTTTGGACGACATGTTCCACATAAAGTGAGCATAATATACCAATGGTCAAACATTGTGATGGCAACATGATGGAGTGCTACCACTCAAGCAGAATGACTTGCCATGAGTGAAGGATTCAGGAATTCATCTCTATATCAGAAAACTACTAACTGGAATGTTCAGTTACCTGTATGTGAGCTAAAGCTGAGTATGTTTGAGTCCTTCGGCAAGGCAAATTAAACAAAACACAAAAGCAAGTACACATGAAAAAGGCTAAAAAGAAATAAGTAAAAGTTACAGGCTGGCTGAGTCAAAGTCCGGGCAGGCATCGTCCCAAAAAAGATGCTATGGCAGGATGTGAAATGAGCAGTTCATGCATGTTTGTTAACTGAAGACTGAAATTAAAGTGTTTGGTCACAATCATTGTACCTAAAGAGGGCACAGTCAGTTGTGTGGTATTAAGGAGCAATTGTCATTGGATAACTTTGTTATTTTAATAGATGACTAGTATTGATCGGAAAAATTTGCCAGTGTTTTTCAAAACGAATATGTTATGTTCACCACTGACATTGCTTGCCGAACATTTCCCTGGAAATTTGCTGTGCAGCGAGCTTAGATTAACTTTTTTTTCCCAGCGTCCCATGATGCTTTCCAACACCAGCATGACGTCATGGAGCTGTAGCAGCAATGTACAGAACTTTCACACACGTGTACTTAAGATAACTGCCCCGTCAGCTACAAACATACGTGAGGTCACGACAGACATTCCAGTTATGTCCAGAGAGGCGATTTCAAACAATGGAACAAGCCAGATCCACATTGCCACTACTCCAGGAATACAATGATAAATATTTTTTTCATATTGCTGTTTTATGGGCAGCTGTTATATTTTGTTTGTGGTTATTGTTCCATCTGTGTCTTTTGTTGTTTGAGGCACGGTGGTGCTGTGATTAGCTCTGCTGCCTAACAGCTCAGATCACATTTTTGGCCACAATAATCAGTCCAGCAGAGTTGACAGACGCTTCCCTAGTTCTATGAGACACTAAAAACACCATCACACTTTTATAACCCACTCAAAACTAAATCAGCTCCACATTTCCCACTGACTTCAATACAATTTACAAAGTTCACAAATATTTATGTGATTTTCCTGAACTTGCAGTGAAGCAAACTGTTATTTATTCCCTCAGGTGCTTATTATATATTAGTTTTTGGCTGAGGCCCTGAAAACAGTGATAGAAATATGCAATGATTAAGGAAGGGGCAAATATGTTTTCCACAGAACTGCTTTTTAAGACTACCCCTGCACATCTTCACATCATAGCTTGTTTTGACATTTTCTTAAAAACTGAAGACAATTTCTTAAATGCATGTTTTGTAGACCAACAGTGTGATTTTGTGGCTAAGGTATTGAATGTTACGCCACAAGAATGAAGATTCAGTTCCTGCTTGTGGCATATTTTATGACATTGAATAAGCCTATTAACCTGTCTCTTTCCAACTCTTGTGTGTATGCATACATAAATGTATAAACAATTGTTGAATTTCTATAGCAGGGGTTCTCCATGTCAGTCCTGGGGATCCACTGTGGCTGCAGGTTTTTATTACAACTAGCTTCTGTTTTTATTTGGGCTATTGGGCTAATTAAGTGAACTGTTATTTCTAAGATTCTGTGTTTTGGGAACAATATAGAAATTACAAAATTAACTTTGGCAAAAAATATATAAAAATGTACTAAGCAGTTATATAGGAATAATGTATTTTTTCTTTTTAACAATATTTTTATCTTGATTTTCATTCTACATTTCCAGGTGTCCTAATTGTTTAATTAATCCATTATTTACTAATTAGTGGGTGTGATGCTAAAGTAGTTGCAGCCTTTGATTATTCAGTGTTGTTTCCCTGGGTGTCTGCTCTGCTCATTTTTAATTGTCATTGATAAGATACAAACAAAGGTGCAAACTTCACAGAGAAAAGGCAAAATATAATGAAATCAACAAGAAGAGAGTTAAGCATTTAAATCTATAGCAAAAATAGAAATATTTAAGAATCTATATATATTGTGGGAAGCCGCCCGGACACAGACAGACGGACATTGTTTAAGGTCCAACACATATTTATTTACAATATTTAAGTGAAGCACAACCCAGTGCCGCAGCACCAATCACCCCAATAGTCCAGGCCAACACGAATGAATTTCGTCACTTCAGACTGCCTCTTTCCTCTCCCAGACTTTGTCCTCTTCCACCCGATTCCAGCCCTGAATGAGGGGAGGTGGCCCCTTTTATTGTGCCCCGGATGTGCTCCAGGCGTGCTCCGGCAATCTTCCACCGACACGCTCCAGTGTGGCAGAAGTGCCGGCTGCATGCCCGGAAGCACTCTGGGTGTTCCTGCTCCTCTTCCCCCCAGCACTTCCTGGTGTGGCAGAAGTGCTGAGGTCCAGGGCTCTCCAGGCATTGGGGCGCCCCCTGGCAGTGACCACGGGTCCCTACAGGGTTGAGCTTCAAAGCTCTGTACCCGTGGCCCCCACAGCAACCAGGGCGGTTGCCCCTTTGTGGTCTGGAGGAGGTGTGAACCCTCCTCCGGTCCTCTTAGGCATCCCAGCTGGGTACCACCCCCAGCCGCGTGCCACAATATATAAAATCCAACGTCTGTCTTTCTATTTGTTTGTCTGTCCACTTTTCACAAGAGAACTACTTATCGGCTTTAGATCGTGTTTTTTTCTATAATTTGCTTGAACATTCCGGTTGATTTTGTGAGTTCTTTCATCGTGTATCATAGTTCACTTGCAGGAGCGATATATTTGTGCAAATCTGAGACAGCGGGTCGAGGGGAGGTGGAAGCATGACGTCAGGAGTGGGGAGCCAGGCAGGGCCCTCCTCACTCATGTGCCAGATTCTGTTCGAATCAGTCTACTTCTGGCCATGTTCTGGAGCGTACCTTGCCTCCGCTTAGCTAGCAATACCTGTTTGTTTATTGATTTTTAAAGTTTGCCCTGTTTTACTACTACGCAGGTGGAGCTGCAAGGGACAGCTCTTATAAATGTAAAAATCATGCGCTGCTTTTCTGAATGTAGAATAAGAGGAGAAAAAAAATACCAGCTAATTAAATGAGATCAGTGTTACCAGTTGTTGTCACTGATTATGAATCTAGTTGTAACAAAAACCTGAAGCCACAGTAGGCCTTCAGGACTGACTTTGAGAACTCCTGTTCTAGGGTTTGCAAACCACCTTTGATAAAGGCTTCAAAAAAAAGTCAGATTTCCCCATGGGGACAAATGAAGTTCTATCTACCTATCTAAATGACAAATAATAACAGGCACATATATCTCCTTTTTTCAGATCACTAGATTGGCACCTTGTAGTTCAAATTCTTGATGCTTCCATACAAAGTAGTGAGCAGGTCAGCACCTATACTTATGCAGACACTGGTGAGGTCCTTTGCTCCTTCTCGACCACTCTTGTCTGCTGATCAATGGTGTCTGATGATGGCACCTCTGTAGTGTGATAGCCAAATCTCAAACCAGACTCTTTTCATATGTAGCTCCTCACTGATGGAAAGAGCTGCCTAGCTCCATTCAAACTTCTTACTCCCTCAAGGTGATCAAGAAGACTGTCTTGTTTGGTGAATTTCTGTCTGACATTGGCATTTGTTAGGTTTTTCTAACCTAAGAGCTGAAACTCAATCTGAGCTCTTCACCTGTGGGAATCAACTTTGTAACCTGTTGTTGTGATGTGAGATTTTGCATATAACTTGATAAATATTTTGTATGTCTTCATTTGTAATTTAGGCAAAGCAATGTAATTTAGTGTTACTTTGGTGAGAGGCATTCGTGTTTGCCCCCCCCCCCCCCCTTTTACGACTGAGTTTCTTTGAATTTTACGACAGAGTTGGGGGTGTGTGCTTTAAACCAGTTTGGCGAGTGTTTCTCTGCTAAAGTCTTTCAGCCCCTGCAAGGAAGCCAGGTTACTTTAACATATGGTCTTGGGGGGTGGCAGGTTTTAAGATGTTGTATTCCCCCATTGGTCTGAAGTATGGCTGTTTGGAATTGGCTTGGATCAGAAGCTTTTAAGTACCATGATGTCCTATTGGCTGTAGGGGTTGGACAGAGAATGTATAAATCTGCTTGCTCAACCACATTCTCTCTCTCTTACTAAGATCTGAAAGAAGCATCTCTTACTAACCTCTGATGATGAAGACAACACAATGAAGAGCACAGTTTAACAGCCATATTGGAACAGGCATATGGCCTGTTCTGAAGAAAGCTGAGCACCAATGATGCCTTAACTAGAGACATTTTAAATAACTACAAGTCTGTGTGCCGCCTGAAACTACACATCACCATTTAATCAGGTTGTATGGTTGCCAATATTCAAATGAACTTTGCATATTGTTATTATTTATGAATATTATCAATAATACATTATTTTATGTGTAACTTAACTCCTGCTTGTCTTTTTACTACATCTAATTGCCTGAGGTTATAGACATAGAAGGGAAGGTGGGGATAAGTTATATACAATAATACCTTATAAACAGTGGTAAGTCTGTTAGATTAGGCATTCTGACAAAGGGTACATATTAATAATACAATAGGGGAAAGTAGAGAAATATATTACTCTACCAAGACAAAACACCTGTCCTGTAACACTTGTTCCAAAACAGTCCACCATGCTGATGTTTACTTCATTATGTTGATCTCATTAGTAATTTTCTTTGGAAAGAAGCATCTGAGAAGTAAATAAATATAAATATAAATGAAAAGTTGGGGCGGCACGGTGGCGCAGTGGGTAGCGCTGCTTCCTCGCAGTTGGGTGATCTGGGGACCTGGGTTTGCTTCCCGAGTCCACCCTGCGTGGAGTTTGCATGTTCTCCCCGTGTCTGCGTGGGTTTCCTCCGGGCGCTCCGGTTTCCTCCCACAGTCCAAAGACATGCAGGTTAGGTGGATTGGTGATTCTAAATTGGCCCTAGTGTGTGCTTGGTGTATGGGTGTGTTTGTGTGTGTCCTGCGGTGGGTTGGCACCCTGCCCAGGATTGTTTCCTGCCTTGTGCCCTGTGTTGGCTGGGATTGGCTCCAGCAGACCCCCGTGACCCTGTGTTCGGATTCAGCGGGTTGGAAAATGGATGGATGGATGAAAAGTTTGCTTTAAATGAATACTAGGGGGCTCTTGACAACCTCCAAGAACTCTTTTGGTGTCTAATGTTATCGACAGAAGATGTACTACATTACCTTTATTGTCGCCTGTTAAAATTTTACATGTCATTGCCATGTAAACAATCAACAATTTCGTGTTAACTCATTTGACTTCATCATTTCTCAGTGCTAGGATTGCCCGTGTACTCATTTCTTCTGTTGATAACCCTTCGGGATGAAATTCTTCAATAACATTTGGACATAATTAGTCTTCTTTTATTGGGAACATAAAGTGAGGAAAACATAAACATTTATAAGAGCTGAGAGTGCAGGAACTGTGTCTGACAAAAGCATTCACACGAATGAGAAGTAAGAGGACCATGGGCATGGTTTAAAATGGCTGAGAGGAGGGAGGGACTTGAAAAAAATCTCTTGGCAATAGCCTCATCTCAAGATTTTCTTTTATTATAGAGAGATACCTGCGCAAAAAGATGTAGGACGTGTTAGAGAAAAAAGCTTAAAATTAGAAGTGAATGACAAAATGAGTCACCAGCCATGAAGAGGACTTTTCACTGGTCATCTTGACAAATGTCATTTCAGCAAGCCTTTGTATTTTGACTATATGCTTCTTTTTAATTCATTCTAATGATGCAGATACTGTTTGTGAAATAACAACATGCCCGGAGTCAATTTTTCAGCTGTGATCTACTTTTCACAATCTGGAAAATGAAAGAATTTCTCAGCACAACATAACTCTGCTCAGTCTGGAAGGTATGAAAGGCCAAGTTTTTAAAAGAGCTGAACAAATCGCTTATTGTTTGTTATTAGGCCTCCGATGACAAGAAATTTTTAGTTAAAACAAGAAGAAGAACACTCAGTTCATTGTGGTGTCAGAGCTGGCATTCATTCGCATTAATTTTTATGTTCCAGTGCATAGTTTTCAATAAAGACTGTATGAGTCGTCTCAGTATATAGAGAGTATGAACGTGTAGCTTTTTCACTGTATGTTATAAATCACTTTATACGTTTTGACTTTTCATATATCGGCTAGCATGGTGCTGAGGACTGCTGACTCACAGCTCCAGGATTCAGATCCTAGCTTGGTCACTTATGCGCGAATACAGTGCAGCCAAAGGACTTGATGTGTTGCATGAACCTGCAAGACAGGGGAAGAAGCCAGTGTACTAACCTATCTCTCTGCTCTCTCACAGGAAGGACGATCTGCAAAAAAGCCCGGGGCCATGAGTTTACTTCCCGTTCTACAACCAGACAACCGGGCTCCATCCGCATCGCATAGTCACATCCTTTTCGCCATCCCCGCCTCTACAAATACGCCATCTTGCCACCAGAATGTTGTCCATGCTGATGTCTGCAGCTAGGCTGTTTGTACTGACCCTAAAACGATACTATATGGGGACGGTTTCCCCAACACTTAATCTTGTTTCAATGTGCTTACTTTTATACCATCTACTGTATATGGAATGCACACACACCCCTTGTGATTTTCCCTGTGTGATCAGATTTTCTTCTCACATCTTCAAGACATGCAGGTTTCTTTAAATTGCAATTCTAAATAGTCAGAATTTGAATATACACTGTGATGGATGGGCACCCTGTCCAGGATCAGTTTCTTCCTTTTGTCCTTTGCATTGTACTTGTGCTTATTTAGCTGTATTTACACCTTTTCGATGTACTACAGATGAATGCACAACATCAAAAGTTTTGACAGCTTGCAACACAAAGGGAAAAAGTTGCAAGCAAACTTAAATGTAAGAAATGCAGTTTGAGAAAATGTGAATAAGAATCCATCTATTTTTAACCTGATTATATACAGCTCAGAGTTGTAGGGGGCAGTGTCCCTTCTTACAGGACTAGGCCCAATGAAGGTGATTTCCATGGATGAGGTGTCCGTCACAGTACATACTCAACCTTTTCACACTGGACCAGTTTATAGTCACCAGTTAACCTAACCTGCACGTCTTTGGGATGTGTTAGAAAACACCAGGCAGACATAAAGGCAACATAAAAACACCACGCAGATAGTGCACAGGTCAGGGTGTAATCCAGGAACTCTGTGTATGAGAGGCAGTAAAGCTTACCATTGTATGACGGTGTCACCACTAACCCTTACAAAATAAACGCAATGTATAAAGGTGTAAACACAAAAACAAAGATAATTCAGAGTAAAACACTTAATTTGTACAAATATAGGGTTTAAATCATATTCTTTAAAACAAAGGGCTTTCATTTAACATTAATTTCTATAACGTATCAGATTCAAACCTTCCAAATTGAAGGCAGGGACATGGGAAGCAGGAGCCTATTCTGACAACAGCACAAACCAGCCCTATAGAGGGCGCCAGTCCTTCTCTGGGCCCACTGAGATGGCATACTTGCACTTACATTTATACTGGGACAGTACAGCAGTTACCGATTAACCTAACCTGGATAGCTCTGTGGATACTGGACAAGATAAGGTTTGTTATTAAAACAAATTCAATCATTATGAATATATGGCATGTGCTTTATCATATTACGAAAGCAAAGCCCTGGTGGCAGTGCCAAGTGCTCTGTCGTGGCAAAGGCTTTTTTGGGCAGCCTCTCCTTGAAGCATTAACAGTATTCATAATGTACAGATTCTTTTCCTGTAGACCCACAGTTATTTGTCACACCTCTGTTGCTACTTCTGTTTGCCTACTTTTACACTTACCATCCTTTAGGCATATACAGTTCACAGTTGCGTTGCACTTGCACCCAGGACTGCATTCCACTTCTGTCTGTAGCTCACTCTCAGACTTTAGTCAGTTATAACTGCTGCTGTAGCGTATTTCTTAGGAGTGTTCTCTCTCCCTTTCCCTTGATTGACCTAGCTTGTTTCCAGCCTATGGTGATACAATAGAGCAAAATGTGCAAGTAGAAAGACAGTTTTATTATTTCAGTTTTATAGCTAGTGCCATAAAGAAAGGCAAACTGAATGTGGTGTGAAAGGGTGCGTCCCGGACACAGACAGGCAGACACAGTTTCCTCCATCACCACGTTTATTTTACAATGTCCACTACTATTTACAATGTCCTTAATGTGCACCTCACCAAATCCCCACAGTCCCCAAAGTCCAGGCTTTCAACAGCCACTTTCTTCTTCCTTTACACAACACACTCAGGGCTCCTCCTGCCGCCTCCTCAGACCTTGTCCGCCTCCTCACCTGACTCCAGCCTTGATTGAAGGGCGGTGGCTCCTTATATAGGCAGCTGATTGAGGGCCGCATCCGGCCACCTGCCACAATACACCCCCGCTAGCTGAGACATCCTGGGACCAGCGAACCATTCCGAGAGGACGGGAACCCCTCGGCAGCAAGCCAACACACTGTAGGATAGGGCCCGATCCTGCCAAAAAAAAAGAAAAACAAGGGCGGAGACGTTGCCCTGATGCAGCCCCTCGGCTCGTCCTCAGCTGGGCCAACGCTCTCGGCCCCGATCGGCACCCCGATGCTCCCTTTCTCAGCTTCCCAGCCCGAGCAGTCCATGCTCCCCGCCATGGAATCACCAGTGGGATCACGCTCTGTTTCCACCTCTCCAGCTGCGGGATTCTCCTCTGCCTCCGCAGAGGACGGCCCTTTGCGGGACACGTGCACCCAGCAGCATGTCCTCGCTTATCGGAGGAACTGGCTTCCCCAAGCCGCTTCCTCCGTTTACTTTGCGACGCCACAGCGGTTCGGATCTGCCCATTGTAAGAGGGCAGACCCAGCCCCGCTGGTGTCCGGAGCTTCACGGGGTCTGTCTCCCTTACCTTCCCCGCTGTGCCTCTCCGTCCAGAAGCTCCTGCCGACTACGCCACTTGTAAAAGGCGCTATATAGCGCCCGACCCGGCACAGACTCAGGCAGAGGCACGTACTTAAATAAAACACGCTTTATTATTTCTTCTGCTGTGGGGCACGTCTTCCCCGTGTCCCACAGGCCCAACACAGTCCCAAATACACTCACAATTACTCTCTCTCAATTACCTCAGCACCATCACTCCTCCTCCTCCTCCTCAGGCTTAGTCCTCGTCCTCGTCCTCGTCCTCCTCCTCCTCCCGACTCTGGCTCTCTCGAGTGGTGGTGGCTGGCCTTTTTTATACCCCACCCGGAAGCGTTCCAGGTGCTTGATTACCTGGTCCTAATTGACCTTCCGGGTGGGGCTGACGAGTCGACCAGCTGGGCTGGAAAGTCCATGCAGCTCCCCCTGGTGGCCATCCAAGCCCCCAACCAGGCTGTGGAGGACTCCATCTCCCATGGAGCCTTGCGCCAGGTTGGGGAATCATCGTCCACCAGGGAGGCTGCCACCAAGCGTCCCGGGGGAGGTATTGAGCTGCCCATGGTGGCTCCCCCGGAACAGATGCAGCAGGGGCGTCCCTGCCGGGCATGGGACCCGGCTGTCCTTCACAGTGGCAATCCACACCAAACAACCTGGATATTCCTGCAATTCTGAAAACACCTTAAGCACCTAAACTTACTGTATGTCACTTGAAATCTCTTCAGCACCTTAATACATTTTCAATGAGTGTTGCTCTCTTTAAATTCTCTCTGCCTTGAAGACTTTTCTTTCTCTCTCTAGTCAGTTTTTTTCTGATTTTACAAAGCTTATTTCCTTTCCTTCTGAAGTGGTGCACTGACCCCTTATCAATTTGCCATGCTGTCTAATACCCTTTCCTGTCCCATTCCCCAGGCTTTTTTCTATTGGTCATGCCAGTGAAGTCTTTCCGAAAGTCTTTCATCCTGGAGCTCATAAACTGTTGTCTCTAAAAGGAGCTCATTAAACCCTTACTCCTGAAATAAAAATGTCAAAGGTGCTTTGCAGTCAGAAGTGGTGCTTATGAAGCTTACATCAGAGGTGTAACACACTCACAAACACTCACTTGACAAGATGTGGTGGCAGGTTGTACTGTAGTGAACCTCTTGTAAAAGTGTGAAGTGTAGCAGCAGGTGTTTGTCAGTGAAAACACGCTTTAATAAAAAACTCTGCATTTACAATGCCTCAGAGTCTTTTTTACACTTTTCACTTAGTTCATATTCTTTCTGTCAGAAAGCTGGTTCTCTTTTTTAAGCAACCAGCAACTCATTCTTTAAAATCCTTGTACAAAAAATTATCACAAAATGCCAGATATTATCAAAACAAAACATCAACCTAAAACAGTAGCAACAAAACAAGCGTTAAAATTTGTTTTGTTTCTTAAGTGAATGCCAGCATCAGTTTTTATTGTAGCTCATGATGTTTTTAAAAGTAATGATTTAAAATTTCTGGTTAATTTTTGCAAATAAAAACAATGTTGGTTTTCATGGAAGTCTCCATTTTTCCTGGTAACCTTACCATTATTCGCATGGCCAACTGAAATGCAGGATTCATATTGTCAGCGAGGAAGCCATATGAAGGACCACCCATTTACCTCTAAAAGACTAGTGTGTGATTTTCATCTGCTTTTTATCAAACAAATTTTTTGGCAATGATTGTTTAACTAAGACTTTTGGGCTTTGTATTGGTTTTGACTAAAGGGCAGGTTGATTTTTTGGCCTACCGTCTTTGAATGTTTTTGACTATGTCTCATTTCCTTGTTCTGGTCAATTAAATACTGTCTTACAATTTTACATTAAAAAAACACAAAAACTCACGACAAAAATATGTTGGGTAAGAGGAGTACTTTTTAAATCCTGATTTAATATGATCTGATGGCTTGTGGCGTGCACTTACCTTAACTGTTATTTTAGATGAGCTAACATAATAATGGAGAGAAACCAGGAGAAAGGCATAGTTAAAAAGTCATAGTTTTGTAACTGCTCTATATCGGCAGAAAACCTATTACAGTAATCCCTCACTTATCGCGGGAGATAGGTTCCAAGGCCGACCGCGATAACTGAATTTCCGCAAAGTAGGGACACTATATTTATTTAATTATTTAACGTGTATTTGGATGTTTTTAAATCCTCCCTGTATTGTTTACAACCCACCATTTACTCTATTAAAAACAGGGCAAACTGCTAAGCAATATGAAATCGGTAGATAAGTTTACACTTACTGTATAGCGAAGTACACGTAGCAGCTTGTAGGCGGTCATGACGTCGTCGACCTTGTTGCAAAGATTCCTAAAGCAGATTCCATCCAGACTACTGCCTTATCACGTCCACTTGCAACTCGTTTTGCACCCTGGTTAAAGGACACTGCGGCCGTAGATCTTATATGCTTTTCCTATTTTTAAATAAAAAGAATCGATGTCCTGCAGCGGTGTAGCTGTTCCCTTCCTTCAGCATATCCAAAACTTTTACCTTTTCTGCAATCATTTGCATCTTCTGTTGGTGCTTGGACACGGCCCCTGAAGCATTAGCACGTTAATGATGAATGAGTGAGATGAGACTTCCTGGTTAATGCAACACTCCGTCGCTGAGCCAATCAGCAGCACACAGGAACTTAACTGCGTGCTCTGATTGGGTAGCTTCTCAGCCATCCGCCAATAGCAACTCTTGTATGAAATCAACTGGGCAAACCAACTGAGGAAGCAAGTAAAAAGACCCATTGTCCGCAGAAACCCGCGAAGCAGCAAAAAATACGCATTATGAATTTAGATATGCTTACATATAAAATCCGCGAAGTCATGAATCCGCAAAAAGTGAACCGTGAAGTAGCGAGGGATTACTGTAACTCATTTTTGAGTTGAACCGATAAATGAGCAAAAGAGACAAAACAAAACAAATAACAAATAAATGAAGCGACTGAAATCCAGACAAGAGTCAAGAATCACAGTCAAAAATTGTGCAAGAACTCAAAATAAAGCAAGAGACGAAGAATGATTAATAATGAGAGTTTTTGTTTTTGTTTGGTTTAAGGATTTATCCACAGCCTGGTACATTACGCTGACCTTTTATCTGGTCACACTGATAAACTTGAGGTCACGACCTCAGATACCACACCCCTATATACATGGGCCTCTACCCTAATGATGGTTACGTGAAATGCCTTCTAATACGGAAAAATACTAAAAGGACCCTAAAAATCAGCCCTGATCATGACAGAAACCTGAAGATCAAGCAGAACTTGCACCAAACCAAATAGAGTGAGAAAAATCAAAGTCTAAAATTTCAGATAGTAGTCAGGGCTAAAAAGATTAAAGACAAAATTTTAGTTTGAGAAGAGTGCACAAGGAAAAAAGAAGTTTATGAATTCTGCAAATGGATGATGAAATGAACCTGAGAAGACCTTTTTATACCGTTATGTTGTTTCCATCAGGTCTCTACCT
The DNA here is from genome assembly GCF_900747795.2 of Erpetoichthys calabaricus. Lineage (NCBI taxonomy): Eukaryota > Metazoa > Chordata > Cladistia > Polypteriformes > Polypteridae > Erpetoichthys > Erpetoichthys calabaricus. Next base: position 202,289,555 of record NC_041396.2, read on the forward strand.
CTGAAGATACCCCCATAACATCACAACGGAACAATTAAATTTAAGTGGCCAATATGACAGTCAAAAAGTGCAAATAATTAAGAAGAATCAAAACTAGTCATATTCAAAAAGTTAATAACAAATATGATTTACAGAGCTAGTAAACCCCCTAAGATAAGTGTCAATTCCGTAAACTGATAAAGAAAACCCCACAAAAACAATTAATCAAACTTATTCCTAACATTACTGCGGTGGGTTGGCACCCTGCCCAGGATTGTTTCCTGCCTTGTGCCCTGTGTTGGCTGGGATTGGCTCCAGCAGACCCCCGTGACCCTGTGTTCGGATTCAGCTGTTTGGAAAATGGATGGATGGATATTCCTAACATTAACTACAAAAATGTTGCTAACTTCAACTTCATTGCATTCGATTGTTTTCTTAAATATCTTCCTAAAAAAAACAAAAATTTCACAGTAGACATACCCTGCAGACCAGCTATAAAAAAGCATACATCAAGCTATGTAAAGCCATGAAAGGACAAAAACTACACATTATATTCTAAAGGATTTTGAATAAATCACAGGCTTAAAAGAAAGAATAAAGATGTTGGTGAAGAAAAAGTGGACACATGAGCCACTGGAAGGAACTTGAAAGTTAAAATTATAAATAGAGAAAAGTTCTGTTTTGTGTAGACCTTCATTTACCTTGTAATGTTGTCATTATGGAATTCTGTTTTAGAGGGTTCTTACACACATATTCCTAAATGAGTTTAATCTACTTCAGGAGCGGTGCAGCACACACCAGCAGCATCGGGCACAAGGTACAATAATGACCACTGCAGGACACACACCATATGCCCTCACATTGGGGACACTTTACAGTCATCAGTTAACCTGAGTTGCACGTCTTTGGAAATGTGGAGGAAAATGCAGCAAACTCCTCACGGACAACAGCTACGTGATGGACAAGTGCAGGATGTTGAATCCTTGAATCACTACGCAGTCATGCCATGCTGCAGTGAGTTCTTTATCTGCTGACAGTACTCTTATATTCAAAAGTAGACATTTGTTAAGGACTGTCTAAATTTAACTTTAATTTAAGAATCGCATCATTTTTCTTCTCTTCTTATGCCCAATGCATCCATGCAGTTCTTCTTGCTCTGATTCATCTTGGATAAGGTGTGGCATTTAACGTTAAGAAGGAAATATTTTTAGCATTCATTTGGAATGCTTCCCTAATATTTTTCCCACTGCCTTCAACTTTTGAATGAAGGTTTCTTGATCTCACAATGTCTTTCTTAGTAATTTGGTATTTACTCTTCAGCTAGCTGTTAGTGTTATTAACCTGATTGCCTTTTTTAGATAATTCCTTTTAATGACCTTAGATTTTTCTCAGATATAACCATCAGGTGGTGTTATTCCTGCTTGGCATTTGCCTGACGCACCTCCACCAATGCCCATTAGGTCAGCTGCAGGGTTGTCAACTGGTGCCATTGTTCACTGATATTTCCCTGCCATTCCCTACAGCAGGCCTTACTGTGCAGCCACAACCAACAGCTAGCTTTCTCCAGCTCCTCTGCCTGCTCTTTAACACTGGAACCAGTCATACCTGTAGCCCACAGGAACCAGATTATTGATTTGCCCACAAAGCCTCTGCATCCGATCTCTACTGGCTAGATGGAAGTCACCCAGCCTGCCTCTTTGCACTCTGCTGCCAACTCAGAGTACCTGAGGCGCTTGTGTGCATATGCTACTGGTAGTCCCTCATCACAGGGGATTTTAAGTTTGATGATGAGGACCTTCCTGGCAGCTATAAAGCACCGTCTGGTCTTACTGACGATTGAGTAACTTTTGATGGAAAAACCAACTGCTTATCCAAGTGCATCCTCAACTCCCATGCTTTCCTGGAGGTCAGCACTCACTGAGACTTTCCTACTGTTGTTTTTGGATGAGTCTCACCTTGTTTAACAAATACAGTCTCAGGCGGATGGAGTTCTGAAGCATTACTTGCCAACACCCTGCACCTTTCTAATAACTCAGCCAGCTTCCTCAATACCAGGTTATGCCACCACCTGTAGCGCTCCTGTGTCAGTGCAACCTTGCATCCTGGCAAGATGTGCTGGAGACCTGTGTTGCTGTTGTTACACAGTGGGCACTTCTCCTCACTCCTAAACTACAGAGCAAGGTTCCTAGGGCAAGGAAGAGTGTCATATTTCGCCATTATCAGGAAGCTGTGGTGTCTTTCAGATGTCTGCTCAGCTGACAATTCTAGTTGTATATGCCTCCCATTGTGTCCATGCACCCTACTGGCACTGGGACACTGCCTTAATGAGGTAGTGCTCGTGCTTCACCCATGTGACCTCCTCCACAACCATTATGGTTTATTTTATTTTGTCTCACTGGGCCTGTCCATAAAATCAAACATGTCAGGAGCCATGATAAATGCATAGCCACATTTTAATAAAATTGAACTGTTATTAGGAATTTGCAGAATTAGTGAGTTGGAGGTGGTGGACCCACCATTGTGAACAACATTTACTTTCTCTGACAATCTTGAAGTCTTCCCCACTGTTAATTCCAGCACCCTCTCTAGATTGAAGTTCAAGTTCTCTTAAAACTTAACAAGGAGAATTCTTTGAAGAATCATAACGAAGGCACCTCCATGTTAAGTTCACCAAGTGTTAATGAAGACTTCAAAGTGTTAATAAATGTCAGCGATGTTTTATAATGTTTAAGTTAATCCCTCTGTCACCTCTAACATAAAACACTGGCACTTAGAGTTTGTTCAAATATATGAACTTTCCAATAATATATTAGATCTTAATCTGTTAAAATGCCAACTTGACTTCCAATTCTTGATTTGAATCTGTTGTGTATGAAAGCTATTGAGCGACCACAATCTTATTTGTCCTCCGTTTTGAACTCAATTGCAAACTGCCATTAAAAATCATGCACTGTATTTAATGAACTAATGTATTCTATCATTGCTATTCTTTTTGAATATGACTTATTGTTACAAAACTATTTTATAAACAAAAATGTAATCACTAACAAATTTCTTTTTCTTGAGATCATGAGAAAGCTATTCTGTTATCTCAAGAAAACAATTTAAAAAAAAATTATGATATTAAACATCTATGGAGTTTTTTTTTTTGCCTGACACCTGTGGGGTTCCATACACATCCTCTTTTGGCTTCCGTAAAATATACTGACTCTTGGATGAAGTAAATAAAAAAATGAACTGCTCCAACTTTCATATCAGTTAACTTATCCGGCTGTATGCACCGGACTGTTACGCATAAGTACATTGTGTAACTTGTTGATTATATTTTACATTTGCTCCTATGTCTTTTACAAAAGAGATCATTTAATTCTGTTTACCTCTTGTTTCATTGGATGAAATTTATTCCTACAACTGCCGTAATGTCGGCAGCATATCTAATGATGTCCAGTGGAGTCTTTAACCTTGGGGTATTACCTGAAGCATTTGAATCAATTAAAAGCAGCTACTTCTTCTGATTTGCTCTGCAGGAATCGGTCAACAGCCTCTAAAAAGATAGCAAAATACAGATTTCTATCTGGACAATATGAGAGACTCAGAAGTTAGTGAAGGTATACAGTACTTGAACTTCAAACTCGAAAGGAAATGACACAATTCTAAATTCATTTGGCATCAAATGTAATTTCCTATATCCCTTTTCTGAACTGCTTCTAGGACAGGGTGTGAGTCTCAGATCCTGGAGGTTTTCACTCAAGCCACTTTCTTATTTAGTAGCCAGTTACTGCTGCTAATTTACCATTCTTCTTTTGCCTTAATTGTAAATAACTATTTTTCTTTCCTTATCCAGGATACAAACTATAAAGAGCTGCAAAGCAAGCCAAAAGATGACCAGTTAATTCTCAAACAATCCTTGGGCCTAATTTAGAAAACTTTGCGTTGATTTGATTGTGGAAATATGTGCACATCAAAAAACAGGAAAATGTGTACACTTAAAAGAATGAGATTTATAAAATCTGGTGTACGCAAGTTCCTACACAATTTATCTTCATAAATAACAATCATCTTATTAATGTGCGTTTGTGATACTCCAGATGTTCACTGGCTAGTAGAGCAACATCCCTCCTGATGTGTTGAGACCCCACCACCTGTATTCAAGTGTATCTGGCTGTGCTCCACAATTGAGTGCACAAGATCATGTGTGGCATTGTAGCTCCTCTCCTCTGCATTCTTGAGAAAGGTGTAAGGTGCCAGCGTCTGAGAGGGCAGCCACTATTACCTGGCACATGTAATGACATGATTGCTGATACAATGAATATAGTTCTTTTAAGTCTGAATCATTATCTGATTATTAGGTGGTTACCTACTGGGTAACAATGTATAGTATAGAATATATGAAAAACTGAGGCTTCTACCAGTTCCCTTACCAACAAGCCTGCCACCACGTACAGCACCATCACATCTGCCAAAGCTATTTCTTCTTCCTCTTTTGTATTTCCAGTAGGGGTTTCGTATTCAATGTTTGGAAACTTAAAATCACCCATTATCACTATATATTCTTTCTTGTACGTATCTTATTTGATTAAGAAATATGCTATGGCTTGAAATATCAGGTTCTGATGGCCTGTAGAAAACTCCAATAAAACTCCAGTGACCAAATCTCTGGATTTCTTAATAGCTTAACCCACATTGATTTTGACATTTTCTCTCCTTCCATCTTGAATTTATGAGTCTGAACACCATTTTTCACATACAGTGCCATGCCTCCTCCTTTCCTTCCTTGTCTATCTTTCTTAAAGGTTGGAGGTGAGTGGAAAATATCTGAAGATACTTCTCATTAAGTTCATTTTTATATTAATGTGAAGGTGAAAGTACAGTTGATTGATAAGGGCAGTGAAAATGACAGAGGCTGAAACAGAGGGCCTCGCTGCCTTTTAGGTGGATCAAATAGCTTAAGATATGCATTTGTTATTTGAATCTTTTTACAAAGTCATGAGGAGAAAAGTAGAAAGCAAAATGTGAATAAGACCCCGTGTATTATACACACTTGCTTACACTCCTGCACTTTACAATACTGGGTAAACTTAGTCAATGGTTAATCTAACTCTCACATCTCTTGATGGCAGCAGGAACCAGAGAATTCAAACCACGAAAACCTCCATAGTTCCTGGAGTGGCAAAACTAATCACTGCATCTCTTTGTTCCTCTTTTAATTTACTACAACTGCATCATGAGTATATAGGACCATTTCAGCAATCAGGGCACAGGCTCTTTGCATAAGTTTTCAATTTTTCTAGGTAAGATGTGCCTTCTTTTACAAATACATTCAAGAGTTATAAGGGAGAATATCTGACCCCAGGGTTACTAGAGACCAAGACCTGATCCTCCCATAATTTTAAAAGTCTACAATAAGACTGCAGTTATGGCTAAAACAAACCCCGTTTGTTTTCTTCTATCCTACTAAAGACAATGTCACGTTAGCCAACATTTCCAGTGATTTTCAGTCATAGCCTTCCTTTACATATTCTTAGTAAGTTGGAGGCAGCTGGCAAAGTGTATTTCTTCATTTATTTATTTCTTCATGTATTTATTTCAGTGTGTGATAAGGAAAGCAGGAGACACAAAAAGATTTGGGGATGGCCACCCCATATATTGAAAAAAAGCAAAAGAAACATATTTTTACCAAGTGGGGTTCAAAACAGAACAGAGGTAATGAGGTTGATACAGAGACATTTATATGGCTGAAACAGGAATGGGATGGATCAGGCTGGTCGGAAGTGGAAGTGATGTCTTGACTAAACTTGACTAAAACTTGACTAAAAACAAAAGTATGAACTAATCTCTCAGCATCCTACAAAGTTATAATGGATCTAACTTTTGCTATATTTCTTAAGTGAAAAAATGCTGTCCTGGTAATCTGATTAATATGTGATTTAAAATTCATGTCAGAGTCAATAATAACCCCTAAATTCTTAACCTCTGTCTTGACTTAAGCCTAATGATCATGTTTATTTCTAATACCCTCTCTATATTCATTTTTGCCAATCACTAAGATTTCTGTTTTCTCCTTATTTAGTTGACAAAATTACTACTCGTCCATTCCGAAACACAAGTAAGAAATTGTGTCAGTGAACCAAGAGAGTTGGGTCATCAGGCGCTATTGATAAATCCAGTTGTGTGTCATCAGCATAGCTGTGGTAGCTCACCTTATGCCTTGAGATAATCTGACCTAATGGAAGCATGTAGATCGAAAAGAGCAGTGGACCCAGGATAGATCCTTGTGGAACACCATTTAGAATATCACGTGTCATGTGACGTCATGTTTGGTCGGTTCTTCTGCTGATCTGCAGAGGGACAAAAGGAGAAAGGATCAGATGACAGTGGCAACCCCCGGTCTGGCTGAGAAATAACATCATTTGAGGCTATCAAACTTCTCCCAAGTGCACGTGTGTGACAAGTGGTACACATGCAACATAAAATAAGCCCTGAAATGAAAACTGTCACTTTCACTCATCACAGTTTAGAGGGTGGGCTCTAGCAAGTATAGCAGTAATTAAAATAAGTACCAAAAGAAAAAATATATTCAGTGACACTTGTAATTATTCATACTCACATTTCAAGATATTATTATTTATTTATTGTCACATTTCACAGTACTTTTTTATATATTCACATATTTATTCATTTATTTTATTTTATCCAGAATATTCTTTCTTATAACACCACCTAGAGAAGAAAACGGCTAGAGTATAGAGAGGACCTTAACTAACAGACAATTGAGGTCCTAACAGAGATGTGTCTTCACCACGACAGCAGCATTCTTCCTCCCAAATAATAATAATAATAATAATAATAATACATTTTATTTATATAGTGCCTTTCCCATGCTGAAGGTGCTATAATTCCAATGGGTTTTGCCCATTTTGCTCTGAATGATAATTTAATACAAGCTAAGTATAAAATCACTGTTTGTGTCATGATTGATTTCTGTTGTGGCTATTTGTCACCATTTTGGCTTGGAGGCTGTACTGTAAGCAGAACTACCTTTCCACAGAGCATTTCCCATCAGTGAATCAGGTCCATTCGTAGAGCAAATCAATTCCATGCTCGACACGATTTTCAGTGTTTTATAGACATTGCACAGACAAGTGATCCTCCGAAGCTTTCCTACTTGGTGTTTCAACGCAGCAAACTTTGATTTATTTTTATGGAACCAGTACTCTGGGACTCACAATACAAACATTTTCATCTAGGCTTGTCCAATATGCTGACATTTCCCTAAATTATGTTAAGTGAAGCCTTACCCTTACTCCTCTCCCATACTACAGCCCAGTATGTAACATTACCAGGCTGACCACTGCCCCTACTGTTATATACTGTAAAGCTTAGATTTGTATAAAGTATCTTATAATTTACTATCAATTTTATTCTAAATAGCATAACCCACAGTGATTCTGATGTGTTCCCTTCTTTCCAACATGGAGGAATCTCTAAATATTAATGTTGGCTGACTGGTCGAATGATTTTTTTAAATACACTTTGATTATCATCCATGTGAATGATGCCTATTCAAACTTTATTGGCCCGCCACATGTTTGGCTCACCATGAAGTACTGTAAATCACGATGCCTGCCTCTATAAGTTTAGAATTTCTGTCTCCATGATTCACTTTTATATGGTCTACATAGCTCAAATAAAGATGATCTAATACTCAGAATTAGAAAATGTCTCAGTGGTTATTTGTGAACCATAAAGGTTCAACTCTTTCAGCTACAGTTACGGGAGCAGACGCCCAAATGTACCATTCTAAATTAAAACAAATACTTACTAAATATATATTGTATGAAGTAATGTGGGTATGCGCAACAAGTCTTACGTACAGTAATACTGTATCTGTTACACACTGCCAATTATTGCTTTTTTTCTATTTTCATATCTTATTACAGTCATTCAAGCATCATTTTACTGAAATTGTTTTTTCCATTACAGGGTGGTGGAGTGTATTTTGTTACAGTGTATTTCATGCCATAGAGATTTTAAAATGAATTTGCTAAAAGTTCTATGAGTCATCCATTCATCTATTACCAGATCTGCTAAATCTAATTTAGATTGTGGAACTGGGATCATTCTTAGAAGCATCAGGTGCAAGGCTGGAATCAAACTTGCACAGACATCCAGTCCATCTAAGGTCACACTCGCACATAATTCCACATTGCCCTGTTGTCTCACCTGCATGCCTATAGGTCTCATACTGGAAGAAGAAGATGAATTAACATGTCATTAATATAAATCAGAAAAAGCAACAGTCCAAGGGAAGATCTCTTGGGGACTCCATTGATGATCTTCTTCTACGGGGAGCATTTTCCTCTTCCTTCATCCCTGATGGTTAACCAACTTGAGACCCAGTTTTAGAGGTTACCTCTGATCCCTACAGCTTCTAGTTTTAGAAATTATCTTCAGTGAGGGGCTGAGTCAAACAGTTTTTGAAAGTCTAAGTAAATTATGCTGCAGGCTTTGCTTTTTTCAACTATTGCAGTGGCATGTTTAAAAAATGTTTAAAAGACTGGTTTAGCAAGATCTTCCTCTCGTTTACCCACGCTTGCTGTGATTTAATATATTATTTCCATTTAGGTCCTTTTCGAATTTATTTCTTATTATACTTTCCATAATTTTGCATGTTACAGAAGTAATACGTATTGGTGTGTGATTATCAGAATATATCTTGTCCACTCTTGAAGAGTGGAGTCACGTTTGCAACTTTCCAGTCTTCAGATAGTTCTCCTTTCTGAAGTGAATGCTCACATATGCCAAAAAAGGGTTTATAAAGCATGTCTTTCATTGATTTCAAAACAACAGGTCTGGGGGTTTTATTAGTTTTCAATCTATTGAGGACTAAAAACACATCTGACTCTTATATTTTAAAATCTGAATTACCATTTCATGAATGAATGCAGAGTTAGGATAAAACCAGGATAAAATGATAGATATCTTAGATATCTTGAGGTCAGCAGAAGAACAATCCTTCATAGCACTGTAAAATCTCTAGTCATTGAGAAGTGGCTCTCTGGTACTAAAGCTTAGCTATCAGCCATGGGTGTCCAGTCTCCTAAACGGTGGGTGTGCCAAGGGGTCAGACTAATCCTATAGTCTTGTCTCATGCCAACTCAGTTATGTTTACTGGAGAGTTTGCTGCTAGAAATATTGGTGCTGTCTTGGAGGACAATGAATGACAGCAAGAGGAAAGGCAGGAAAAAAAAGAAAAAAGTAATGGAGATATGAATTTTAATTCTGTGTTTTGAAGAACTAGAGCAATTGGCAATCAAAATACTTTAATACCCAAACTCAGTCAAGGTCACTTTTATTTTACATTTGTATTGTGTTGCCTCACACTTTTATATAATTCACTCGTGTTTTACCGAGAATAACATAAAAGAAAGACTTTTGACAGAGAGAAGTGCCTGGCCAGTACTCATCCAGGATTTCCAGGGTGATCAAGATTTAGCACAAAGATAGCTGATCTTTTGCAATTAGGTTTCACATTTTACTGTATAAAGAGTTGATACATCTGCAGTACAGCGCTGTGGACATGACTCAGTGAAGGGTCAGAAGGAAGATGTGTGAATGTCAAAGAAACTCTGCACCAAGGCATCTACCCACACGATGGAAACTGAAGAGAGAATATTTTGGCTGTCGCCTTTCACCAGCATGTAATTCATCAATATATAACAGCATGTATTGAGTGAGGAAGGAGAGGCCATCGCATTACAATTAAGGAGACGGCTACTTTCTTCTTTATTGTACGGAAAAATGCTTCTAGCAAAAAAGAAAATTGTAAGACTATACAATAAAAATGTTCTATGTGTATCTCTAGTACCATCTGGTGAGATCTTAAGAAAGGCTTTAGATTTAAAAAGCACTGATAACAATTTGGAATATGGAAGTCCTATAGGGAATCTATTATTAGTCATGTAATGCTCTGTAACAGAAGTTTATGAAAGGCTTTCTTGTTTTAGATATCAATAAATGACTAACAGATACAGCAGAGTGCACTCTTAAAGCCAGTCTTTTAAAGAGTGTGATGTCAAATTTTATAAATTACTTAAGCTTATTTATGTGCATATATTATATACAGTAGATAGATAGATAGATAGATAGATAGATAGATAGATAGATAGATAGATAGATAGATAGATAGATACTTTATTAATCCCAATGGGAAATTCACAAATATACAGTATGCTGTATATAGAGAGAAAAAAGCTAAAGGTTACTTCCACACTGAAAGATTTCAGCTATATAGCCTTCATCCAGTGTACCTTATATGTAGCGAGATCCTGCCCCAAGTGGAGGAGTTCAAGTATCTCGGGGTCTTGCTCACTAGTGAGGTGAAGAATGGAGCGTGAGATCGACAGGCGGATCGGTGCGGCATCCGAAGTAATGCGGGCGCTGCATCGGTCTGTCGTGGTGAAAAAGGAGCTGAGCCGCAAGGCGAAGCTCTCAATTTACCAGTCGATCTATGTTCCTACCCTCACCTATGGTCATGAGCTATGGGTAGTGACCGAAAGAACGAGATCGCGAATACAAGCGGCTGAAATGAGTTTCCTCCGCAGGGTGTCTGGGCTTTCCCTTAAAGATAGCTCAGTCATCCGGGAGGAGCTCAGAGTAGAGCCGCTGCTCCTCCGCATCAAGAGGAGTCAGATGAGGTGGCTCGGGCATCTGATCAGGATGCCTCCTGGACGCCTCCCTGGTGAGGTGTTCCGGGCACGTCTAACCGGGAGGAGGCCCCGGGGAAGACCCAGGACACGTTGGAGAGACGATGTCTCTCGACTGGCCTGGGAACGCCTTGGGATTCTCCCGGAAGAGCTAGAAGAAGTGGCCGGGGAGAGGGAAGTCTGGGCATCTCTGCTCAAGCTGCTGCCCCCGCGACCCGACCTCGGATAAGCGGGAGACAATGGATGGATGGATGGATGGATGGATATATATACATATATATATATATATATATATATATATATATATATATATATATATATATATATATATATATACACTATATATATATATATATATATATATATATATATATATATATATATATATATATATATATATATATATATATACACTATATATATATATATATATATATATATATATATATATATATATATATATATATATATATACACTATATATATATATATATATATTTATATTGAGATCAACAAAGGGATATAATCTATTAAAAGGGCATCATAATAAATATCTAAATCAATTATGAAGTTTAACATGATGTTTGTATGTTTGCATTTTTAGATCAAAACAAAATGTAATGGGCCATTCAGTACTGTCAGATTAATTTAACAAACGCAGTTAGTGCATTTGCAGTTAGCCCAACAACACTCCAAAAAGTGAGTCATGACATTGAACAGTTGTGCCTAGCCGTCCCAGCAGATAACTCAGGGAACATTTTTCAGTCAGTTGTTCGCTGCTGTCAACAGCGCCTGCCCAGAAGCATCTGAGTTTACTATGTGCCACAAACTCCTGCTTCTGCCGACACCAAATATCAATGGAGGTATAAACTAATAGAGTAAACTAATAAGGTGCAAGTAACTTTGATAGGAGCACTAGAGTTACAAGAAAGAAATAAAGGTGTTTGACGGTCACATGGTTACAGGGATGGCTTTATTACGTACTTGTCAGGCCTCTCAGGTCCTCACCAGATAAAACTGGCGGACCCCATGTCCCTGTGACCACAATGTCAGCCACTTATTGGTGCTTTAGCTGAAACGATGCATGCATGACTGATGGCTGAGTTAGATTTGTCACTTTCACATGGGTAGTGTTTCTCATACATAAGAGCACTGATTCATTAAAGGGAGGAACATGTATGAGAGACCCTCTGAGGGTAGTACAAATTTTGATCTCAGTTAAATATTGAGAATTGGGTGCTACTAAGGCTAGAACTCAATAGGGGATTATACTGTAACAGAAAAATTTAAAATTATCCAAAATCTTTCACCTGGAAACGCATTGTCTTACAATCCATTGGATTCTAAGTGATAAAATACAGTATTTAATTAAGCTTAAGGTTGCAAAATTCTAATTAAACAACCTGGACCACATGAAAGCCTGAAATCAAATTGAAAGGTGTCTTAGACAACACATTTTTAAAACATGTTATTCTGACATGAAGGCAATTGTCTGCTAGTCCATTACAAAACTGGGTTGGGTTAAATGCATGAGTGGCAGAAATCCACCCTGCAGGGAAGAAAGCACATCTTTGGACAAGTCTCAATGGGATTCAAGACTTTCATTGGAAACAAATAAATAGGAGCCCCAAGCAGGCATTAGTGTTGGCCTTGATTTTAGTGACGCTGAACAAGCGATTCAGCCCAAGAAAGCTCAGCAGTCCTATCCACTTAATTCTTCTAAAATAACATTGAGTTGAATTTTGGAAGTCCCTAAAGTTCTACTACCTACCACACTACTTGCATATTCGATGTGCCTATGGTTCTCTGTGTGAGGAAAAACTTGTGTAAAATTTACCCTTAACAAATTTCCAACTGTATCCCTGTGTTCTTCTTCAACTCATTTTAAAATAACAGTCTCGTCCAATGTACTAATTCCCTTCATAATTTTAAGCACTTCAATCATGTCTCCTCTTAATCTTGTTTTGCCTAAACTGAAAGGGTTCAACTCTTTTAATCTTTCTTCATAATTCATCCCCTGTAGCCCTGGAATGAACCTTGTAGCTCTTCTCTGGACCTTTTCTAGCGCTGCTATGTCCTTTTTGTAACCTGGAGACCAAAACTGCACACAGTGCTCCAGATGAGGCCTCAATAGTGCATTATAAAGGTTGAGCATAACCTCCTTGGACTTGTACTCCACACATCGTGCTATATAACCTAACATTCTGTTAGCCTTCTTAATGGCTAAATATATTCTATTTATATTGCTGATACCATGGAACTGTTGCAGAGGAACCCAGCTTCACCCTAAGCCTTTGACTTCACATAAAACCCCAAAACCAGCAAGTTACCAACACTCTGCCTAGAAGTTTAATTGAAAGATAAGATGGTAGCCAGATTTCATATAACTGGGAAAGAATACATTAGTAGGGAAATAGGACAAAGGCTAAAAGGAGATGGAAAGGTAATTCCACTTGTGCAGTGTGCATATGAATGTGGCTTTTCTGGAGGTTGTTGTGACTTTCTCTTTTAATTTGTTGATAAACTTATAATTATGTATATGCTGTGAGGTCTTCCATCTGATTGGTGCCCTTTCCAAGTTTTACTTTTGCCTTGTACCAAATGCTGCAGAATTGGTTCAGACCTTACATGACCTTGTAGGGAGACTTGGGTGGAAAATGGGTGGATGGAAGTGGTTATATTTCTCAGTGTTCACATATTTGTAAGAACCTTTTTCTTCCAATATTCCTTAGATGAACTAGTATATTGAGTATGAATACAAGTGCATTAAAACTTTAAGCCAAGTTAGCAACAGAGTAGATGATTGTGGCACTCTGCAGCATTGTATTCATTGAATTCAGTTTTCAAAAGTTTGGCCAATGCATAATATTTCAAAAAGTATCAAAAATGGCCACATATGGTGATTTTTCTCTCTCTTTTCATTGCTGTAATGCATTTTATCATTTGTTCACGAGACTTGTTCAAACATATGCATGTTGTGATTTAGCAAAATTTCTAATTAAGGATAACTAGGCGGCTTCATCCCTTGCTTGCTTCACTCGCCAACCCCCCCCAGCCTGCACTAAGCGCTAGCCACTTTTACCAAACAACAAATCTTTTAATTCTCACGGATACACCTCTTCATTGGGAAGAAACACTACTTTCCCTGATGGCAACATGAATTAGACAATCTACAAGTCTCTGACATAAAGTTTAAATCTGAACAATATATTTGATCTCTTTTCACTGTTCCGTTATTTCATTGAGCAATAATTTCCATTTGTTTGCGCTAATGCGACCTTTACTATCATTTTTTTGAGACTTTCGAAATTTAGTACAGTAATCCCTCCTCCATCGTGGGGGTTGCGTTCCAGAGCCACCCGCGAAATAAGAAAATCCGCGAAGTAGAAACCATATGTTTATATGGTTATTTTTATATTGTCATGCTTAGGTCACAGATTTGCGCAGAAACACAGGAGGTTGTAGAGAGACAGGAACGTTATTCAAACACTGCAAACAAACATTTGTCTCTTTTTCAAAAGTTTAAACTGTGCTCCATGACAAGACAGAGATGACAGTTCCGTCTCACAATTAAAAGAATGCAAACATATCTTCTTCTTCAAAGGAGTGCGCGTCAGGAGCAGATAATTTCAGAGAGATAGAGAAAAGCAAGCAAATCAATAGGGCTGTTTGGCTTTTAAGTATGCGAAGCACCGCGGCACAAAGCTGTTGAAGGCGGCAGCTCACACCCCCTCCGTCAGGAGCAGAAAAAGAGAGAGAGAGAGAGAGAGAGAGAGAGAGAGAGACAGAGAAAAACAAACAATCAAAAATCAATACGTGCCCTTCGAGCTTTTAAGTATGCGAAGCACCGTGCAGCATGTCGCTTCAGGAAGCAGCTGCACAGAAGGTAGCAACGTGAAGATAATCTTTCAGCATTTTTAGACGAGCGTCCGTATCATCTAGGTTTGCGAACAGCCCCCCTGCTCACACCCCCTACGTCAGGATCAGAGAAAGTCAGCGCAAGAGAGAGAGAGAGAGAGAGAGAGAGAGAGAGAGAGAGAGAGAGAGAGAGAGAGAGAGAAAAGTAAGTTGGGTAGCTTCTCAGCCATCTGCCAATAGCGTCCCTTGTATGAAATCAACTGGGCAAACCAACTGAGGAAGCATGTACCAGAAATTAAAAGACCCATTGTCCGCAGAAATCCGCGAACCAGCAAAAAATCCGCGATATATATTTAAATATGCTTACATATAAAATCCGCAATAGAGTGAAGCCGCGAAAGGCGAAGCGCGATATAGCGAGGGATTACTGTAGTTTCATAATCTCTAACCTGCTCTGCATGTGTATTGCACCAATGTTTTTGAATTCTTTATGATGTTCTACTTTGTCAACTACTCTTTGATTTAACCCCGGGCGTGGTTAAATCTCTTGGCACAAAATCTCGTCTCAAGGGACATGAAAGTATCTCTCTGAAAATGTCACGTCTCGTCCCAGGACTAAAAAGTCTCATCTGATCCCAGGATTTTTTTATTATAATAGAGAGATATGCAACTTTAGTATACAATATCTAAACTGAACTTTTTGTAGGTAGGGGATTTAGTTGTAAAATAGGAAAATCTCTACAAACCTTTGGTAAATGAGAATCTTTGGGATGGCAGAGAAAAACCGGAGTGTCCAAAGAAAAACCAACATGGACATGTGGAGAAAATGCAGACTGCACACAGGAAAGGACCAAATTGAGACATGAATTCTTTTGGGCGAACTATAGCATAAGTAAAAAAAAAATGCTTATTGTATTATATACTTCCTGTGGATGCATTATTATATCACATAAGCCACAAGCTGCTAAGACTTCATTCAAACAATAATTCAGCTTGTCAGAAAGTGAAAGTATGAAGCTAATTAGTAAAATATCACACTTATTCAAGATTACCTCTCTGGTTTTATGCTGCTGTGACTGCGTTCAGCAAGTCAATCAGAGGGCACAAACCATGCTAGAAGTCTTTATTTTAGCTTTGTTGTATTACAGTAATTAAATTGACTTAAGGCTAAAGCTGAACTGCCATGGCTGAACAACTTCATTTGGAGTACACAGAGCAGCCTTTCAGGTAGAGTAATTGACACCATGAGCTAGTGAGGGAATAAACCAACAGCAAGCTAATCATTTGCCAATATCAATATTTAGATAGATAGATAGATAGATAGATAGATAGATAGATAGATAGATAGATAGATAGATAGATAGATAGATAGATAGATAGATAGATAGATAGATAGATAGATAGATACTTTATTAATCCCAAGGGGAAATTCACATACTCCAGCGGCAGCAAACTGATAAAAATCAATATTAAATTAAAGAGTGATAAAAATGCAGGTATAACAGACAATAATTTTGTATAATGTTAACATTTACCCATTGGAATTGAAGAGTCGCATAGTGTGCGGGAGGAACGATCTCCTCAGTCTGTCAGTGGAGCAGGACAGTGACAGCAGTCTGTCGCTGAAGCTGCTCCTCTGTCTGGAGATGACACTGTTTAGTGGATGCAGTGGATTCTCCATGATTGACAGCAGCCTGCTCAGCGCCCGTTGCTCTGTCACGGATGTCAAACTGTCCAGCTCCATGCCTACAATAGAGCCTGCCTTCCTCACCAGTTTGTCCAGGTGTAAGGCATCCCTCTTCTTTATGCTGCCTCCCCAGCACACCACCACGTAGAAGAGGGCACTCGCCATAACCGTCTGATAGAACATCTGCAGCATCTTATTGCAGATGTTGAAAGACGCCAGCCTTCTAAGGAAGTATAGTCGGCTCTGTCCTCTCTTACACAGATAATCAGTATTGGCAGTCCAGTCCAATTTATCATCCAGCTGCACTCCCAGGTATTTATAGGTCTGGATGATAAATTGGACTGGACTGCCAATACTGATTATCTGTGATAATCAGATAGAACATCTGCAGCATCTTATTGATGACCCCTCTGCACACAGTCACCTCTGATGATCACGGGGTCCATGAAGGGCCTGGTCCTCCTAAAATCCACCACCAGCTCCTTGGTTTTGCTGGTGTTCAGAGTTGTATTGGAAGTCTGATGTATATAGGCTGAACGGGACCGGAGAAAGTACAGTACCCTGCGGAGCTCCTGTGTTGCTGACCACAATGTCAGACCTGCAGTTCCCGAGACACACATACTGAGGTCTGTCTGTAAGATAGTCCACAATCCATGCCACCAGGTATGAATCTACTCCCATCTCTGTCAGCTTGTCCCTAAGGAGCAGAGGTTGGATGATGTTGAAGGCGCTAGAGAAGTCCAGAAACATAATTCTTACAGCACCATTGCCTCTGTCCAAGAGGGAGACGGATCGGTGTAGCATATAGATGATGGCATCCTATGCTCCCACCTTCTCCTGGTATGCGAACTGCAGAGGGTCAAGGGCGTGGCAGACCTGTGGCCTCAGGTGGTAAAGCAGCAGCCACTCCATGGTCTTCATTACATGTGATGTCAGAGCGACAGGCCGGAAGTTGTTCTGCTCACTAGGATGTGATACCTTTGGGACTGGGGTGATGCAAGATGTTTTCCAAAGCCTCAGGACTCTCCCCTGTTCCAGGCTCAGGTAAAAGATGTGCTGTAGAGGACTCCCCAGCTCCAGCGCACAGGCCTTCAACAGTTGTGGCGATACTCCATCTGGACCCACTGCTTTGCTGGCACAAAGTCTCCTCAGCTCTCTGCTTATCTGGGCTGCTGTAATTGTGGGTGGGGATGTCTCTCCTATGCTGGTATCAGCAGATATAATAAATCCATATATATATATATATATATATATATATATATATATATATATATATATATATATATATATATATATATATATATATATATATATATAAATAAATAAATCCATGTCCAAGTAGTAAAAAGTAGTAAAAAGTATCCAGGGAGCGACTCCACATAAAAGAAAGTGGTAGGAGTGATCAGTGAAATAGAGAAAAATAGAGAAAAGGTGAAAAAGATAAAGTCATACACGGAGCTGCTGGAAAGGCTGCCACTCGAGGTGGCATCTGAGTCATCAAAATGACTCAATCAATTCAATCACTTATATGAAGATTTCTTTATTGGTGAATGTGTCTTTCATTTAATATCTTTGATTCTTTTTATTTTTTTAAGTTACAATTGTATACTTGTATTATGTAGTTTGAACTAGAACCAGCAAGCGACATATACTGCGTGGCTGACCCTGTGCCTCTGTCTCTCCTGTACTGTTTATTTTAACCTGCCTTTGTTGGCTGTCCATTTAATAATAGTTCTCTGTCTTTACTGAATAAGGGAAAGATTAAATAAACACACCAGTAATATTTACACGGAACAAGGATTTTCTTTTTATGGTTCGATCTGTTCTGTGCACTGTGGAACATCAGAGTTGTATTTAATAAACCAATCAAAACCATCATATAAAATATGTAGGTACTGTATATCTGACCTGAATACAATTTTTCCCAAATAATGAAAAATTTGGACAGCACAGTGATGCTTTGTCAGTGTGCAGTTTTCATGCTTCCTTGTGTCTGTATTGGTTTCTTTTAGGTTTTAAACTCATCCTTCCACATAACACAGATTAGTTCACAACCCTAAATTATTGGTTTGAGTGTTTGTGAAATGCCCAATGACTGGCAGCCACACTGTCCAGAGCTGGTCCTTTACTTGCACAGAGCAGGTAGGAAAATAAATGGATGGATGGATGGATGGAAGGATGGAAGGATGGATGGATGAATGGTTATGCTTCCTACTTCATGCCCAGTGCTGCTTGGGGCTTAATCATAAATGACTGGATGAATGAATAATGAAAAAATAAAGTTTTATTAATACAAAGTTTGGTTCTCTTCATTAAACAGACTTTTTGAAGAATTTTTGTAGAGTGCAAAGAAAGTATAACAGATAGGATGGATTTTTGCAATTATTACATAGAGTTTATTTTCTATTTGCAAAGGTGTAAATGCAAATTAGATAGATAGATAGATAGATAGATAGATAGATAGATAGATAGATAGATAGATAGATAGATAGATAGATAGATAGATAGATAGATAGATAGAAAGAAATAGTCCTAGACAGGGTGTCAGTCCATCACAGTGCACACTGAAGCACACATCAGACTCAGACAAAATTACAGTTCCCAGTCACCCCAAACTGGAAGGAAAGCCCATGCACACACAAGAAGAACATGTAAACTTCAAACAGACAACACCTGGGTGAAAGAAATGAACCTTGGGTACTATATCCATAAGGCAGTAACTCAGATTGACATAAAAATCAATACTCTTTTATAGGGACACTCATCATAGAGTATAATGGCAGTCCATTGCTGAAAATGCTGCTGCGTTTAGCCATACTCCTACTTGCAGGATGAGTGTTATTGACCATGATAGCCAGTTCCGTTAGTTGGCCTTTTTTAAAATACTGCCCTAGAGTTTCCACACTGACTCCCAGGACATGTCCAGCTTACTGTAAGTAACACTGTTGTCTGAGCAGACTACTGCTTTGAAGATTGCACCTACTACACCATCAGTAACAGAGGTCTGTATACTGTAAAAAACCAGAGTCTCCTTAAAAGAGGACAATGTGAACATTCCTTGTATGTTAAAAAATAATTTAATATGCTGTATTAAATATTTATAAATGTTAATAAAGATTTTATATATTAATTTTCAAATTATGGGCAGTATGGTGGAACAGAGGTCCTATTCTCTCACAGCTTAAGGACCAGTTTTCAAATCTCAGCTTAGTCACTGTGAAATGTCTGGATATCTGAATGTGTCTCGCAAGCCTAGTATGGCTCTCCGCAATCTACTGTAGACTTGTGTCCCTTCCATCAGTGGTACAAAAATTAATTTATTTGCGAGAGCAGCATAATTTAACATTTTTTTATTACAACATTCGAGAGATACAATTGGTTACTATTTTGCTTTTCCAGCTGCTGCACAAACGGGTGAAGTGGCTTGCTCATGGTCACACAGTGTCAGTAATGGAATTTTAACCCACAAGATCAAAGTTTTAAGTCTAATGTCTTACCTACTATGCCAAACTGCCTGTTAACTAATCAGGATATGAGACATGCATAGAGCCAGTTCTTGCATTTTTGCTGCCCTAGGCAAAGTTGTAAATGGTACCCGACCACCCCCTTTGCTTTGAGTGGAATCATCAATGCCAGACCTGCCCATTGAAAGCTGGACTGGGGACAGCACAATATGGAGAGCTTGGATACAAAATAGTGAATTTACAAATTCAGAATGTCGTCGGGGCGGTTGATTGCTTATAGCAACATCTGTTTACAAGTCTGCCTTAGAAAAATACACTTTTGAGGGGTGGCATTTCAAAAAACAAGTAGGAATTTGGCCGTTTTTTCAGGCTTTATTTATTTATGAATTTATTGTATTTTACGTTTCTCTTTTTACATAATTAAGATATTGCTTAAACTGTAAGTAGATCTCATATATGTTTCTCCAGCCAAACATGTGCCTTATGAGGCTGCTGTAGCTCTAGTTATAATCTTACCAAGGCAGCTCCATAACACGTACATGTCATTTAAGTTAATAAAATAAATTGAAAAACTTAATATAATCACAAAAATCAAAGAAAATGAAGCATAATGATTATCTTTATATAGGAATCTTTTCTCACAATTCATATTTTCTCTATCCTCATGTATTCAAATATTGCAATAGAATCCATCCACTCAATGCACGACCTCAGGGAGTTTCCCAGTGACAGACAGACTATCCAGAACTGCTTCAGTGTGCCGAGAGTGAGTCTCATAGATGGTGGCGAACAACAGACGACAATATTTGCCAAGTTATGACACAACTTTTAATGTAAGCCCATTTAAGAGATGATTACAGTTTGAATTAAATCAGCCATTAGCAATGCAATCAAGAGTTGTAGCCCTGGTGCTGTTTTGTTCTTTAATTCTATTTTGCCATATCTGTGTCTTCTGTGCTACAGTCCGAAGATTATTTTTATTATTAGAATTATCAATTCTGTTGTTTATGTTATTGTTGGATTGTGTAGGTCAAAAGGGTGCAGATGTGAGGACCTACAAACCAAACATCACTAATATGTGAAAATAATATAAAACAATATAATCATAGTCATGTGGAGTACCAGTACTCACATTGTTGGAAAAAAATGTCACCCCTCACCCCCAAAATTTTGCCCTGTGAGTCTTGTTTACTTAAATGGTAGAGCCAGGCCTGCATATGTGTCTCCAAAAGGGAGTCAGAAGAGATTGACTTTGGAGAGTCTCCCCTAAAGGTGGGATGTTAACTCACTCAGCATCGGCCTAGCATGTACTTCATTTACCAGGTTTGATCTCCACTTTGAACCCTGTGCTACTGTGATGGGCTCCACCCTTTAGAGATCTTGAAAATCTACTTCTTTAGTTGTTGAAATAGCACACTTTTTGATGGTACTGCTTTAAATTCTTAATGGACTACTTTTTGTAAATGGTCTATAAAAGCAAGTGGATTTCTGTGAACTGAAATAAAGCACTACAGAGATTTGTTAAAGGATCATGGGATACTTAGCTAGTGAAACAGAGCTGATCCCCTAGAGTCATAAGGCCTTGTGGTGTTGCTCAGTGTCAGCTCAGATACTTAATTACTGTGATACAATTATTCTAAAGACTTGCATAAGTTAAATAAACTTTAATTCCATTAGTATGCTTGTGAGATCATGATTTAGAAAATTTTCAAATTAAATATTTTTTGAAAAGAGTGGGATTACAGCCTTAGGTTTGAATCTTGGCCAAGTCATTGTCTTTGTGAAGTTTACATGTTCTCCATATGTCTGTGTAGGTTTTTCTCCCACAAACCAAGGACATTTTTTGCATGTTAATGGTTGGTGCTTGAAGTGAACTGGTACTCCAATTCCAACGTTGACCACCAGCACCTTTTCTTAATGTACCAGTTAATACAGCCAGTTTTTCGCAAATCTTTGTGGAAGAAATCTAAGTTCTCGAGTATTAACATACCCTGGCCCTGGAAGCTTCATAGAGAAACCCCAATCCCGAATCTTTGATTGAATATCACTGTATCATCATAAAAAGAGCACCTCCAGTAATTTGGTTCCACTTCAAGCACCATTAACAGTAACTGACAACATGTAAATCTGCCTACTCAATGTTGTGGCCAATCTCTGTAACTCTGAGCTGGATTAAGTTGGATCAGAAAATGGATCTATAAATTCAGTTAATGGCTGAAAGCTTTAAAATCTTGTAGATTAGGTGTATCCAGATGATTACATTAATAAAGTACTGTAAAGGGTTGCATGCCTGGAATTAAAATTGCAGATTTCTGAGTATCGATGAAGTTAACGCTTTCCTAATAACCAATAAAAAGTGACTGAGCTTAGCAGCTTTGACTGTATAATCTTGCCCTTTGCTACAAACTCCATTTAACTCTGTTCAGGGATCCAGGAGCTGGTGCCTACTCAGGCAGCATCAAGAAATCAGGTAAGTGAGCCACAGCAGGGGACATTCACACAAACATCCACACTCACTTACACTTGGGAAATTTTGAGTCACCCATTGTTGGGATGTGATGGACAAAATAATGACTCTGCATTGCATCAACCATTGAATCAATGCTCTACTTAATGCATCCTACAAATAAAGATACAGATGTTGTGTTAAGTTCGGAATGTACAACAAATACTATTCACAAGTATATATTTTTTTTGATGTTCTGCTCTCTGGATGGATAGCAGTGGCTATGTCTAATCTGTGGGAATAAGATTTGATATTGAATATCTTAATGACACAATGTACTAACTAATGCAATCCATAAAACGTATAAAATACATTAAAACATATTACTCCCCACAATAAGTACTCCTCTATACCTAGGACTCTGGGAATCAGTGTATTTTGGAGGCAGATGGAAAGGAAAATCAGATTTACCATTCAAAAGCATTAAAAATGTAGTGAGAAGTCAAGCAAAATAACCCCCTAGTACAAAAAGCATTAAAAAATACTGCTTTGTCTGCTTATATCCTCTTACTGATTTGACAACAAGAAAAATAAAGTTTATGACCTATTAAATTAAAAATGGCCTAGCCAAGGCCTGGCAGCGATCAGAAGGGTCTAACACACTGTGTCATCTGATGTGAGTTTTTAAACAGCTGCATTATTGTCATGAGTTTGCCTTCCCTGTCCTTGGCCTCCAAGACGATTAGCTGGGCTTTCCTGACATGCAATGAAGAGGGGAAGTGGGACTCGTGGTTCATGAGCTGCTAAGAATAAATAGCACACAGAATTCTGATGGGTTGGCGCCAGTGACAGAGTTAAATTGGGCACCGTCATGTAAATAACTCAAACAGCTTGTCAGAAGCCTGCTGCGAGAGCTGATAAAGTAAGCCACTCAGATCTGACCGACTCGTTGTGTATCACAACTGCCAGTTAAGTATTGGATTTGAACCTCTCAATTTGTGGCTTGAGACTGAGCAGACCAAATAAACTCAGTAGCACATTCACTTACTTGTTGTATCAGCAGGCCTAACAAGGAAACAATTAACTCTGTCTGAGTATTTCCACTTCATTCTGGATGAAAACATGCCTGCGCTCAGATAAACACCCAGCTGTACATTCCTGAGCCTGCTTTATTCAGTTCAGGGTCAAGCAGGGCCTATGTTAGTGCCATCAGCTACAAGAAAGGAACCAATTCTGGAAAGGGAGCCAGTGCACTGTGGGACAATCACTCATACAGTTACCAGTCGCCCTAATGTGCACATCTTTGAGTCATGGCAGGTAAGTTGGCATACAAGCAAAAAGATACAGGGAGAAGGTGCAAACTCCACAAAGAACAAATGAACACACTTATTCAGACTTACTCACACAATATAAAATAATCTAATTCTGCAAAAATAACATCTTGATTGTTACAGTGCAATTCTTTTAAAACAATGTTATATAACTTACTTCACAGTGTTCAGATTGTCAAGATGCAAAGCAGCAGAAAGAAAACACATACACAAACTTAATAACAGCATGCACTTAACATCTGTAAGCAAAGGAGAAGGGTGTCAAGATCTACAGGTGTCAGCAGTTTGGAATATTTCTTCCATGTTTTGAATCCTTGTCATTAATTCTATAAGCAATCAACCGCCCTGTTGACATTCTCAGATTGTAAATTCACTGTTTTGTATCCAAGCCCTCCATACTTCCAGCTTTGAATGGACAGGTCTGGTATTGATGAATCCACTCAAAGCAAAGGAGGTGCTGGGGCACCATTTACAACTTCATCTATATATATATATATGACAGCAACACTCATAACAATGACAACACAATTACATTGACAATCATGTTATGTTATTTTTAAAATGTTTCGTTTACTTTTTCATAACCTCTTTAACGCACTACTTGTCCGCTGCGAAGCGCGGGTATTTGGCTAGTGTATATATATATATATATATATATATATATATATATATATATATATATATATATATACACACACATACACATATACTATATATATATATATATACACATATATATGTATACACACATATATATATATATATACATACATATACACACATACATGCAGTTTCAATAACATAGAAATCATGTTACGTTATTTTTAAAATGTTTCCTTTACTTTTTCATAACCTCTTTAACACACTACTTCTCCGCTGCGAAGCGCGGGTATTTTGCTAGTATGTATATATATATATATATATATACACACAAACACATATATTATATATATATATATATACACATAGATATGTATACACACACACACACATATATATATATATATATATATATATATATATATATATATATATATATATATATATATATATATATATATATATATATATATATACACATATATATACATACATATACACACATACATGCAGTTTCAATAACATAGAAATCAATATAAACAACATTAACATCATTATCATATGAGAATATGAAGTAATATATAAGAAGCACATTTCATATAAATATAAATTATTAAACAGTAAAATCTTCTTCTATAATTTGTTACCGTGGCTATTCGTTTGTCTGTCCAGGATTTTAAATCACCTGTAGCTCGCAAACCGTTTCACCTATTGACTTGAAATGTGGTACACATATAGTACGTCACGTCTACTATCCACTTTATGGGTGATGATTGTATTACTCTTTTTATCTTTATTTTATTTTATTGTAGAATCAACTCCTATCTGTGCACACCAGGGCGGCCGTGGGCGGATGCGTATGGTGTATTCACTCCATGTTATCGTGCATTGCGCTGTCACTGGTATTTTGATAAAAGAATTTGAACAACATATAAGAAGCGTATAAATTATTAAACAGTAAAACATTAACATTTAAGAAGTAAAGTTACATTAAGTACTACTGCAGTGCCTTCGGGTATACCTCATTTTTTGTTTGCCCATTACATGCTTAAATGTATACATTTTTTGGTGTACCTACCTGAGAACACGCGACATATAACCGAGCGTGGGAGAAGCATGGATTTTAAACACGTGTTGAGTTCATCTGCTGGTCTCCCTAGTGGAATAACTGGTAATGTTTGACTAAAATCTACAGCGAGTAAAACGACATTACCTCCTCTTTTTTTTTACGATCTCTGAGATCTTGCTTTTTTCGGTTCAAGGCTTCATAAGCTCTTTTATGTTCTGTGGTGTACTAATCCCAAACCATCATCTTTGAATGTTACAAGACTTTCGCCTTGTATGTAGATCGGGGTAATTACATTCATTGCATTCCTAGTCTGAATCATAATCTGATTGTATGGGTGGTTAACTGGCACTCGTAGGGTTGCCACCCGTCCTTTAAAATACGGAATTGTCCCGTATTTGAGAATGAAATTGCGCGTCCCGTTTTGAATCAATACGGGACGGGATTTGTCCCGTATTTTTTTTATCATTTTTTTTAAAGCAGCGTCTCATGCAAATCATCCCACACGCATTTTATGAAGATGCCTCCTTTCCTACTTTTGATTGGGTAATACTTGATGTCATCGTTAGTTTGATTGGTCTTTTTAACTGTCCAGTGAGGAGGGCGGGTCTTTTAAGTAGAGTCTGCAAAGTGTTGGCACTGGGATGTGGCCCCCGCTGCAGTATGCGTCCCTTATTTTTTGTATTAAAAGTGGTAACCCTACCTGGCAGGTAACACTTATGTTTGGTCATGAAGTCGTATAAAATCCGCCACGTGCCCTCTTTTAATTGCGAGAAGCACATATATATAGCCAAATTCTCGCGCTTCGTTGCGGCGAAGTACTGCTTTTAATTTTTTAAGAAGAAAAGAAAACCTTTATAAACGGATCGAAAATATACCAATAACAATTTGTTAAGGATCTGTTTTTTTGTGAACCTTGCTTTTCACAGCTGTCGCGCTACGGCGTGTGTTTCGTTTATTTGACAGTATGTAGATCGTGGTAATTACATTCATGGCATTCGTTTTCTGAATCACAATCTGACTGTATGAGTGGTTACCTGCCAGGTTACGCTTGTGGTTGGTCAGGAAGTCGCCTTACATCCGCCACGTGCCCTCTTTCTGTTCCCAGAAGCCGATCATAGAATGGTTTTAATAGTTTACTTTCAAATAATGCAAAGAGTATGCGACACGTGTTTCTCCGTAATTCTGGGCTCATCAGGCATACACACTCACTGCATCCCCTCTCGGGAATCGAATCTCTATCGTCAGCGCCAGAGTTGAAGCCCCTAACGTTGCGGTCAGCAAGTCGGCTAACATCCGCCATGTGCCGTCTTTCAGTTGCGAGAAGCAGATCATAGAATGGTTGAAACTGTTGCCCCTAACGTTGCGCTACGGCGTGTGGTTCGTTTATACCTCGTGTCTTCTCATTAAACTTTTATCTCGCGAATATGTTATTGCAGTCCGCAGCAGGAGCGTTTCTATAAACTTAATTTAAACTTACGTTTTACACCGTGCTTTGTTTCCCTTATGAAGATGCTTGTATGCTTCACTCGCTCGCTTCTTATTGTTTCGCTCCCTTCTCAATTGTTTAATGAATTTTTTGTTCTTCGCTGTTTGCGGCTCTTCCTTCATTTCTCCCTACTGCGTTCACAGTCTTTTCACGTGATTACGTGGGAGGCGTGATGACGTGACACTCAACTCCGCCTCCCACGGCCATCGAGCTGCCGTCCATTACAGTATATTGTCAAAAAAGAGGTTCCAGTTATGACCATTACGCGTTGAATTTCGAAATGAAACCTGCCTAACTTTTGTAAGTAAGCTGTAAGGAATCAGCCTGCCAAATTTTAGCCTCCCACCTACACGGGAAGTTGGACAATTAGTGATGAGTCAGTCAGTCAGTCAGTCAGTCAGTGAGTCAGTGAGGGCTTTGCCTTTTATTAATTAGTATAGATAATCTGCAAATATTTGGACTGTCAGAAGAAACGGACACACAAGGAGAGAACATGCAAACTCCACACAGGAAGCATCCAGGATGCAAACTCCAGTGTTCTTATTGCGAGGAACCAGCAATACCATTGCACCATCTATCTATCTATCTATCTATCTATCTATCTATCTATCTATCTATCTATCTATCTATCTATCTATCTATCTATCTATCTATCTATCTATCTATCTATCTATCTATCTATCTATCTATCTATGATGTAGTGCTGTTCATTTCTATATATTGTGGATAAAAAACACAAGCCATGAAGAGTTGGGGAACTAAAGGTGAACCCAGTATAATTACAGGAAAAAAATAAACAAGATTTAATAGGTCATTGAAGAAATGTCTTTCCAGGTGCAAGTCTACAGCTAGACTAACTCCATGATGGCGGTAGCCCTGCTGTGAGGTGTGCGAGGTGGAGCAGGCAGATCCTGGTGAGCTGGGACTGGAAGTGACATCATTTAGCATCCCGTCACCAATCACAGAATCTACAGACAGAATGAGAGGAGAGACATTAGTTGACAGCGCCAACCCTTACCACGGAGTGGTGATAGCAGTCGACAAGCACTGAAGTTGTCTCCCAAAAATACGTGTGTGACACTATCTATAATAAACTGTAAACAAGTAAAGACTTGTCTCAAAAATGTAATAATTAAAGCTCAAGAATTTCATGCTTTAGGGTTTTGCTCCTTCACACTATGAATTTTATTTTGGGCTATTAAGAAAGTCTGACTTCTCAACCAGCCCTTGTAAGTTGACTAGGTTTTGATTTTGTCCAGCACTGCCACCTTTTGCTCCTCAAATGTAAAGAAAACGAAAGGCACATATATATTATGGGCATTGCATTGAACATTGTTTGTATCTGTAACATCATGGATATTGTATTGGAGTTGTAATATTGCATTATGGATATTGTATTGGAGCTCTAACATCATGTAACATCAAGGACAGTGCATACATTAGACAGTAAGAAATTACCAGAACAAAATGACAATTTGGGCAAAATGAATTTTTGGAGGTCTGCTGTCTTTCTAAAAATTCTGTTGGATCTAGTCAAGTTGCTTGCATTATTTAACCAAAGCTGTCCAGTTATCTCAGATTGTGATGGCACAGTTGAACCCTTGCTGTCTGGTAATAATGAAATGGGCACCTAAGGCTCCATGAAGAAAATGAAATGATAACTTAATTGTTTATTTTATTAATCATAAAGAAATCAGAACATATTTTATGAAAGTAACAAACATTTACTTAGTGAAAAAGAAGGCATCGTATATCTATAGACTATGGAATAACAACTGACAAAAGTAATGTCAAGTGTGATAAGGCCGTAAGAGGCCTTGTGTAAAGAATATTGGTAGAAATTACATAAAGTAATGGAAAAAAATACTAAAAGCCCACATTAGAATATTAGAACAATCTACGCAAGAACAGCCCATCCATCCCAACAAAACTTGTCAGTCCTATTCACTTAATTCTTCTAAAATAATGTCAAGCCTAGTTTTAAAAGTCCATAAAGTCCTATGGTCCACCAACCTACTTAGCACCTTATTCCATATGTCTATGGTTCTTTGTGTAAAGAAAAACTTTATAATGTTTGTTAGAAATTTCTCCTTAACAGGTTTCCAACTGTATCCCCAAGTTCTTGATGAACTCATTTTAAAGTAACAGTCTTGACAAACTGTAGTAATTCCCTTCACAATTTTAAACACTTTAATCATGTCACCTCTTAATCTTCTTTTGCTTAAACTGAAAAGGCTCAGCTCTTTTAATCTTTCCTCATAATTCATTCCCTGTTACCCTGAAACCAGCCTAGTCGCTCTTCTCTGGACTTTTTCCAGTGCTGCTATATTTTTTTTTGTAGCTTGGAAACCAAAACAGCACACAGTACTCCAGATGAGCCCTCAACAGTGTGTTTTAAAGCTTACGCAGAACCTCCTTGGACTTGTACTCGACACATTCTGTTAGCCTTCTTCATGGCTTCTGAACACTGTCTGGCAGCTGATAGTGTTGAGTCCACTACAACTCCTAAAACCTTTTCATAAGATGTACTTTTAACTTTCAGACCACCCATTGTGTATTCAAATTTCCAAATGTTAAACATTATCTGACCATTCATTGCTCTGCTATAACATAGTAGACCACAGTAGGCCATACATTTGTGTACTTGACAAAGATGGCACTGTATCACATCTGTAGCACAGCAATACCTTATAAATAACAAAGACTTAAAGTGTTAAATTATTGCTTTTTTTTCTTTGCAAGTTTATAAGAATAAATAAATTATTAAAACCTAACTGACACACTGTCATAGTAATATCAGGTTGTTTTTGTGAACAAAAAGTCTAAGGGAATACATTTTTTAATGTTTTTGACAAAGATTAATTCTGACAAAGCACATGATGAATTTAAAAAGTAGAGTATATAGTTGTGTCCTCAAAGAACATGCATTTTTTTAAATTTTAATTTATTGTGGTAGATTACCTGGTGCTTCTAAATTGGCCTAGTGTGAGTATGGATGTGGGTATGTGGTGAATGAGTCCTGTTTTGAGCCGCCTTCCACTAAAGGAATGGTTTCTGCCTTGTGCTTCATAGTGCCAGAATAGGCTATGCCTGCCCATGACCCTAAATTAGAGAATTTTTACATCATTAATGAATTTAAACAACAAAAAGTAAGCAGAAAAGGAAAAAATAAAACTTGAACAAAATTTTAAACTATAAGAGATTTAACAACAAGAATGTAAAACTGATGTTAGCATGGAGAGGGCTCTATATTCTGCATATACAGCAAATTTGAACCATACACTGGGAGCGTTTAACCAAGACAAATGATTCAACTTTTTAGAAATGCAGTACTGGATTACAGGCTTGAAACAGTTATATTGGGTAAAGGATATGCAACTAAACAAAATATTTCATACTATTTCAGTTTACATTCACATAATTTGTTTTTGTATTTGTGTTCCATTCCTTGCTTCAGATGAGTATATAAGTTCACCAGAAATAAGGAATGCAACACATAAAGTCATATTATTATTTAAAAACAAATAATCATGTATGTCAAAAATATAATGAAAACCAAGGTGGTCCCTTGTATGTTTCACCAATATTCTTTTTGTCATCTCAGACTATTTGAAATGTTAAAATAAGCAGTAAATATCATAATCTTGACTTCACTTGCAGTGCTTTTGGGGGGTACTGAAAAGATTTGTAGTGTAGCTTTTCTTATTGGTTTACCTTGATGCATGGTTTTCACACCCAGGCTGACCACTGATGCCTTTCTTTTATAATTCCAATTAAATAGGTCATAAATAAACAAAGGCCGTGTGAAAATGAAGCAGATGTTCCCAGTACCTCTTCTGCGTAATAGTCTTTTACTGCGGTGGGCTGGCACCCTGCCTGGGGTTTGTTCCTGCCTTGCATCCTGTGCTGGCTGGGATTGGCTTTAGCTGACCCCCGTGACCCTGTGTTAGGATATAGCGGGATGGACAATGACTGACTGATATATTCATATGCCCTTCATATGCACTGACTCTAGATTTCCCAATCAGTAACTGTACTGATATCCAACCAACCTATATTTTATAACATTAAAGAAAAAAATTAAAACATGAATAAACAACTTTCACTTTTTAATTGGCTTATTCAATCATGATAGACTACAAAGACAGGAGAAGGAATCTATAGTAGTGTTACTTAAATAAGAGGAGTTCCTATTCAGAAGCCAGTGTGGGCTTCCAGAGAGTTTGCAGTAAGACAAGGTGACCCTCAGGGAAGGGTGCTGGGACCAACAGAGTGCCTATTAGAGTGCAGAAGATGAACTTCAGAAACACAATAATGTATTAACATTCAATAAATCTTGATCACACTCAATAGGGCTTATCATTAAATGGGTGAATGAATGAATGATTTGTCTTTAAATTCAAAAGAGACAGGAATTCTTTTACTGGGTGCTAACTATAAATTGTAAGGCAATACACTAAACTTGAAATGCTTGTGCTTTTAATTCGGCTAAATTCATCTGAGGTATCATTTGAGACATGGACTAAACCCTTCACACTCATTACATATCTGTGCTTTCGAAAGATTGCTTTATCTAACTTAAAAATGTTTCCAAATCATTTATTAGTCTAAAGCAGATTTCGCTATTAATGCTTTAGCACCAGGGTGTCCAAATTATTCTCTGATTTGTGTGCAGCTAACTAAAAATGTGCAAGTGAGGATTATAACTAGGAAGTATGACCATATAATTCAAAAAATCAAATCACTTCACCAGCTTCCACATGATTTTAAGATCCTCCTTCTCACTTATAAACCGTTTAGCCTCTCATTACCTTACACAATAATGTGACCCCGTCAAGTGAACACATTTCTTAAATGTTCCAAGCATAAGAGTGGAGTCAGAGATGCAGCCCTAGTTGTGCCTACCAATGTTGAAGAAGCCCCATTGATCTCAGCATTTAAACAAAGGCTGAAGGCTCAATATTTTAGCAAATATTCTTAACGCTGCTGGGGCTGTTCACATTGTTTGTTAAATAACTTTAGCAACTGGTTTGAATAGTGCGTGCTAAGTTTTTTCCATTTTTTCCACCTTTAACTGTCTGTGAAGGCACTTAGTATGCCTTGGAGTCAATGTTGAATGCATCAACATAAGGGCTGTAACCATTTTTAATGTTTCATTTATTCAACTGAATTTTTGTTTTTTGGCCCGTGGGTTTATCCATATTGAAATATGGTGGACCTAATACCAGCACAGTGTGTTGGCAGCAAAGCTAGTGGCTGCCCAGAAAGCTTGGTGGTCACCGTGCCAGCTAAAAGCCTCCACCGACTCCATAATCAGTAGTTCCTCTCCACATACTCATAAAAACATAAAATTTAATATAAGCAACACACAAAACCTCCCTGCTCACCCGTTTGAGATGGACTTGCTGAGGACAGTTGGAATCTCGATCTACAATCACCCAACATATGTAAATACTGTACATGTATTTTTGCATCTATTGCATTATGTTTCTCAGTTTATATTTGAGGAATATTATATTAAGTGTTTATGTTTTACTTGTATTGATACTACATTTTGTATCTGTTTTACAGCATTCGGCTCTTAAGTTAAAGTATGGAAGTATGCTTAATAAGAATAAATTAAAATTGAATTAGAAATTGAAAAGCTAGAACTTGGAATAGCAAATAACAGGAATGAAAAAAGAACCATTCACATTCAAAATGATCAAGTCCTCCTACTTTGTTATTTATTCATTTCATTAATGTGCATGCCCCAGTGCCAGCTTGAGAAAAGTCAGTGACTATACCAGCACCACACGAAACCTAAACATGGACAGGACACTCTAAAGAGCATGGCCACACTCCTCACATGGAGTTTATTTAAAGGAATGAATCAACATAGCAGGCACATCTTTGAAATGTAGGAGGAAATTGGTGTAGCCTGAAACATCTCACATGAATGTCAGGAGAACATGTAATCTCTATACAATAGAGACCAGGCAAGAATTTGATCTCTTAATTTTGGAATTTTGAGGAAGCAATTCCAACCTCTGTCCCACTCCTGTCATAATTATGTAACTGATGTTTTATGACTCTAACCATAGTCTAATAACTGTGAAGTGGTCCTTTTGAGGTGAAAAGGTTGCTGGGGCAAGAGCACTAGATGGTTGGCACAGTGCAGAAGGAAATCCTGTATGTATTTTCCAGTGTGGAAACAAAGGGCCTATTAGGGAGCAGTAGGCCATATGTGTGCTCAAGGACAATAGGCATGGGTGTTGGAACAAATAAGAAACAGAGGTGCAATGTCAATGTAAATATTTAATGTTTAACCAGGGAACTATGGCGCATTCTACTGCATGGACACCAAGGGTGTACCAGTCTTTTGTGAGAGAGACTGAGAGAGCATGGAGGGTTGAATAGAGATGGAAATACTACGAGACTGCAATGGGCTCACTTCTGTGTCCTAAGCAATAAGAAATAGCTCCTGTGGACACTTTTTCTATGGTGTCGTTTCTCGTGACTGAAGACAGAGAGATATATTTAAAGTTAGTAAAAAATCTTTTATTCAAACACATCAGGCAAAGGTAAAGTGACAGAGAAGCGCAGTCCTAGGACACCGCCCTTCATCTGCCCCCCGGTCAGGGTATCCCAAAATTTTTATAGCGCTTTGTCTTGTGATTTTAATTACACAAGTACTGCAAAACAACAACAACGGTTAGTTCCTTAAAACAATATATAAAAGCTAAGCTTTTTCTTATATCTCTAACTAAGCATTTTCTTACAGTCTCCAATATTAGCCAAAGACAAATGTTACGTACCCCCTGCGACCTTGTGACTTCTTCACCCTGTCTCATTTTACTTTGAGGAAGTTAACCTAGAAAACAGTTTGAATCATATAGAAACTGATTTTGTTGAGCCCTTGCACAATATATTTTTGTCAGTTCATAGCCAGGGCTTGCAAGCATTGCTGAAATGAAAGTTTTTAGTCACCAAATACACAGAGTACAAGGTGCTCAGGAGAACATCTTTCTTCTACACTCCAGTAAGTTGGGGATCATCGAGATGTTAGTTCATAACCTCCAGCTCAGAAGGTGGCAGGAAATCCCCCCAAAATATTTATTTTTTAAGGTAGGTAGTATTGTGAACGCCTGGAAGACCTGGTAATTTAAGGGCAACTAAAGGCACAGGGCTCCAGGAACATTTAGGAGTCTCTCACACACGGTGTCAATCTCAGATCCTGTAGGGCTGGAGGTTTTTGTTTCAGCAATTTTCTAATTTAGTAAGCAATTACTGCTACAAATGGAACATACATAGTTGTTTTCCCTCCATTTTAAATGACTTGCTTTATAAGATGAGAATCCTTTTTTCACTTTCCCTTAATCAACAGATAATCTTCTAACTTGATCCCATTTGCACCAATGTGTCCATCTCACAATATCTGTTTCAATAAAACATAAACAATAGCAGAGGACTGAGAAATAATGATCTGTTCTAGTCCACAAAACATTTAGGTGGTGCGTTCAGAAAAAAGAAAATGAATTGCTTTGGAAAAGTCTGGTTTGGCAGAATTAGGTTATTAACAAATCATTAAATTAAATGACATAATCCATTAACAGCGAAAAATGACTTCTGGCTGGAACATAAACTGAGGAATTGAGCTTGAAACCTCTGGTTTAACTGGTCATCTGTAGGCTCACATGGCATCTAATAACTTTTTGGATGCTGTTTAAGGAAAAAGGAAACAATTGAGGGATCATAATTTTAAAAAGCAAGATGAATTAAAATTAAGAAAAAGATATATGTTCATTTAGCAGCAGTAACTGGTTACATTTTAAAGTTGCTGTAAGAAAAACCTTAATTTGCTGCAGTCCTCCAAGATCTGAATTTCCTCTAATAAAGAGGTTCCAAAGATCCAAAGGGGGGACCACTGAGGGTGCAGGTTTTCTTTCCAATCAGTTTCACTAATAAATGGTCCAACCTTACTTTTAAATGATCAATCTGTCTAATTAGTCTCTATCTTCTCTTATTTTGCATTCAGTAATAAGTGGTAATATATTTAGATGTAAATAAAATTCAGAAATTTGCATTTTTGCCATATCTTTAAATATTAACTTTTGCTTCCCATATTCTTTTTCTTTCACCTTTTGCTCTGGCATTCATATTAACTGTATATAAATATTGGCAGTTAGTGACAAACAGTGCAGAAGATATGTGCAAATGACACTGAATACTAAAGGGAACCAGCTACAGTATAAAATACTGTACTACTAAACTAATATACTAAATTAATATACTAAACTAATATACTAAATATTCAGTATAAAATTCACTTGTGAGCTAATTAATAAGAAACATAAAAGGAGCAAAATCTTAAAAAGCAAGAAAAAAGGCCCGCTACATTCCTGTACAAAATTTTGCAATTTCTGGATTGACACAAAAAGGCAGATACTGGGACATAACAAACAGCCTGTTTAATAAAGGCAGGAGTCCAGTTAAAAGTCCATATGACTGAACTAGAGATCCACTTAGTTAAGCCTTTTAATACTAATTGGCACAGAAATGAATGTACTGTAGCTTTTGGCTCTGCTTTAACATTCAGTGTCATCTGCACCCAAGTTGTTTGAAAAACTCCTCACTAATTCTCAATTATTGGATACAATTTATGGAGCAAACTTGACCCAAATAAGGTGAATTGATATGAAAATGATAAAAGAAAGTTGTGTTTAAAACTATGACAAAGAAAACACAATTCTGATTTTTTTCTAATTGCCATTATCATATTAGAGAAGTTTTCTGAATGTAACAGAAGAAAAGATAAGAGACAGCTAAAACTGAGATTGATGAAACATAACAGTGACCCACTGATTTGTGAAACTGGTTGGAATGAAACTCTGCTGCCAAAATAGTACACCAGGACTGAACCTGGGAATCCCTGCTCTAGAAGGAGTAACCTGATAAATGAATTAAGCAAGGATGTGCAAACAGATCAGATTGTCCTAATTTTTAGACGTATTTGGCATAATACTAGGCAGTTTTCTACCCCAACATTTTTAAAATAATAAAGTGTATAACAAAATACCGTATAATGCAATACGAAGACAGTCTGCACGTTAAATTCTCCGGATTACATTAATACTGTATTGAGAGTGTAACGAAATCTGTAAACACATACAGCATTGTATGACTTACAAGTCAGAAACTGCTGAGTTGGTTGTGTTTGTTATTCCATAAAATAAAGCCAGAAACATTAAAGATGTTCAATAAATCTTTGTAAACCGTTCTGTTTGCAGCGTGCGTTTCAAAAGAGCCCCGCGAATTCATTAACATGCTGTGTTTAAATTTAAACTACTCGACAAGTAGACGAGCGTCGCCACCTCCTGCATATAACTGTGTAAGACAGGGGTCACAGGCTGTGTTCACGTAACGTAACAGACCTAAATTACGACTTTCCCAGTGCAGAATTTCACGAGAAAGCCCCTAGAAGGGTTATCTCCCATTAGGGCAATTCGTAAAAAATGAAACATGTTGTGGCGTAATGTTGACCTTTCCCTACAGTTAACAATATTGGAAAAAATAACATCAGCCAGAACTAAAAATGCGGTTTTCGGTTTGTATTCGAAGCGTTAATCGCGCTCAGTTCGTTTAATTTTTATCTCACTTTCTCTTTAATTGAATTTAAATTAAGTTAACAACAAGAACCTCGCATTTCTGCAAAAAATCCACCGCCAGGAAATACAAGTGAATGCAATAAAGTTGGAAAGTAAGAACAACAAATAACTTTGAACGCAGCAAAGTTAATACACAGTAATAGCACTTAAAATGATAAGCAGAAAAGATAGACATAGAATTACTAGACGCCGCATGACCAGCCGCCTCGTACGTCAACGTCGCCGCCATATTGTGAGTGGCACTGCTGTGGAGTGATGTAATTAATAATGTGCTGCTTGGGATTGTACAAATCGCTGTACGCTCCAAACCAGACCCCGGGGGATTACATTTCATAGGTAAGGCTGAACAATTGTTTTGGTTATATTTGGCCATTAGAAAATCCCGTTTTATAATCTTAGCACTCAAGATCACCTTACAATAAAATTAAACATCCATCCATCCATCCATTGTCCAACCCGCTGAATCCGAACACAGGGTCACGGGGATCTGCTGGAGCCAATCCCAGCCAACACAGGGCACAAGGCAGGAACCAATCCCGGGCAGGGTGCCAACCCACCGCAGTAAAATTAAAAAAAGAAAATGACAATCAAAAAGCAATAATTAGCAAACAAACAAAGATAACTGGCAATAAAAGTGCAGAATTCATAATTAGTATGCCAGTTTGAAAAGATAAGTTTTGAGGGCAGTTTTAAAATGTGTTATTGAATCGAGCTGATGTATATGAGAGGGAAGAGAAATTTCGAGTTGAGGAGCACAATGAGAGACGCTCGAGCTCCCATAGCACAGAGTTTTGATGTGTGGTACAGAAAGTCGAGCTGCAGATGAGGAGTGCAAGTCTGTGGGAGATCAATGAGGTTGTGGAGAGCTTTAAATTTTAAGAGCAGTATTTTGTATTGTATTCTGTAGTTAACAGGGAGCCAGTGAAGCTGAGAGACAATATGTGTAATATGTTCAGTGGATTTAGAACAACAGGTTATTATCCTGGCAGCAGAATTTTGAAGAAGTTGTAAGCGATGGATAAGTTTTTGTGAGATGCCAGATAGAATAGCATTACAGTAATCTATACGTGAGGTGGCTATGGCATTAACCAAAACTTCAGTACTGTGTTGCATAAGAACAGGACAAAGTCTAGAAATGTTTCGGAGATGGAAGGCAGTCCGAGAAATGTTACTTATATGGGAGGAATTATTTAATAGTAATTATTATTATTTAATAATTACCATTATTAGTGTATAAATGGATATAACTAATTGCATTTAAACGATTCGCCAAAGTTGTTGTATGTAAACGATACTGTTTTAAACGTCTACCTGTATTAGTTTAAAATGGCACTTTTGCCACTCGCAATAGGGCGGACGCGCTGCCGAATCGTGTCGACTGGCAGTGGGCAACACAGTGAACGCAGCGTCTATCTATATATGTCTATGGTAGAAACGACACAACCGGATATGACGCAAAGAGACAGCCAATCGGAACTTTCATCCGAGTAACGTGACTGAAGTGTGTTTTAATTCAGAGGAGTTTGGTTATCTTAGACTTGAATGTCCTCTCGGTGTAAGTAAACACTTAGCTCCTAATTTCCGGGATTTGATTTCGGAGCCGAACAAATTATTGTTCGCTACCCTTTAACTATTTTGCAAGGGTTGATGGTGAATGGTTAACTGCCTGATTATAAAGTGCCAAAGTGTGCAAACGTAGCGATATTTTTTTTTCTTTTTAATATTTGTTAGTTTTTTTTTGCGTAATGAAGTTGCATTCGTAATAGAACTGTCAAAAGTAGGGCATTTAACAAACCCCAGTTTAACGTGACACAAGCGGAACACTCGTTTCATACCTGCGCATTGTTATCAAGTGCCGACATAAAACTCATCTGTTAACAGCTCCGCTATAAAGACACTGTTGCCATTTCTAGAATGGGGGCGGGGTTAGGCTTTTGTTCAGGCTGATTTTAATGTCACGGATTGTACACCTGCATTCGCTAGCCAGGTTTGCCTATACTTGCATTGTTGTGTTCATAAGTCATTTCCGAGGATGAGGTTGTGTATTTAAACGTATAAGGAGCTGCGAATAAGTAGCCAACTTCAGTCTCGTATGATAAAGAGTAGGCCGTAGGTGTTTTAGCAAAAAATGACTAGAAAGACTTGAAATAGCACATGCCACATCAACCAACCCCAGGGGTTCACCCCCATGGGATTCAAGAAGTCAAAGTAATTTTATATCACAAAAGATCGAAACAATCGGAATCAGTATCATAGGCATTTGGAGTGTCGTTTTATGCAATTTCGAGTTTGCTGACCACGAATCTGATAATATTTCTCATATTTGATTCTGGACCTGTGGTCAGAATCAAATTGGACTATTTCAAGATCACTGATTGCCAATATGATGTTATTTTTGATCCTTTGTTTGGCATCTAACCCTTCATGGACCTCAAATCAGGGGGTGAAAAATGAAATTTGTAAAAACCATATTGAAATTGATGCAAACACTTAATTTTTAAAATTTTAGAAGCAACAATTCTTTTTTATTATGTAGCTCTACCTCATGAAGTAAATCATTACATTTCTTTTGTGAATTAAGGTGGCTTGCACTTATTCAGACTTTATTTTCATTTAAGTTATTCAAAGACTTTAAATGTATGTACAATGGCAACAAGCCATAGATTGGTTTCTACTTGCACTTAAGTGACCTTTAGCTAACAACTGTTTTAGTAACCAAAAACAGAAAAAGAACAATGGTGGGCAAAATCTCGGTCAAATGAGAAATTCTAATACATGCTGATGTATAGTACTAGGGTGTTGTACCGTGTTAGCCATTATGAATGTAGAGAAAAGCCAAGCAAAATGACACCTTTTATTGGCTAACTAGAAAGATTACAATATGCAAGCTTTCGAGGCAACTCAGGCCCCTTCTTCAGGCAAGATGTAATCATTACATCTTGCCTGAAGAAGGGGCCTGAGTTGCCTCGAAAGCTTGCATATTGTAATCTTTCTAGTTAGCCAATAAAAGGTGTCATTTTGCTTGGCTTTTCTCTACATGCTGATGTATAAAATTCAGATATAACGAATATCATTGAAAGGTTTACAGGCCCTGTTGCATTCTTCTTTAATAAATTCATGTAGGTAATGATAGATAGATAGATAGATAGATAGATAGATACTTTATTAATCCCAAAGGGAAAATCACATACTCCAGCAGCAGCATACTGATACAAAAAACAATATTGAATTAAAGAGTAATAAAAATGCAGGTAAAAACAGACAATAACTTTGAATAATGTTAACGTTTACCCCCCAGGGTGAAATTGAAGAGTCGCATAGTTTGGGGGAGGAAAGATCTTCTCAGTCTGTCAGTGGAGCAGGACAATGACAGCAGTCTGTTCCTGAAGCTGCTCTTCTGTCTGGAGATGACACTGTTTAGTGGATGTAGTGGATTCTCCATAATTGATAGGAGCCTGCCAGATGTCAAGCTGTCCAGCTCCATGCCAACAATAGAGCCTGCCTTCCTCACCAGTTTGTTCAGGCGTGAGGTGTCCTTCTTCTTAATGCTGCCTCCCCAGCACACCACCGCGTAGAAGAGGGCACTCACCACAACCGTCTGATAGAACATCTGCAGCATCTTATTGCAGATGTTGAAGGACGCCAGCCTTCTAAGGAAGTATAACCGGCACTGTCCTTTCTTACACAGAGCGTCAGTATTGGCAGAGTTCATCGTTTTTTTTAGAAAATTAGTTGGAATGAAACTTTAGGGTCCAACAGAACTAAATTTGGGAAACCACCAAAATATAAATTCAAACATAGTAAAATCGAAGTTAATGAAAATAAGTGATGAGTTTGTGCCTTGTCTAGATGTTATTCCTGTCTTATGCCAAATGATTGCTGGGATAGGCTCCTGCTGCCTCACATCCCTCCCTGTGGATCAGTGGTTTAGAAAGATGAATGGATAAAAACGTTTTGGAAGTATTTGTTTTTCTTTATTAAATAAGATTGTATGCACAGATAGGTTCACGGTTAATTGAGTTAAAATTTCTCCTGAAAAAAGTTTCCATTATTATATGAAAGTAAACAGTATTTTATTAAGTAAATGTGTGTTCCTTTCATGTTCATTAAAGATGAGACAATAAAAAATAGTTACTGAAAACTGTAAGTGATGAGAAAGATGGTGTCTCATTTGCCTCAATTTAGTTAAGATTTCACTTGTAAACAAATGTATACTTTTTGTTCAGTCATAACATTCTTAAACCTGCTTGGTTCAGTTTGAAATGATAGGTTTGTTTTATTCTTATTTATTGTAACAAGAACAGGTATAAGAAACAAATTACAGATAATCTGCATTTCAAAACCTATGAGTAAAAAACATTATCAAGCAAGATAAGTCGACTCTTTAAATATGCAAAAGTCCTCTAGTATAAGGGAAATGTACAGTATATGATGCTATGTATCATAGAACAACATGAGAGATGTGGTGGTAATGGATATTGGTCAATTTTCAAAATTTTACAAATGGCTGTTAATAACAAGTGAGTCCTGGTTGTCATTTAATTACTGAGTGGTTACCATTTTGAGTTGTAAATACTAAATTAAAAAATGGCCCCATATTGGTGTTCCACCTATCTATTAAACTATTTGCAGTAGTTCTAGTAAGACCAGCACTGCCAAGTTTCATGACAGTAAGTACCTACAAGCTAAGAACTGTAACTGAATATGTAGAATTTAAGAGTCTCAGATATAGTTCAAGAAACCATTACAGAGAAAATACTGAGATAGCTTTGTCTTTTTCATTTACAAATGTAAAAACATTTGGCTAAATGATGGCATACAATCTTTTTTCTTAGTACAAGGTGCCTTTCCAAGGTGTTAAGGAAAAGAGTTGACAAGTTTATCAGTGTGGCCAGCTATCAGATTTTTATTTTATTTGCTATATAGAACAAACAGAAGCAAATATAAGAGTAGAATATCCCTGTGAATACAAAAAGTATTTTAGAAAAAAGCAAAATCTATCAATACAGTAAAGGTCTTCATCCTGCAATCAGCTGCATGAATAGACATTAGATAGGGCCTTGGTACCCATATAGATTGAATGCTAGTCTGTCAGAGGGCAGAGTCACATATGTAACAACACAAGCAACTTTACAGTTTACACTTCACTGGCAGAGTTGTTTGGATTGTGAAAGAAAAGCAGAGATTTATGTGGGAGAATTTTCACATACAAAAGGACACACTTATCACTTAAAAAATGTAGCCTGCCCTGGAAATACAGTAGTTTTCATGGTTCTATAGTGAACACAAAAATAAAAACCTGAACTCTTTGTGCAGCGATGTGTAATAATTTAAGAGGTGACTACCCAGGTGTTTGAGTGTACCATGTAATAAAGTCCTCAAAACAAACATGCAGTGACAACAGAAAAGTAACATAATTCTGCCCCAAAAATACAAAATGATAATTTACTGAGTAATTAAAACTTACAAAAGTACAGCTTCTGTATATTTTATTAATGTATTGACTTAATGAACTTAAAATATTTTAAATAATTGTTGAGCAATTCTTACCCTGTATCTGGGACAACACATCTCAGTGTTATTTTAAGTGTGCCAGGTGGATTTTTAAAGATGATAGAATGGTGATTTTCATGATGGCTGAAACATTAACCTCAAGGTGTTCAGTTCATGCAAAAAGAGTCATTATACTGAATTATAAGGGCAGGGATTGCCTAGAACTGCACAATATGATATTATCAGAGTGTTTGAGTCACAATATAATAATATTGTATTGTTTTGGAAAAATGTCAGTTTTATCATCATCATAATATTTTTGTGTTGAGAATCATAGAAGCAAAATGCTGAGCTGGGCTGACCAGATCACTCTATCCTTGTACTGTGGGATTTCTAGATCCTCCTAAACCAGTCGGGAGATTTAGTCCCTCTGTGTCCTATGTCTGCTGTGGGTCGTCTTTTAGTGGCCTGTGTCTTCTCCCACTTCCAAGGGAAGCCATTCTGATTGCCACTATCCTAATTACATGCTCAAAAACAATCTCAATTGCCTCTTTTCCATCCAGAGAACAAGTGGTTCTAATTTAAAGTTCTTTTGTACAACTAAGCCCCTCACTCTACATAGAAATTTTTTCCATTTGAGACTGAGATGCTTCTCCTTCTCATTGAAAAGAGAACTGTTTCATTGGTGACAATAAATAAAAAGTTATTCAAATCAACAATAGGAATAGGATGTTTTTGGAAGAGATGCATTAATAAATTTGGATCTGAAGAATGTTAACATAATATGGATTGATTCTGACATTCAGTGCTATCAATTAATTTTATAATATTTAAACTGCAATGCATATTGTTTTACATGAAACTTCATTATGGATCAGCCAATATTTGAAGTGTGTCAGAGTATGTGATATTTTATATGACAGGGCATTTTAATGACAAAATGAACCCAAATTCTACATTTAAAACTCTACAGTGTATTTTTCTGCAATAATGCCAACTTTACCTGTTGCCATTGCTTTTTTTACACAAAAAAATTTAAATTGTTTGGAAAGTTAAGAGTTCATTGCACCATCTGCAGGATTTTAGAAGGAATGCATTTTTGTAATGAAAGTACCAAAATAAATTCAACCTTAACTTTCCTACCATATATAAATGTATATATTATAAATATTACAGATTTCAGACTTCTATGATTTTTCTTCTTTTGTGAAATAAAACAATATCTCTATTTTTTGTTTGGTGTAGGATGGCATTACGTGTTCAGGGACGAAAATGTTTGCGGACTGTGCACAATATGCACTTATTGCAACAGAGAAGAAACAATATTTATTCTGTCTCTGATGGATTTGATGAGGAGGAGATCAGAAAAAAACTTCAGTGTTTTCCAGGAGGATCAATTGACCTCCTCAAGCAGAAGAATGGCGTTGCTGTTCTCACTATAAATAATCCAAGCCGTATGAATGCATTCACAGGTATATTTTTTTTTATTGGAAAGCATTTTGGGACTTTTACCATCTTTTTGCAGTAAAAAATGTATTGTATTTTCTGCAAAATGTTTTCTTTAAAGTGTAAATGAATTTTATATATTTTAGAGAGGTCATCAAATGGGAGATCCATGCATGTAGTAAAGATAAACAATCCTTGTATTACAATGTACAGTGTATATTATTGGTAGTTGCACACTATTTGTTCATCCATCAATTGAAATTGGACAATAAGCTCATAAGGTCTTAAAAATCCTGACCTAGTAGTATATTATTTAGTGGACTGTTATCTGCTGATTTTTTTTTGAGATGTAAAGAAAATGTATTCTTAGGCATTACTACACACTCATAAA
The DNA here is from genome assembly GCF_900747795.2 of Erpetoichthys calabaricus. NCBI lineage: Eukaryota > Metazoa > Chordata > Cladistia > Polypteriformes > Polypteridae > Erpetoichthys > Erpetoichthys calabaricus. The sequence continues at coordinate 202,333,158 of NC_041396.2, forward strand.
AGAGCATTACTACAGAAGTTATTATCATATGAGTACATACAGATCAGTTATACAGGCTTCTGAAGTTGTGTTAAGAAATGCATTCCATTTATTTAAAGAATATTTACAAACATTTTAATAGCTTCACCTAATACCTGGAATAATAAAGGTGTCAGAGCACATAATACAAAAAAGTTATAATAAACGTAGCCTAAAAAATAAGTAGAAAAAACAAAATAATCTTCCTGTCCCAATTGGGCCTTACAATATGGTTATCAAGTGAAGATAACTTGCCTGTGCTAACAAATTTACTATTTTACATGAGTATTCAAACATTTGTTCCTCTTTCCTCCAAAATGGGTACCCCTGTACTGCCTTGACCCTAAATGTGTGATATACTACTTGTAGTAGCCAATCTTTGGATGTTTAATGTTAGTGTTTACTTAATTTGTTTAGAATGTGAGTTTCTCATGACTATATACAGTAGATAATGGACAATTCTTTTTAACTCCTAAAGCTAACTTTAACTTGTAATGGAACTTTCTTAGTGTTCTGTTTCATCTGAACTCCAGTAATAGAATTTTAGTATGTCTTTAGTTAGCCAGAAACATAACTGTTTAATTTGCCTCGTTTTTTTGTTGGAGTGACAAAGGCATGCAGTTTTCTGACCATTAATACAGTGCATCCGGAATGTATTCACAGCGCATCACTTTTTCCACATTTTGTTCTGTTACAGCCTTATTCCAAAATGGATTAAATTCATTTTTTTCCTCAGAATTCTACACACAACACCCCATAATGACAATGTGAAAAAAGTTTATTTGAGGTTATTGCAAATTTATTAAAAATAAAAAAACTGAGAAATCCCATGTACATAAGTATTCACAGCGTTTGCTCAATACTTTCTCGATGCACCTTTGGCAGCAATTACAGCCTCAAATCTTTTTGAATATGATGCCACAAGCTTGGCACACCTATCCTTGGCCAGTTTCGCCCATTCCTCTTTGCAGCACCTCTCAAGCTCCATCAGGTTGGATGGGAAATGTCGGTGCACAGCCAGTTTAAGATCTCTCCAGAGATGTTCAATCGGATTCAAGTCTGGGCTCTGGCTGGGCCACTCAAGGACATTCACAGAGTTGTCCTGAAGCCACTCCTTTGATATCTTGGCTGTGTGCTTAGGGTCGTTGTCCTGCTGAAAGATGAACCGTCACCCCAGTCTGAGGTCATGAGCACTCTGGAGCAGGTTTTCATGCAGGATGTCTCTGTACATTGCTGCAGTCATCTTTCCTTTTATCCTGACTAGTCTCCCAGTTCCTGCTGCTGAAAAACATTCCCACAGCATGATGCTGCCACCACCATGCTTCACTATAGGGATGGTATTAGCCTGGTGATGAGCGGTGCCTGGTTTCCTCCAAACGTGACGCCTGGCATTCACATCAAAGAGTTCAATCTTTGTCTCATCAGACCAGAGAATTTTGTTTCTCATGGTCTGAGAGTCCTTCAGGTGCCTTTTGGCAAACTCCAGGCGGGCTGCCATGTGCATTTTACTAAGAAGTGGCGTCCGTCTGCCCACTCTACCATACAGGCCTAATTGGTAGATTGCTGCAGAGATGGTTGTCCTTCTGGAAGGTTCTCCTCTCACCACAGAGGACCTCTGGAGCTTTGACAGAGTGACCATCGGGTTCTTGGTCACCTCCCTGACTAAGGCACTTCTCCCCCGATCGCTCAGTTTAGATGGCCGGCCAGTTCTAGGAAGAGTCCTGGTGGTTTCGAACTTCTTCCACTTACGGATGATGGAGGCCACTGTGCTCATTGGGACCTTCAAAGCAGCAGAAATGTTTCTGTAACCTTCCCCAGATTTGTGCCTTAAGACAATCCTGTCTCGGAGGTCTACAGACAATTCCTTTGACTTCATGCTTAGTTTGTGCTCTGACATGAACTGTCAACTGTGGGACCTTATATAGACAGGTGTGTGCCTTTCCAAATCATGTCCAATCAACTGAATTTACCACAGGTGGACTCCAATTAAGCTGCAGAAACATCTCAAGGATGATCAGGGGAAACAGGATGCACCTGAGCTCAATTTTGAGCTTCATGGCAAAGGCTGTGAATACTTATGTACATGTGCTTTCTCAATTTTTTTTATTTTTAATAAATTTGCAAAAATATCAAACTTTTTTCACGTTGTCATTATGGGGTGTTGTGTGTAGAATTCTGAGGAAAAAAATGAAATTAATCCATTTTGGAATAAGGCTGTAACATAACAAAATGTGGAAAAAGTGATGCGCTGTGAATACTTTCCGGATGCACTGTATATCAACTCCATAAGTTTGAGGTATGAAAATAAGACTGTGTTTCTCTTATAAGTTCTCTGTATAATATACAATGAAATATAAGATATACAAGCCTTAAACAGAAACGTCTTATATGAGAACTTTTATTTTGTATTAACAGTTTTTCTCTTTATTTTTTGTGTAAAATGTTTTGCTTTGAGTTTTTATTTAAACTTGTAAAATGAAGACTCTTGAACTGTGGAATTATTTGCATATGTGTCAACGAGTATACTCTGTGTCTGAACCCCATTAGAAAGCAGAAGCTGTGGAAGTTTTGGAATCCTGACAAATGCAGCTACACTACTTACAAAAGATGGATATTAATATCCCATTATGGAGTCACTTTCAAGGACACCTAGAATAATTATAGGGTCAGCTAACCTTAAATCTCTCATGGTTGCTAGAAAATGATGTATTCTGGTAATAGCCAGTGATCCTGACTCTGATCCTTACTTAAAGATCTAGATGCCATGTACACCATAATATATTCATATATGCACATACCAGTTCCAGCTCACTTTATACAGGGTTTGCGGTGCTCTTTCTGGTCTCAGCATGTCTGCTGTCCAACTAATTACTTGGTCGAAATGGGTCTTGCTGCTCATTTTTCACTTTTTTCTTGGAAACAGCTCTTCAGTCCTAGTCTGTTTTATCCTCTTGTCATGAGCACTGCAAGATTGGTGTGCCATAGTCCACCCCTTTTCATTTTTTTATAAACATACAGCAAATGTTGAAGGTTTGCATATGCACCATTTTTATGTTGGTAGGACTCAAAAGAAGAGGGTTTGGAGGCAGGGCCTGGATGATAGTGTGTGTCTTCTGATTGGTTTAGGTGTTACTGGCTATCTGAAGTAAACAACAGTTAAGCCTCTCTGCAACTCTAAACTTGTTTTTCCCTATGTAATTTATATTAGGCCCCCCAATGTATTGACTACCCTCATTGATATGACTATTGATTGTCAATCAATTAAAAGGAATATTCATGCAGCTACTCACACTCATTCACAGTCATTTGTATGTCTATGGTATCAGGAGTAAAAATGGAATAGCTAGAAAAGCCCATACAGACAGAGAAAATGTACAAATTCTGTATAGGTAGTGAGAGCTTCCTGAATTCGAACTATCATTTCTGTAACTCTGGGGCAGGAGCGCTGACTACTGTCCAGTCACGCTGCCCACATAATCAGTTTGTTAGTCTCTTTAATATCTAAAGTTATTATTTCAATCCACTTTTATATAGTATGTACATTACTGTGTAATTATTGTATTATTAATTGAATCATTCATAAAATGTTATTCTTATTATATGTATGGAAATTAAATAATTGTAATACAAAATTTTGGTTTTCACATTTTGCATAAATGCTGGTGATAAGGTCACATGCAGCTTCTGTTTTAAATTGTATCCTTACAGTTTTTTTGATGTGTTTACATGAAATAATGCATGCATCCTTTTAGGTTTTGTTGTTTATTTTATTGAAAACATCTGAATAATAGGTTATTCGTCTTAGCTTACAGCCAGGGTTTGTTCCCTTGCCTATGTTTATCGTCCTTTTTGTGCTGCCTTTGTTTATATTAATGTATTATTTGTCATATGTCTCTTGTAATTATGTTTTTGTTTATATTGTTTTGTTTATTTATTATTTAGTATATATTGATTTTGTATGTTTCTTGTGTTCCTTGTGTTTTGTGGGTGGAACCCCAAGAGATGGGGCCATCCTAATGTCTCTGTGTCCTTGAAACTTTTGCTTCTGTTCTTGGATTTTGATACTGGATTGTGGATTAAGATTTGTTGCTGTGGGTTGCCTTGTTATGCAGACCCTTTTTGCCTTTGCATTTTTGCTTGTTTTTTCACTTTTGTTTATGTAAGTAAATTTTTCTTTAATACCTTTCTTTGTATCCTTGATTCTCAGGCTAACAGTTTTTATCATTTTCCTTTCCTTTCATAGGCATGTCAGTATTATGGAAAATTTAAAGTTATTAAAAACTTTTGTCAAAGTCAAAATGCCATTTAGGCCTACAGTATGTAGGCTGAAGCTAGCCAGTAGAGTACTGATGGCAAGTCTGCCTTAGGTGATGCTTTTTCTGGTCTGGCTAGGGAGCTCCCTTGCCTATTTTTTTGGTCTTTTAGAGGCCCTTACACAGTTTTGCCATTTTGTGTGCTATTCATCATAACAGTTAACATTTTTCAGGATTCCTCTTTTACTTTAATTTATTTTACGTATCCTTAAGAGTGAATTTCATTATTTTTATATCACTTACCAGCACTTCATTCAGTTAACTTCACCTTCAGTTTATGGTGCACCAAGGAAATTTCTTGATCATGTCTGTTGACTTTGGAGGCTTACGATGAGTCTTACAATGAGTCTCAGAAACAAAATAAGATTAAGTTTATTTTATGTTTTGTTTATCTTTCTACTACTTGTGATCTGTTTTTGCAGGAACAATGATGACAGAACTTAAGGACAGGGTGACTGAACTGAAGGGATGGACTGATGGAAAAGGTCTTATTGTCCATGGAGCTGGCAATACATTTTGTTCTGGTTCAGATTTAAATGCGGTCAGAGCAATTTCAAACCCTCATGTAAGTTATAGTTAATATAAAACATGCGTATATGCATGTGTATAAATCCATCCATCCATTTTCCAACCCGCTGAATCCGAACACAGGGTCACGGGGGTCTGCTGGAGCCAATCCCAGCCAACATAGGGCACAAACCAATCCCGGGCAGGGTGCCAACCCACCGCAATGTGTATAAATACATTTGTCAAAAGTCTGGACACAGCTGCTGATATCAGGGCTGTTGGATTGAATGTCACTATTCGAATATAATTCTGGTGTAGTTTTAAAGAACAATTGTTTGTTTTACCTCACTCCAATTTTGACATTATGTAACTACCCACTTGCTGTATGGTTCTGCAGCGTTCAACAGATCTGCTTTTACAGTCACAGTGATCAGCCAATTAACTTGTATCTTCATTAGTAAAATACACTGCATTTGAGCAATCAGAAGCGATTTTATCTGAGGGTCATATGTGCATTACAGGCTTTGCCAAATACTCCTCGTTCTGTTGTTTCTATGATCACGTCAGTTTGTGCACGCAGAGAATCCTATTTTTATGAAAGGTTGTTTTTAAATGTCTCATTCATTTCTTTATCATGTGTGTCTTTTAAGCACCAACTTAACCAGCCTGTCCTCAAAATTCACCAGTGTGGATACACAGTGCTGCATCCGCATCACCACAGTTAGAAAAAGTCTTTGAGCAGTGCACAGTGGAAACACAGCACATCATTGTGTCTGACGTCATTTTCACTGTGTAGCTCTTGTGCTCGGACATGTCAAGTATAAACTAGCTTTAAATCCTTCTTGAGAGGAATTTCGTCTTTGGACTATCCAGCATATTTATTTAAAAATATACAGTATGTTACAGGCCAAACCCGATTTTCAGACAAGCTAGTTTAGACTAGGCCAGCGTTTCTCAACCTTTAAGTATTTGCGACCTGAGTTTTCATAACAGTTTTAATCGCGCCCCCCTAACGTTTTTTGAAACCCTAATAAAATTTATTCCTATAATTTTTGCTGCTGATACTCCGCTACAAGTTTAAAATTTCCCTACGAACAGCAAAATTACGCCACATATGGCAACATTTGCGCCCCCTTTTTTGTTAGGGGGGCGCGCCTCACAATTTGAGAACCGCTGGACTAGGCCAAGCCAGCTTTTCCAAAGCATGATAGAATGAATCAGTTTGGCCTAGGAAAGTGTGGTTGCAGGTCAAACTAGTTTAGACTAGGACAAATCAGTTTGTTTTGGGAGCAATACATTGATTTCAGGATAATCTATCTCAGACTAGGTTCATTCTGTCCACTTCTTCAGCAAACTGTTCTAGTCTAAACTGTACATGTTTGAAGAGCGGGGGCTGGTGGTTCCATTTGGAGTTCCAATCACATTTATTGACAACAGAGAATAAGATGCTTGAAAAATACCATTTACTTTTTTTTTCATTCTCCCAGCCTGCATACACACATGGCTCCCTGCTCTGCTGCACATTTACACACACACACACACACACACACACACACACACTGTATATATATTTTTTTTATTGTAAAGAATAATTTGGGCCCCTGTGCTTGGCGCACTTGAAAACTACCTTTTACTTCTGTTATGGAAATTAATGAAATGCTGGTGCCATGCCATTTTAATAGTTGGGGTTTTTCTGTACTTTTTCATTTCCAGTATACCGTGCAACCCTATATTGTACACTCCTGGCATTCTCTCAGTCGTCTTCATGAGTCACCTGGGTTGCTTTTCCAACAGTCTTGAAGGACATCCCATGCTGCTGTGCATTTTTTCTTATTGTTTTCATTCACTTTCCATTCCATCTTATCCCAAACCATCTCTACTGGGTTTAGATTGAATGACTCTGCAAGCCAAGTCTTCAGCTACAGTACTCCATCCCTTTCCTACTTTGCCTTGAAGTGTGTTTTGGGTCATTGTCCTGTTGCAAAACAAAAATAACATGTCAAATAAATGCAAAACATATGGAATGGGGTGATGATACAGAATACTGTAGTAGCCATATTAGTAGCCATGCTGGTGTGCCATCCATTCTGAATAATTCAGTGACAGTGTCATCAGCAAAGCATCTCCATGTCAGTGGGAACTACTTATGCAGGCATCAACCATTCACATTGTCTATGACTCACAAAGACAAACTGGTTAGAACCAAACATCTCAAATTTGAACTCAGTCAGACCACAGGGCAGATTTCTACTGGTCTGATGTTTACTGATTGTGTTTCTTGAACCAAGCAATCCTTGAAGAAACTTTCAAAGTTCTTAACATTTTCTAGATTGACAGACCTCTATTTCTTAAAGTAATGATGAAATGTTGCTATTCTTTACTAATGTTTTTTTGGCTGCTCTCTGCCAATTGAGTTCTCTATGTTATTTATTTATTTTTTTTAAATCAGACATGATGGTCCTTCTCATCGATCATTATGTTTTCCACACAGACTGGTGTCTGTTTAGTTGTTTGCCTTTCTATTTTCACTGAGGAAAGTCCAGGCACACATTTAGTACTTCCAACAAATGATTCCGCCCCCCTTAACAATATTCTTTTGACCACAGCTTTTACACTATACTATACTATACGTGTATGTGTATTTATATAGATTAATACATACTGTTGAATTTTGACTTGTTACCGATTTACTGGTTCAGCATTTAGTCTTGTGAATCTAGAACGTATTTAAGCAGTATGTGCATTCATAGCTAATAAATCATATTTCAAAATCATCATTACACAAAATATTGCTAAGTTACACTGCTCAGCTTATCAAATGATTTTGTGTAGGACTGATTACAGGTAGAGGTTACTAAAGGTAAAAATATGGAAGTTAATTTTGAATCAGAAGATTGTTGATTGTGTTGGACAGGTTGTCTAATAGGATGTTCGCTAAGAAGTCCTGAAACTCCAACTCATTCTTCCCCAGTGTCTGTAGAATGCGTACTGTAATGACTGTCTCTATTAAGCTGTCTGCTTCCTTTTTGAGAAGATGCTGTACAGTAGTGTCAAGCTGAACTTAAAATATCAGTCCTTTAGTTTTACATCTTAGTGCTGGCTTACTGTTACTTTATTAGCCTAATGACTTACTTTATGAATAAATTACTCTTTAATTTGTGAATTTGTAATTTACTGTTTATATACAGTATAAACACATTTGTATATACTTTAAAATATACTGTGTTACACAAAGATTGAAGCTGCTATGTGTATTACTATATGTACTATTACATACAGGTACATTAAAATAAACATAAATAATTTGGTCATTTTCATTGTCATTTAACATATTCAAATTTTGTAGCTTTTTAGATAAATGTTTAAGTATAAAATGTTGAATGATGATGTTTAATTTTGACTTTTTTAGGATGGCATGAAGATGTGTATGTTCATGCAAAACACTTTGACAAATCTCATGAGGTAATTTACTTGCCATTCCTAATTTTCCATTTTCTGTTTAAGAACTATGTGCAGACTTCTGTTTAGTTTGGATGAAAAGTAGAATACTATTAAGGCTGAAAGCCTGACTCCTAGGTGATATGTTTCAGTTTTTTAAAATTACTTTTCAATTTGCATTATGTGACCTAGAATAATTTGAAAAGTAAATAGTTCTGTTACCTATGGCAGAAGATGCAAATAAGAAAGTTTTTTTTACATTTTTATTTTAATTAAGAATATGTTTATGTATTAAACTAAAACAGTACAAAATTTCAGTATTCCTTGTTAGTCCACTTTGTTTGGTTGCATATTCATACTGAGTCACACCATGTGTTTTCAGTGTGCAATTACTATATATATCTGAAAACTTTATTATATGTATTTATTGTATTCATTGTATAACTTATTTAAATTTGCAAGCAAACCTTTCTAAAGATGTATACTTAAAATACCTAATTTCTAAAGCTGAAACATGTTTATAACCTATAATTTTTTGTTCACATTCAAATCCATGTTCTCAGTGTAGATTGCCTCTAATCAGTGTGGCACTAATAGAAGGGAAAGCACTGGGTGGTGGAGCTGAACTCTGTACGGCTTGTGACTTCAGGTATGGTTTAATGAGCAAAGTAGTTTTTGTGAGTGACAAAGTTTGGTTATATTAAAACAAATAAATACTCATCACATCTGGGAAATGTATTTATGAAAGATTACATAATATTTTTCAGAATAAATCTAAATGTTTAATATTATGGGTTATGCATTTATATTTACCTACAAAGGCCTTTCCAGCATTTACTTGGAATGCTTTAGAATTGGGTAAAGAGGTAGGGAAAAAGTAGTGGATGAAAGGGTGCTTTACCATTATAAATTGTGTTTCTTCTCTTAATGTGTACCCATCCTGCTTATTACATTTTTAATGCATAAAGCTAAAATACAGCAACCTATAGAAAAATACATTCTATTTTACTTGGCTGCTGAGTAAATTCAATATATGGAACATCCATCCATCCATTATCCAACACGCTATATCCTAACTAGAGGGTCACGTGGGTCTGCTGGAGCCAATCCCAGCCAACACAGGGCGCAAGGCAGGAAACAAACCCTGGGCAGGGCGCCGGCCCACCGCAGGGCACACACACACACACACCAAGCACACACTAGGGACAATTTGGAATCGCCAATGCACCTAACCTGCATGTCTTTGGACTGTGGGAGGAAACTGGAGTACTCGGAGGAAACCCATGCAGACACGGGGAGATCATGCAAACTCCTCACAGGGAGGACCCGGCAAGTGAACCCAGGTCTATATGGAACATATGCATGTTAATTTGAAGTCTATAGTATATGGGTTAGCAGTTTTTGTCATACTTATCCAGCCACTCAAATTCTTGTACTGCTTTTTTCAGCCATTACTAAAAGAACTGACTCTTTTTTACAAAAGCCTACCATTGATGAATGATTTTTATCATTTTCATTCATTATGTAGACAATTGGGAAAGTGCCACATTTTGTGGCTTATTTACAAAGAATTCAATATATGGTTGCTGGATGACTTAAATTGATCTGAGTTATTATTGAATAACACATTCAGTGTCTGTAGTACTTGCAGACCAGAGATATAGTGGAAGTCAGTATTTAATGTACAAGTAAACAAGAATCATACAGCTGCCCAGAGGAATATTTCAGTGTTGGTTTTAAGGAGGCAAGTCATTTATCAAGTAGTAGGATGTTCATAGTTGTAGTGCATAGTGCTTAACACAAGAGGGTACTGTGGTTCCTTCAGTTTTTGCTTGTGTAGTCCTTCACATGTTTTTGCTCAAATGGATATTAATATTCACACTGTGATGGGCTAGCACCCTATCCAGGGACTGTTCCTGACTTATGACCTATGCTTGCTGGGATAGGCTCCAGCTTCCAGGTTAACCCTACTCAGGATAAACTCAGTTTAGAAAATGGTTGGTTGGATTGATGAATTTTAGTGTTAGCTGAAGTAACCATGTCTTTTTGGGTAAGTTTTTAAATCTGAAAGTTAGGAACTTTGTTTTATTTTAAGAATTTAGTTTTCTTAAATACTTATTTTTTACCAAAGAAAGTGAAGTTTTAAAAATTACAATATATGTGTTTCAATATATAACAATTATTTACAACTAGCCAACCCGCGGCGTAGCATACGCCACATAATCACGCTGCTTCTTTAATGATTTTTAAGCGCAGGGAAAAAAATGAACATTTGCAAAATTTGTAATTTAATAAACCACCAAGAAAATTAACATTGCAATAATGCACGCTACAAACCAACATACAATCTTCGTTCAGTATGCAGTGCCTGCTCATGTGCCCGCCCCCAACTCCTAACCTGAGTCGCTTTCATCTGTGCACCTCTGAGCCACGTTGTCTTTTCATTGTTCTTTGCGGTTCCGGGTGCTTTTCTATATATAATCCACCAAGTCACCGGACCATGGTAGTAGCGGGGTGGGGGGGGGGGGGGGGGGGGGGTGTACAAAGGGCAGAGACATAATCAGTGCGAGCGTATGACCCGCACTTACTGGGTATTCCTTGTTCGTGGGGAGCAATAGCAAGCCCCGGTCTCCAGCACGAATGGGGTTCAACGGCCTACCCACGTCTCTTGGCGCTGAGTAGACACACGTTGATCCATTCAGTGTAGCGCGCATGCAGTACGGGACATCCAAGGGCATCAGAGACCTGTTAATGCTCAATCTCAGACATAATTATTTATTGATGGCTAAACACTTCCGGAAAGACACAGTTGTCTAAAAGGGGTGGGCTTGAGGATACAACAGTAAGTGAATGAAAAGCTGGAACTCTGGAGAGAGCAACATACAATTGTCTGTGACTGAAAACTGGTTTTGGCAGATACAGGTGATGTCACATTAGTGTGGCGAGCACGTGGGTGTGCACCCTGTGTGCACATACTGACAGCGTCAAAAGATGTCACCAGAAGGTTATCACATGTGTATTTGAGAGGCATGAGAACCTCGTAATGCCCATAATCCAAAGGACCGCTAAAGAGCAGGGATATGGAGAGACGTTGGGCCGGATTGTAAACTCGAGGAGAGGCATGAGGACGGTCTCGGAAGTAAATAGTGATAGTAGCTGGAAGCATTTGGGACATTGCCACAATTTTCTGCCTCGCCACCTTAGACTCCGGACATATTCATGTAGTTAGCGTATTGTTAAGCAGACTGTATAACAATGCTTCTGTGACTACCAACAACGGACACCACGTCGTCGAAGTTATCCCAATGTTGGCAAACAAAACCAACAGCCATGTTGCGAAGTTTGAGAGCAACAGTCTCGTCAATGACATTTTTCCAGAAAAACCCGACTGATAGAAACAAACAGTTACAGGATGCAGGAATTTGTATAACATTGAAAGAAGTGTTGTTTCCATGAAATACATTTGAAGCGGTAGCCATGGAGGGCAAATGAACAGTCAACGTGGCTCACAGCTGGATGGACTGTAGCACAGACCAAAGCGAGTGAGTATGTGTTTGGTGAGCTGTTGGGGGCGGGCACATGAGTAAGCCATGCCTCGAGAGCGAGGGTGGACGTGGGAGGACGTTTTGAGTTGGCGGGCGGTGCTCTGAGATGCGTTCCCTATCACGTGGAAGGAGGGTTAGAGTTTGTGGGTGGGGCTTCGTTGTTCATTTCCCATGGTTTTCAATGGTGGATGCGGTCGTGTGTCGTAACCGAAAAGAATAATGAAAAGTCAACGTGGTTCAGAGGTGCATGTGGACTGTAGCCCAGACGAAAGCGACTTACGGGGTGGTTGGTGAGTTGTTGCGTCCGGGCACATGAGCAGACAGTGTGAATGCCTGGAGAGCGAGGGTGGACGCGGGCCGGGGAATAAGAAGTGTTGGTGGGCGGGGAAACATTTTCCGTGTTCCTGCAGGACCATCTAAGAAGACGCATGTTTGTCGGGGATGCGAATCGCTGTATGTAGTGTGTAAAACAGTTTGCGATGGTGGACGTGGTCGTACGTTGTAACCGAAAAGTCATCGTGGCTCAGAGATGCATGTGGACTGTAGCACAGACGAACCGAAAAGTCATCGTGGCTCAGAGATGCATGTGGACTGTAGCACAGACGAACATGAATGACGCCGTGTTTTGTGAGTCGTCGCGTCCGAGTTGGTGGGCGTGGCTCTACGAGTTGTCGTCGTATCCAATGGTCTTGGAGTTGGTGGGCGTGGCTCCGTCCTGCGTGCGCCATGGGTGTCTTACTCGCTGGCGGCTTAGTGAATTATATATATAGATGTGTTAGTATATATATACTGTATATATCTCTATTATAAAAGGAAATCCTGGAAAGCAAAGCAAAAGCAAGGCTACGGTACGTGATCCTCTCGGAAGACATTTTAAAGACCCGCGAGAAAAAAGAGACTTGCCATGGTGCAAGACACGCCCTACTTGCAAGATAAGACCACGGGCAGAAAAAAAAAATCAGTAGTGTAAAGGCAGTCACACAGCACACACAGCTCCATGGCTCTCAGTGCATATAAAGTGTATAAGGTCAATATGGTAGAAAAGAAATGAATAGGGTAGAAATGAAACGTTGACAACTAAACGAAGAAGAAAGAAAAGCGCAGAGAAAAGAGACCCAAAAGTGGTGGAGAGAAAAAAATGCTAAAAAGAAAAACAATAATCTAGGTGCAAATTTAGAAAATAAGGAAAGTTATAATCAGCCCGGAACAAGTAGAACTGAAAACAAAGCACGTCCAGTAGGGCTCAGAATTAAAAGATTAGAATTAATAAACGGGAGCAGCGTTATACGTCCTGCAAGAAAGAGATTTAACCATGCCCAGGCCGGAAATAAAGGGCAATTATTGTTTTTACAATGTCACGCGAGATAAGTCAGTGAGCCATCATTTAAAACAAGTCCACAGACATCTAACTAAGCAGTTGTTGGATTGCTTTTGGCAGACAAGCATCATGTTCTCCCAGCTCTTAAAACAACTACATGCGACAAGCAGAACAGGCAGCTCGCCAGCAGGTTGAAGCCTTTTTTGTTTTAAGTGACTGATAGGTCCGATTGAGGGGGGCAGAGTACAGCACGGGAAGACTGATAGCAGGGTACTGGTTGATGCGGTAAGGGGGAGGCGATACCTGGGGGAGGAAGGGTCGGAGAGGGTGCTAGACAGTTGTGTTTGGGGTTACGAAGTCGGCGATTGTTCAAGTAAAACTTTTGTGACACTTTATTATGTCAGTCACTACAGTATCAAAAAAAAAAGATAGTAAAGATCTCATTAGCGCAAACAAAAGGTAATTAATCATCAGAGCCAGGTGTAATTGAAAAAATAGCAGGACAAAGCAAGGTCGTCCCACAACAGTTAAAGCAACCACAAGTTTAATTTCAAAGAATACACAATTCGGTCAGGTGTATATTTATGATGATGGAGAAGTGATGCAAATTTTAACAGGCGACAAGAAAGGTGATATATATATTCCGCGAATAACATTAGACACCAAAGGAGATCGTAATATGCCATTCGTATTAAAATGTGTACAGTTTACCGTGAGAATAGCTTTTGCTATGACAATTAACAAATCACAGGGACAACCATTAGAAAACATCGGATTATTTATTAGAGAAACAGAAACAATATTCAATCACGGGTGATTATACGTTGCGTTGTCACAATGTATCACCAAAAACGGATTCAAAATTCTATGCGATCTTGAAGAAAAGGTAATTCCAAATATTGTTTTTAATAAACCTTTAAAGTAAAAAGTGCAACTAATGAAACTGAAACAATTCCAAAGAAAAAGAAAGCTTTTAAAATTGTATATCCGATTAACCAAACAGCGGCACGGTGGCAAAGTGTGTAGTGCTGCTGCCTCGCAGTTAGGAGACCTGGGTTCACTTCAATAGTCCTCCCTGCGTGGAGTGTGCATGTTCTCCCCGTGTCTGCGTGGCTTTCCTCCGGGTGCTTCTTCCCACAGTCCAAAGACATGCAGGTTGGGTGGACTGACGATTCTAAATTGTCCCTAGTGTGTGCTTGGTGTGTGTGTGCGAGCCCTGCGATGGGCTAGCACCCTGCCCGGGGTTTATTTCCTGCCTTGCGCCCTGTGTTGGCTGGGATTGGCTCCAGCAGACCCCCGTGACCCTGTGTTAGGATATAGCGGGTTGGGTGATGGATGGATTAACCAAACACAGGGGTTGGCGAGCGAAGTGAGCAGGGGACGGAGCCCCCTAGTATATATATAAATAAATCATATATCTTTTTGAACAGGCAAATATGACTATGTATAGTTTAGTAATTGGATAATAAAAAAACAGACTTTAACAAGTATTAAATAGTGCAGGCAGCAACCTATTACAGAAGCTTGTAGTTCTCTCTGTTATTGTTTATGATATAAATTCTGTAAAACATAAATTTCTCCTTGGGACAAATAAAGAATTATCTGTATATCTAGTCTAACAAGGATGTTCCAATACCTGTGTCTTTAACTTTAAAATTCCAAACAGCTCAGTAAGTACAAATGAAACTACAATAAATCACAATTCAGAGGCAGTCTGTTTTAGAGGCAGTTAAGTTTTATAGCTGCTCTAATAGACTTGTGTCCAAAGAGACCAATGGTAAGGATAAATAAAAACTAAAGAGCAAAAATAAATAACATATCTCTTAACATTTCCCTTCTGATCTTCTCATTTGCTTTGAAAACAAACTAAATGCAGTTATTACGCCATTGTTAAACCAATAAGTAATAAAGCAAGTCACTATCTATAAAAGATCTATTTGTAATTGAGATAGTGATTTAAAGTTTAGAGGTAAAACCATATTCATAGTCTGCACTGGATACTAGGAGGGTTCCTTCAAATCTCATTAAATGTCACCATATCCAGATAAAATTAGACTAGTTTGCTTTTTTAATTAATTAATCAATCAATCAATTCCACTACAAAACTAAATCCAATGTACTGATGAATTATGACATTTTCAGCATAGAAAGTTGACCAACACTATAAAAATACTTGATTTACAGTCAAAATAACCTCATTCTTTGTAAATCTGGCTGTCAAATTGGTACATGGGATATTGTTTAAAGTTACTGTAATATTAATGTAAGTCTGATTATTTTGTTTGGAGCTTGTATCAAAAGATTTTTAATTTCATTACTGAATGAAACTGCTTCACACTATTAATTATATTTTGATCCACTTTTCTCATTCAAGGTGCTTTATGATGTACCAGGTTGCAGTCCTGAAATGAAATGTCTAATAAAGTTTGGTCTGAAAATTAATTCAAACTGTGCTCAGTTCATACCAGTCAGCTGTTCTGTGGAAATCTTGATGGTTTGCCCAGTGGGCAAGAGGTTACCATGAAGAGGAGGGTATCACATCACAGAACGGGGCCCAGGAAGGCAGAGAGAGTGAATGAGAGAAACTGAGACCTGGAAAAAAGATAAAACATTTTATTTATATAGCATATTTCCAGTGCCCAAAGTGCCATACATTATTCCCCTAGGACCATGGAGGTTAATGTGCCCAACAGGTACCAGGGATGCCTGGCTCCCCTCAGGTCAAGGAAGGCCAGGTGGAATACTTTCTGTCCTATAGATCAGGGGTCCCCAACCCCCGGTCCGCGGCCCACTACCGGTCCGCAGCCGTCTGACAGCCGGGCCGCGAGAGAACTGCCGGCAATGGCGACTCACTCAGACTTTTCAGAACGCTTGGCGGGCGGGGCTTTGCAGCGGTGCAGAGAGAGGAGAGAGACCGAGGTGAGAGACTATTACAGCAAAGTATTTTTATGGTCCTGACAGTTTCCCCATATGACATGAGTCTATAGAAATCACGTTACTACGAAGTACATTCAACAGATGCTTTCATTACAACGAAGTGACCTTGAAATGCTTGAACGAATCATCCACAGAGCAGTTAGATCTGTGGTCGCAGCTCAGTTGTGCACGTTTGCACAACAATCCCCAAACAGAAACAATGTAAAAAAATCTCTTTCTTTGAACTTTCCTCGTACTGTTTTTTTTTTTTTTTTTTTTTGCTGTTTTTGTTGTCTGTGGTTTTCATTGATTCCTTTTGCTTATTGCTTGTCAACATTTGAAAAACATCCATTGGAATTTAACTCATTGTCACCCTCCTATAGAAACGGCAGACACGAAAAAAAGATTGCAGTGTTAATGTTTGTGATGTGCAATCTGTTGGACTGGCAAATGTAAAGCATGTCTTTGTTATATGCAAAAAAAGAAGAAAAATCTCAGATTGCAAACGTATGCGAACTGCTTAATAACTTTAATAATAATAGAAATGTTATGTAAATTGTGTATAAAACTGCCCCCCCCCCCCCCCCCAACCAACCCCCTGACTGGTCCGTGGAAAAATTTGCATCTAATAAAGTGGTCCTTGCTGTCAAAAAGGTTGGGTACCACTGCTATAGATGACAGGAGATGCTTCCTCATCAGGAGTGGAATCATATTGCCCTTTTAAAGGTGGAGTACAGGCAGAAGGCTGATCATTACCTCACAGCCCAGAAGGTGGCAGTACATGGTCCCTGAGTGGAAAGAGTGTGACTTTGTGTCCCTTTTTACTGAGGCTACCTGAAAGATATCTGTCCTTTTAAGAGCTATAGAAAGGCTTAAAGGATATAGCAATTTTTAGGGCTGCCAGAGGGCACTATCACTTAATGGCTCTGATCCTTATTTAAGTTTTATTGAGCTTATAGATCATAACTTTTTAAATGTTGTTTAAAAGTAAGTTAAACTAACTCGTACTAAATATTGAACAACCCTCCCTTCCTCAGCTCAAAAAGTTTTATGAACAGCTTACCCAGTATGAAGCAGTTCCACTTTTGTTACATGAAAAAACAGATTAAAACATAGCTAAACAATAAAAATGAGCCTTCAGTAGTTTTAAATTCATCAATTGAAGGTGCATCCTTAATGTAGTAAGGCAGAGAACCAAGTGCAGCTACTGTAAAAACTCCCCTCTTAGTTTTACACTTAGTATGAGGGACCACAAGAAACAGGTGACCGGTAGACCTACAACTGAAGTCAGAAGTTTACATTCAAATAAGGTGAATTCTTTAAAACTCACTCTAAAACCCTTCCCCAGATTTTATACTAACAAATTGCTTTGTTCAGGGCAAAAGTAATTTTTTTCAACAGTGTTAACAGACAACAGTGTGTTTCACTTTTTATTGACTATATCATAAATCCAATGGGTCGCAAGTTTACATAGACTTTGTTAATATTTGGCAGCATTGCCTTAAAATTGTTTAACTTGAGCCAAATGTTTTGGGTAGCCTTATACGATCTTCTCACCATAAGCTGCTGGAATTTTGGCCCATTCCTCCAGACAGAACTAGTATGACTGGGGCAGGTTCATAGGCCTCCTTGCTCACACATGCTTTTTCAGTTCTGCCTACAAATTTTCAATTGCATTAAGGTCAGAGCTTTGTGATGGCCACTTCAATACCTTGATGTTGTTGTGTTTAAGACATTTTGCCACAACTTTGGAGGAATGCTTGGGGTCATTATCCATTTCGAAGACCCATTTGTGACTGAGCTTCAAGTTCCTTGTTGAACTCATGATGCCATCTGTTTTGTTGAAGTGCATCAGTCCATCTTGCAGCAAAGCACGCCCACAACATGATGGTCCCATTCACATGCTTGACGGTAGGGATGGTGTCCTTTGGCTTGCAAACTTGACCGTTTTTCCTCCAAACGTAGTGATTATCATTATGGCCAAGCAGTTTGATCTTGGATTCTTCAGACCAGAGGACATTTCTTCAGAAGGTATGATCATTGTCCCCATGTGCCATTGCAAAGTGCAGTCTGGAATTTTTATGGCGGCTTTCGCTCAGTGGCTTCTTCCTGGCTGAGCAGCCTTTCAGGTTACGTATGTCGATATAGGATTTGTTTTACTGTGGATATAGATACTTGTCTACCTGTTTCCTTCACCATCTTCACAAGGTCCTGGGTCCTCTTCTGGGATTGATTTGCACTTTTCATGCCAAAGTACATTCTTCTCTAAGAAACAGAATATAATGTATGTATCTCCTTCCTCAGCGGTATAATGCAGTGTGGTCCCATGGTGTTTATTCTTGTGTATTATTGTTTATACAATGAAAGTGGAATCTTCAGGCATTTGGAAATTGTTCCCAAGAATGAACCAGACTTGTGGAGGTCCACATTTTTTTTTCTTTCGGTCTTGGCTGATTTCTTTTGCTTTTCCCATTATGTCAAGCAAAGAGGCAGTGACTTTGATGGTAGGCTTTAACATACATCCACATGTTCACTCCAGTTAGGCTAATTGGCTATCAGAAGCTAATTGTCTAATTGCCTAAAGGCTTGACATCATTTTCTGCAATTTTCCAAGCTGTT
The DNA here is from genome assembly GCF_900747795.2 of Erpetoichthys calabaricus. Classification (NCBI taxonomy): domain Eukaryota; kingdom Metazoa; phylum Chordata; class Cladistia; order Polypteriformes; family Polypteridae; genus Erpetoichthys; species Erpetoichthys calabaricus. Next base: position 202,351,832 of record NC_041396.2, read on the forward strand.
TAAAGGTACAGTTAACAAAGTGTATGTAAACTTGTGACCCACTGGAATTCTGATATAGTCATTAAAAAGTGAAATACTCTGTCTATGAACACTGTTAGAAAAAAATACTTTTCTTTTGTCTTGCACAAAGTAGATATCTTAATTGATATGCCAAATGTATAGTTTGGAGGGGTTATAAAGAATTAATCTTAAGTGTATGCAAACTTCTGACTTCAACTGTAATCTATCTGGTTGGCTGGTGTGGAGCACACAATTCAGATGAATAGGCAGGAGCATATCCTTGTATTGATTTAAAAATTAGCAGCAAAATTTTAAAATCGATTCTGAAACTAACAGGCAGCCAATGTAAAGAGGCTAAAATTGGAGTTACAGAGGCAAACTTTCTTGCACTAACCAAAAAACGAACAGCAGCATTCTGAATCGCTTACAGCCTGCACACCTGCTGATCTCAGAAAAAAGAGGTGCAGTAATCAGGCCAAGAAAAAAATTAAGTTTGAGTAACTTTCTCAAGATCCCTAGGAGAATAAAAAGGCTTAACCTTGGTTAAAAGACAAAGCTGGAAAAAGCAACTCTTGATCACAGAACTAATCTCTTTCTCAAAAGATAGGTTACTGTCAAAAATAACCCCAACATTCCAAACTTGAGATTTACAAAACTGCATGAAAGTGCCAAGATGTTCAAAACTAATTTGAGTTTTGGTTGCTGGACCAACTATCAGCACTTCCATTTTATTATGATTGAGATAAAAAAATTTGTTAGCCATCGAGGATCTCCGTTCATCAAGACAATTGTACAACCAATTCATTGCAGAGTTGCAGACAGGAATATGAACCTGCGTGTCATCAGCACAACAATGAAAAGTAACAGTAAATTTCCTAAAGATAGTTCCTATAGGATGAAGATCTATAGAAAATAAAATAAAAACTCAAAATGTATCCTTGAGGAACACCACATTCAAGAGGAACACTTGACGATAAAGAGGAATTTAGAGTCACGGAAAAAGTCTACCAGTGAGATATGACCCAAACCAGTTAAGAACAGTCCCTTTGCAGCACCAGATGATCAAGCCGCAACATCAAGGTTTCATGATCAATAATGTCAAAAGCTACTGAAAGATCTAGAAGGACAAGGACTGCTGTCCCACCTGAGTCAGTTATAAGAGAATTGTCATTAAATGCTTTCAGGAAGGCACTCTCAACCCCATTATAACGCCTAAAGCGAGAGAGATCTTATTATAAATTATTAGAGTTAAGATGATCAATCAAGTGATCATAAATCCATCCATCCATTTTCCAACCCGCTGAAGCCAAACACAGGGTCACGGGGGTCTGCTGGAGCCAATCCCAGCCAACACACGGCACAAGGCAGGAACCAATCCCGGGCAGGGTGCCAACCCACCGCAGGACACACACAAACACACCCACACACCGAGCACACACTAGGGCCAATTTAGAATCGCCAATCCACCTAACCTGCATGTCTTTGGACTGTGGGAGGAAACCAGAGCACCCGGAGGAAACCCACGCAGATACGGGGAGAACATGCAAACTCCACGCAGGGAGGACCTGGGAAGCGAACCCAGGTCCCCAGGTCTCCCAACTGCGAGGCAGCAGCGCTACCCACTGCGCCACTGTGCCACCCGTGATCATAAATAATTCTTTCTAATATTTTAGCCAAAAATGGCAATTGAGAAATTAGGCAAAAATGGCTAATACTCCTTGAGCTAGCTCTGCCTGTTTAAGACAAGGTTGCACCACTGCATGTTTAAAAAATGAGGGTACAACACCCTTGCAAACAGAACCATTAATAATTGCCAACAATAGTGAGCCAAGGACATCTGATAAAAGTTGTGGTGGAACAAAATCAACAGAGCAAAAGGTAGGTCTAAGTTTGTCAATAATAATTTTCATCTGTGAAAGAGTAGTTCAAAAGAATCCACAATTGCCACATAATGGCTTAGCTTATGAATATTAACCATCACTTAAATCACAAAATATAACAAGTTGTTTGGAAACCACAGGAAGAATATTGCCCTGATTCTGCAATGCATTTAGGCCATGTAAACCTTTATGATCAGAAATGTAGCAATCAATATAATCAAAACATCTCTCTCACTTGTATGGTTTACTCAACATATCGGTAGTTTCGTCTCTAAAGCTGCTACTTAAATCAATCAAAAGGTTTCATACTCCTCTGCCTCACTTAAAATTACACAAAACCCTCCCCATTTTTAACTTTGTCATTGCTTGCATAACATAATTATTCACATTGCAATGTTGGTCACTATACATTTTCCAGCCGACTGTTTCCAGTATGGGACCATGATAGCCGGAATCTGACCAGGCTACTTTTGGCACAAGGCAAACTTATATGGAGTGAAAGTCAATTGCAAGGCACAGTCATGCATACAACACTCACACGTATTATTTATTTATTAAGTGTTATGCAGTATTTGATCTAGTCTTGTTGTTGCATATTGCTATGATGTGTCACATATTGTGTTGTGTTCTCATATCGATATTGATATGAGGTGAGACACAAAAATAACCGGATTGGTAAAAAAAATATATTTATTGATGAATTACAGCATTCTAAACATTGTCACCTTCTATATACAGTACTTCCCCTCCCAATCTCTACACCACTCCATATGTATCTTCCATTGATTGAAACAGTGTTGTAAGTCTTCTGGCTTGAGGCTCTTCAACAGGCTTGCCGTTTCTGTCTTTACTTCATCCATTGAAGAAAAATGTGTTTCCTTCAGGTCACTTTTAATTTTCGGGAAAAAGTAAAAATCACAGGGAGCTAAATCGGGCAAATAAGGAGGATGATTAAGGACAGGAATGTTTTTGTTAGTCAAAAACTGCTTTACGGAAAAAGCATTGTGTGTGGGAGCACTCAACCCCCTCTCGACCTGAGCGTTGAACGCCTTTCACATTTTCTTGTCCTTCCTTGAAACGTTTGTGCCACTCAAAAACTTTTGTGTGAGACAAACTGTTATCACCGTACACTGTTTCTGTGGCTGTTTTGTTCAGTTTTGCGAGACATTTGATGTTGATAGCGGCAACTCGTGTAGCGATTGTTGTGCAAATACCGACTTGGCTATTCACAGGATATACCTAGCTGGTCGGCGGTTTGAGAGGGCGTGTAGAAGGGGATATAGATCAATGATTCACGTTCAGCTGACCTCCAGACAGTTTTCCAGGAAAGCCCCAAGCCCAGTCCGGTTATTTTTGTGTCTCACCTTGTATATTGTGCATGTAACACTTAATTCAATTCCTCTCAACTATGATGAAATGGTTTTTAATTTAGTGCTTTTAACTTTTTTGGTTAATAAGTATTACACCACTGAAACTTGGACAGGTAGTTGTTGTTGAACCAGCACTTGCCTCTGTTTATATGTGCAGCATGAAAGTAAACCTTGTTCATACATTTTACTGACATGATTATCATTTGTTCTTTTTTAGGTTAATGATGCCACAAAGTGAGATTCGATTTGTTCATAAACACATGGGCTTAGTTCCAGGTTGGGGTGGTGCCTCTAGGCTGATTCGTATAATTGGAGGCAGAAACGCCCTGATACTTTTAAGCAGTGCTCGAAAAGTGGATCCAGAATATGGACTAGCCATAGGGTTAGCTGATGCTGTAATAACGCCGTCTGATCAGAGTGGATCCTTAGAAGCAGCTGAGAAGTGGCTTAGTGAGTATATTAAAGGACCGGCCACAGTCGTCAGAGCTGTGAAACAGGTTGTCTTGTCTGGGAGGGAACTGGACCTAGAGGAATCCTTAAAAGCAGAAAAAACTATTTTTGGGAATGTGTGGGGAGCACCTGCAAACCTTGAGGCTCTGGCTCAAGGTTCAAAGCACAAGTGAAAATGAATTTATAACTAACACATCCTGAACTTTATAAGCCAATGTAAAAAGATACTGCCAATGAAGAAAATTCACTACAGAGATTATGGTTATTATGAAGCCACCTGGAATCATAAATAAACATGTCATCTTGGCATTCTCAACAGGATTTAATATTTGTGTTGTCAAGTTTTTAATTACATTGTGAAGAAAATTCTCATTGGTATCCTGTACATATCCAGCTGAAGAGTGGTACAGTATTAAGTTAAAATTTTTTATTTTTTTTAAGTCTGGTGATATGAAAGTGCTCAGTTCACAACATAAAGTAAGCCTGTAAGGGCAGACAAAATAATGGAAACATTGCATGAAAAAAGAGTTAAACTTAGATGCATCTAAATCACATTTATAAATACAGAAGCAAAGGTCAGTCATGTTAGGTTGATTGCCAGTTAGCAGTATGTGTCAGCTATAAAAGAGGTCAGAGTTATCACTTGAATATCTGAGTTTTCGAAGGAACATTAGGCAACCAACAGAATTCCAAAGAGGCCATATAGTCGGTGCTTAAACTGCAGATCAGAAAAATGCAAGAGTATTTTTTGCATCAAACAGTCTCAAAAATAATGTGCGGGTCATTACAAGTCAAATCAACCAATGGCCCATTTACTTCGGACTTGAAAAATTACTAGATGTACCCATGTTAGTCAGGACACACCTTGTAAATTTTTTTTGATGTAAGATCAATACTTTCAAAGATACAACCAGTTTACTGAGGGGAAGGGGGTGTCGATTTTATTCAACCTAATTTTTTTCATCAAATTTCACCATTCCACAGGCTCGAGAACTAAGCCACCAAGGAGGCTCAGACTTTGCACACTGAGACATTAGTTGGCATAGTATGTTTCGAAATTAAAACATTTGGTCCAAATGACCCTGCATGGTCAAAGCAGACCCTTAAAGTTGACCACAATTTAATTTGAGTGTTTGGCTTGTTTAGGCCTAAGAAACACATATTTGTAACCAACACAGAGTATTGATTTTTTTCCTTATTCATATGCATATATTGGCTTTCTGAAAAAGCAAAAAACGTAAAAGTAATTTTATCAGGGTGTGAACAGCAAACCTCTCAAATCCAAAAAAACATTTTGGATTTCATTTTCAGCATCCAAACTATCCTGCACAATTTTTCTATTGACCACCTAAGACAATATTTGTTAGGTGCGATTACAGTGTGTCATTACACTTCTTAGTGCACCTACAATAGTCAATGGGAGGCAGTACTACCTTAATTTCAAAGACAAAGATGCCCTACACTCTGCACTTTCATTTAAACAGAAATGAAATGGGTCACATTCCTGCAGCTGCAATACCAAAATGGCTCTGAGGCTAGGGATCTGCACTGGCAGTCGGAAGGTTGCTGGTTCGAATCCCATAAATGCCAATAGGGACTCTGCTCTGTTGGGCCCTTGAGCAAGGTCCTTAACCTGCAATTGCTGAGCGCTTTGAGAAGTGAGAAAAGCGCTATATAAATGCAAAGAATTATTATTAGAATTATTATGTTTACATTTCATTATAACTAGTGTTATATTTAAGGATAAATCAAGCAGCTGTTATTCACATGTTGTACTTAATGTGCCTTTGGTGATTTTCTTTTTTTTTCACTAACCCAATACCCAAGTTAATGATGAAAAACTTGATGATTATCATTACTGACAAATGTTGAATTTAACCCATGTTTAGAATGGAAAGTAAAAATGAAAGATTCACATAAGAAAAGTAAGACTTGTTTTTTGAGAAAGAAGGGACCGTGTAAGATACGGGAACATTTTTTTTTTAAATGTCTGGGCATTCCCACAGCGCATTAAGCTGGTCTGAAAATCAGACCCAAAATATTTTTTTCACATTTGAGAGGTCTGCTGGTCAAACCCTGATGCAGTTTATTTGTTTATAACCTTTTGAAAAGTCCTATGTATGTATCCAGACATGGAAAAAAATTCAGCAGGCTGTGTCAGTTACAAGTATGTTTTCTGAAAATCTAAACATGGCAAAGCCAAAGATACAAAATATTATTTTTTCCATTTTAGAAGATCTGCTTTTACCAAGTGGTGTCATTTGGACCAAACATTTTGATTTTGTTATAAACTATACCTACAAAGGTACCAGTGTGAAAGTTTTGAGCCTCCTAGGTGGTTTAGTTCTTGAGATGTGGCCTTGTGAAATTGATGAAAAAATAAAACAGTGTCACAATTGACACTTTCCTCACAAAATTGGTTGTATCTTAGAAAGTACTGATCTTACTTCAAAATAATTTTACAGAGTGTCTCCTGGATAACATGGGTACACCTGGCATTTTTGTCAGAATGTTTTGAGACTGAAAGAATTTCTGGAAAATCTGTTGACCCATGCCAAATATGCACAAACTGCATCAGCAAAGTTGAAGCTGACTGACAGGGATAGATGAGCAATTCACAGGATTGTTGGCACACGCCAATTCTTTGACCACTTCTCTACAAATACTGCATGCTGTGAGCTTCATAAAGTTTGAATTTATGTCAGAGCATTTGGAAACTGCATGTACAGTATCAGAGTCCAATGCACAAACACAATCTGGTGTAAGAAGCACACAACCTGAACCCTGGAACAATGGGAAATGGTAGGATTGGTCTCATGTGTAACCTTTCACCCTTTTTGTCCTGATTAGAATCTATTTATGTTTGGAGAAGGACAAAGAATATCTGCTGCCATATGCCAAACATAGAGGGGATCTATAATGCTTTGGATGTGCATTGCTCTTCCTGGTCTTCTCAGCCAAGGAATATGAGGTTGTTTTATAGAACCAGGTGCCCCCTATGGTGCAAACACATTTCCCTCATGATTTCCCGTATTCCAGTTTGATAATACTCTCATAGAGACAGACACACCAGATACATAGAGACATGAACACCAGAATGAGCGCAGCTGCCTGCCATGGCCTCCCCAATCACTAGATCTAAACATCATTGGACTTTTATGAGAGCTTTTGGAGTGTAGAGTGTGGAGTTGATTTCCACCTCTGTCACTGCTCAAATATCTGGAGGGTTTTTTTTTATGAAGACTAGTGCAACAACCAGCTACACCCAGTTCAGGACTTGTATGACTGCATTCCAATGAGTAATTAAGAAGTTTGTGAAGACAGAGTAGCTCAGCTCCTTATTAGGCTGTTGATATTAACATATTTGTATGTGTTTTTGTCACTTTGCGTACTTGCTGTATTAAATTGTATAATTGCAGGGTATAGAAATGAACTTAAAATAAATACAGTCAAACACCAATGACAGTACAAGTTTTAAATGTTGCCATGCCCATTAATATGTTAATATTAATATGTTCATCCTGCATATAAATAATTACAATGTAAAATTTCATCACAATTCATTACAAACATATATTTGTTATTAAGTATACCAACTACAAATTAAAGGAAATAATATTATTTGTGTTGTCTTTTTTTAAGATTAATATAAAGTATACTATAGTGAAATTTTCAACCTTCTTTTAGTTTTTTCCTAAAACTAAAAATTCAGTGGTTGCATTGATACTTTATGGCTCTACCTAAATAGTCTTACTGCAAGTAAAAGGATGACAAAAAAACCTTTTAATAATATTAATAACTAGGGGGCTTCGCTCGCCAACCCCTGTGTTTGGTTTTCCTTTTAATTCAGAACTTCTGTAAAAACAATTTTTGTAATCTTGCGAGTCCCAATATGCTGAATCTTTTTAATGATGTCAGGATAGGTTTCTCTGTTTGGAATTTCAGCACAGACAAAACGATCTACATCATCAGCAGTTAATAATTTTTTTTACAAAGTAAAAAAGTAAGTAAAGTTCTGCATTGGACTCCTGTCTGTAAAGTCGTGCTATTTTCCTGTCACAGTTCCAAAAGTACATGGGGTTACCAAGGTAATACCCCAGCTTTTGTCTAGGTTTTTGTACAAGGGCTAGACAGAACGTTTTTGACTCCTGGGCTAAATTTAGCTTTTTAAATAAGCAGACAGATAAATATATATACACTAACAAAGTAACCAATAAATGCATGTGCGGTAAACTCCGTTTTTGAAATTCTCAAGATTCTTTATTTGTCACATGTATAGTTTATACAGGACAACACGCAGTGAAATGCATCCTGATCCGCTTATTAAAAACTGTGCAAAGTTAGAAGAATATCAATTCAATTAACAAAAAGTCATAGATTGAAAGATAACAGTATAGTAGAACATAATAAATAAGTAAAATTATGTGAATAAAGTAGAATTAAGTGTTAAGGTGCAATAGTGTTGTAATTATTGTGCAAAACCAAAGTTAGACTGGTGCATAGTTAAATGAGGCAGTTTGTTTGTTTGCGCCACTGCAATCTTTACTTTCTTTTTTTATATTTTCTAATTTTCCTACTTTCATATCCTTTAACTTTCTCCACATGTGTATAGCGCCAAGGTTTTTTTTTTTTTTTTTTTGAGCCTTTCTAATTTCCCTGGTTTTGTAGTCTTTAACCTGCTCTTTGTAAACGTCTTTATGAAGTTCTGCTTTGTCTCTTACTCATTGTCTTTTAATTCTGAGCTGGATTGGATGTGCTTTTTTTCAATTCCACTTGTTCCAGGCTGATAATTACTTTCCTTATTTTCTGAATTTGCACCTCGATTATTCTTTTTTGCTCTTTTTTCTCTCCAACGCATTTGAGTCTCTTTTCTCCACGCTGCTTTCTTCTTCGCTTAGATGTCAACATTTAATTTAAAACGTACTGTCCTTATACACTTTATGTGCACTTTCAGCCCTGGATCTGTGTGTGCTCAAATCCTTCACAAGACTTAATGTTTTGCTGCCTATTGTCCGATTTGATAGATTGTAAGTAGGGCGTGTCTTGCAAGAATCTCATGTTCTATGTCATCACGAGACGGTCCTGGGTCAATCTCTTGGCACAATTTCTCATGTTTATGGTTCCCCGCGAGACGCACCGTGGCAAGTCTCTTTGGTCTTGCGGGTCTTTAAAATGTCTTCCGAGAAGATCACGTATCGTAGCCTTGCTTTTGCTTTTCAGGACATGATTTCTTTTTATAATAGATAGATTATGATGTTGACTGCGCTGTGCTATCCATCAGTTGTTAATATTACCAAGCTCTTTTATTGATTTTATTGTAATCATTCCATACAAATAGATCAATTTTTACAAAAAATAGGATTGAAAACAAATCAACCCCCACCCCTGAGAAAGAGAGCATGGCCATCGGAGTAAAACTTAAAGCTAGTAAAAATAAATAAATGTATGAGTTTAATAGGCAGATAAAGATAAATGGAGAAGAAAAAGAAATGGGAAGAGAATCTACTTCCTCAGTGCTTTAAGAGCTTATTCTAAAATATTATTGATTAGATCCTGCCAGGTTTTGAAAAATTTCTGCACAGATCCTCTAAGTGAGAATTTGATTTTTTCTAATATCAAATAATATAAAACATCAGTTACCCACTGACTTAAAAGAGGAGAGGTAGGATTCTTCCAGTTTAGCAAAATAAGTCTGCATGCCAATAGTGTAGTAACGGCATTGATACTTTATGGCTCCACCTAAATAGTCTTACTGCAAGTAAAAGGATGACCTTTTTAAATTTAAATGCCATTTAATAATATTAATTATGATGTTGACTGTGCTGTGCTATCCATCCCATTGGGATTAATAAAGTATCTATCTATCTATCTATCTATCTATCTATCTATCCATTATCCAACCTACTATATCCTAACTACAGGGTCACGGGGGTCTGCTGGAGCCAATCCCAGCCAACACAGGTGCAAGGCAGGAAACAAACCCTGGGCAGGACACCAGCCAACCGCAGGGCGCACACACACACACACCAAGCACACACTAAGGACAATTTAGAATCACCAATGCACCTAACCTGTATGTCTTTGGACCTTGGGAGGAAACTGGAGTACCCGGAGGAAACCCACACAGACACAGGGAGAACATGCAAACTCCACGCAGGGAGGACCCGGGAAGCGAACCCGGGTCTCCTAACTGTGAGGCAGCAGCACTACCACTGCGCCACCCCATGCTATCCATCAATTGTTAATATTACTAAACTCTTTTGCACATTTAACTGCTGCCAGGTTATTGACATGCACTTCCCAATATACTTATGTTGTTTCTCTTGTAGTTGAGTTATATGACAACTCCACAGGCCCAGGCTCAGTTCCCGACCCGCGTTCTGTCTGTAATTAGTTTAAGTGTTCTCATATCTCTCTATTATAAAAAAAAAAAAAATCTTGGAAGGGAGACTACGGAGATGAGACGTGATCTTCTCGGAAGACAATTTGACTTCCCACGAGAGACACTTTAATGTCACGCGAGACAAGGCAGTGAGTGAACATTTAAAACAAGTTCACGGACATCTAACCTAGTAGTTGTTGGAATGCTTTTGGCAGACACACTTCATGTGCTCCCAGCTCTTAAAACAACGACAAGCAGAGCATGCAGCTCGCTAGCAGCAGCAAGCCAGCAGATGATCCGACTGCTTCTTCATAGCATACGTTCAGCCCCTCTCAGCCAGTTCACAACGCGAGCGGCAGAGACACGAAGAGGGCAAATGGACAGCAGCTGTACAGGCTTTGAAATGATTGACACACAGCACGACAAGCAGAACACGCAGCTTGCCAGCAAACAGCAAACCAGCAGATGATCTGACCACTTCTCCTTAGTGTGTGTTAAGCTCCCCCCCCCCCCGCCCCCCTTCACAACATGAGCGGCAAAGATGCGAAGTGGCAAAAGGACAACTGCTGTACAGGCTTTTAAATGATCAACGCGCAGTGCGACAAGCAGAACACGCAGCTTGCCAGCAGCAGCAGCAGCAACAAGCCAGCAGATGACCCGACTGCTTCTCCTTAGTATGTGTTCAGCCCCCCGCCCCCCTCACAATGCAAGTGGCAGAGCCACGAAGTGGCAAAAGGACAGCTTCTGTACAGGCTTTTAAATGATCGATGCGCAATGCGACAAACAGAACATGCAGCTCGCCAGCAGCAGCAAAAAGACAGCAGCTGATCCGACAGCATCTCCTTAGTTGCGTTCAGCCGCCCGCCCTTCACAACGCGAGCATCATTATATGTCCTGCGAGAAAGAGATTTAACCACGTCTGGGGCCAGAAATAAAGGACAAGTATTGTTCTTACAAAAGTTTTAAAGTAAAAGTGAAAATAATGCATATGTAACAATTCCCATGAAAATAACAATCTCTTTAAATTGTATATCCAGTAAACCAAACCTGGGGGTGGGCGAGCGAAGCGAGCAGGGGGCAGGGCCCCCTAGTGTGTATATATTACTTTTTTCTCTGGGCACTGCATTTGTCCTCCTGCTTTCTAAAGATGCATAGTTTTGATTTGTAGCTATACATTGGTCTAAAGAAGTGTAGGCAGTTGTGCCCTGTGATGGACTGGCATGTCATCCACTGTTGGTCCCTTCTTTCTGTCCACAACGTTGACCATATATTGGAATAGTAGCTTCAGAAAACAGAAAGATGAATAATGTTTCCAATGTGTTTTATTATGTATCTAGTGATGAAAGTTAATGTTATGCAAGAAATGTAACCGGAGAGGGCCTGAAAGCCAAAGGACTGGAGATTTCTGAAAGAGGATATTCCGTTTAGCAGATAGTGTGTTGGTTCTGTCCATCATTATGTTTACTGTGCATAGCAGAATATGGTTTGTGGCAGTTCATTTGTGTTTTCTTTTTCTTTATATACCTGACTTAACAACATGTGGAATGTAGTTACAGCATTTTTGGAATTTAGATTATGTCTTTGTGTTAAGTTACTTTGACTGTACTCTGTCACTTTACTGTGAATGTTTAATAAGCTGGCTCCTGTTTTATGAGCAGAAGTGACTTAAAATGTAAGCACTCATTTTAGTTCTTGTGTTGTCGCTGTTTCTGCCGGGATTCTTTAATGGCTGTTCAAGCTTACTAAGCCTTCTTATATTTTTAAGGATTGTGTTTGTACAATTGCTGTGTCTGTGTGTGTCTAACTGGCCACCCTCCCACTCCTGGGCATTTTACAGTATAGGTTTGTGCTGGGCAGTCTAATATGATGACAGAATCATTTCATCCTTTGATTCCAAGGCTCTCAGTATCTCGTGTGCTTTTCCCATGGGCAGGAAAAACAGCTCAGAGATTGAGCAGTAGACCAAATGTCACAATAAGATACCATGAAGAGAAAGAGAATATAGTTGGTTAGGAACAATTACTTATTATTGTATTACTCATATTTTTGTACAGATGACTAACAAACAGATTTGACCAGCTAATCAGCAGCTCTACTCAGGAAATGATAAAGTAACGAAGTAATGAATCTTCAGCCTATACTGTACATACAACCTGAGATTGAAGGGGCATCTCTAACACAAGCGGGCAGATTATTCACCAGCTTTAGGGTCCTGTAGCTGAAATCTTACAATTCTCAGTATTGTTTTATTGTTGGAAACTTTAGTAGGCTAAGATCTTAAGATTATACTGCATGTTCTGGTTTACATGCAATGAATTCCTCTGATAGGTAAGCAGTGACTACTCCATATAAAGCTTTATATGTATAGTAAGAAGGAGGATTTTGAAATTAGCCCTAAGATTAACTGGAAACTAGTGTAAAGACTTGAGAACAGGAGTTATGTTTTGGATTTTCTACTTTTGCAGCAGTATTTTAAATTAACTGAAAGCTGCACATAGAATGGTTTGAACAGCCTGTGAATAATCCATTGTATTAATGGGTCCTACTTGAAGTAAGTGCACTCATTTCTCAGCCTCCTTTGTATTTAGAAACTGACTTTATTTTCCAATATTGTTACGATGGAAAAGGTTTGGATGGGTACAGAGGGCACATAAGTGATTTAATCAGCAAAACAGTGAAATACTCTGCTTCCTTTTTTTCTTCATTCTGTCTCCCTTTGTGAGTCTGTCCAAGTTGGGGGTCCACATCAATGACAGGTTGGATTGGTCTAAGAACACAGAGGAACTTTATAAGAATGAGCAGAGCAGCCTGTTTCCTTAGTGGGGAAATGATATCCTTCACATCTTCTATAACTCAATGATGGCCAGTGCAATATTCTACGCTGTGGTGTGCTGGGGCCCATTGAAATAACATGCTAATTTAAAGGGCACGCTCAGTTAGAGAACACACTCTGGACCCCCTGAAGGTAGTAACAAAGGAATTTAAAAAAAAAACAAACAAAAAAAAAAAACTGAGTGTCATTATGAACAATGCTGCTCACCCTCTCTCTGGCACACTGAGTACTTTCAGCCAATGATATTATTCAGCGGATGTGTGTCAAGAGATGCTACTGAGGCTCCTTATACCAACAGCACATGACTGTGACTGATAAGTCAGACATTTTTTTTCTTTTTAAATTTTCTATTTTAGTCATAGTGGTGTGTGTTCACACCATAGTGTTTGTGTATACACATTTATTTATCAATTTATGTATTTTTTAAAAAGTTTCTATAAAAAGCCACATTTTCCACTATCTGTTTGTCTGTCTGTCTTAAGAAACCACGTCAATGTGGTTGAAAGGTTGTTGCCGAGTAAGACAAACCCTGATGTACAGTCTTCTTTTAAAGTGACTGAATCTCATAATATCTGTGCTTTAGTTTTTTTTTTTTTGGTTAGAAAGTGACATGTATAGGCTATTTTATAATGTGTGTTTAATTTCAGGATACGGATTAGTGCTCAACTTGAAAAATGAACGTATTCAGTAAGTTTTTAGGTTTTTTACCAGTTGTACCCCATGACTAGCATAAAACACCAGTGCAGGCAAGATATATTTTTTTAATTTATAGAAAACGCTTGACTTTAGAGCACAGTTTCATGTAGCAAATGTATATACTGTATACTGTGTTTGTGAAAAACTAACTTTTAAAAAATAACAATGACTTGAAAAATACCAAACGTATCCTTTAAGCCTAGAAGCATCTCTTGTGGGGATGAATGGCTGCCATGCAACACAAGTGGTAACAGTCAATCTAGAATTACTGAGCTGAAGGAGGCTTATGTCAGTCATAAAAATAACAATTGTTGCCCAAGGAATGAGGTCATAATCAAAGGCCATGGTGAAATGATTATAGTACAGTTTATTTCTTGCCAAATGTGAAAATGTGTTAAGAAAAAAGCAGCATTTTGTGGACAACACGACAAAGAGTCTCATCAGAAGTGCTGCAGCATAAGAAACTGTGGAAAAGTTCAGAAGAAATTGGCAATGAGGCTAACCAATATAGACAATGTTTATCACGTTGCTTTGAAAATTAAGAATAAGCAGTATTTCCAAATGAGTATGAATAACTGCATTAGGCATCCATTTCTACAGTGACCATTACTTCTTTAGAAAGGCTCCAGTGGGTGCAGAATTTTGATTAAGTCCGTTTCTTAAATTTGACGTCAAGTTTATTATTTGAACAGATGGTTCACTCCAGCTAAATGTGTGCAATCTCTGAAATTAGTAATACTGTAGTGCCATTTGTAGTTCCTTTGCAATTCAGAAAGAGGCCTGTTGTCACAGCTTTTAGTCTTTAAGCACCTGTTTCTCATTTTTGCTTAATTTGTATTCATATATTTTTAATTACTCCCAATTATTTTTTCTGAACTAGCAGACACAATAAACATTGCAGGTGTGAGTAAACATTACATGTGTGAGCCTATAAACACTGCCTGTGTGAGTGTGCATGTTTATCATTAATAGCTCTTCTAATCAAACAAGACATATTAATGTTCTGAGATTGAGGGGGCTTTAATCCCTTCCAGTTCTCAAAATGTCACACTGATTTTCTTAGATAGTAAGATATCCATTGACACTGATTTTTACACTGCAGAACAGTCAGAAGAACAAGGAGCAGCACGACCATTAAGACAGTCGTTCATCTCCATGGCAGCAGTAACGTCTGGAGCAGCAGCATCCAAAAGCATAAACCCCAAAAGAATTTTTGCATAAAAAAAATGAAATAAATTTTAAGTACAGACTATCCAACAGTTCGAAGAGCCCACCCAGTCAACGCAAAGCCTGCAGCCTAGCAAATATGTCAATAATTGATAAGGTGGAATGTTACAATCTTTGGGTATGTCAGACTATAGACTGCCCCCAACTCACTAAGATTATGTAAACTAAGTCTACGACTAAAAAAATCTGTGGAAAAGGTGTGTAATGTGATGTGTTCTTTACTGGAACAGGTGATTCAAGAATGCAGGGAGCATAAATAATGAAGAATCAACCCATGGAGGGAAGGTGCAGGGCCATACGATAGGAACACACTGATGAGCACGTTTGCAATCAGTATCTCCTGACATTTTTTCTGAGAAACATTTGATTTTCGAACCAATTGGTAATAAAGAATATGGTCAGTGATAATTAAAAATTATATTATCAGGTATTAGTAGTGGTTGGCTAGTGATGAAATTTTTAATTACGAACTTTCCAAACCTGCTTATTCCATTACATGATTTGTTCAGGGAGGCAAAAATGTGTGTAAATAAAAGAATAGCCTTTGTGAACAATTGGGATGCTTTTTGGGAAGTGGCAGCATTTTTCAAGAGCAATGCTCTTTATCCTAACTGGAGGGACTCTTTTCTTTTATCCAGTTGTATGGCAGCAAAACTGTCTGTCTGACTGATCAGAGCACAATCCAGAGTGCAGCCTTTTGAGATTAAATCATAGGCTGTTGCTTATCTCACCTGTTACTATCTTGTAGCTGCTACCCAGAATGCTGGGTGTTGGCCATCTTATAGAGTTTTTCTTAAAACAAAATCTGTATGACTTGATAAGCAAGGAATAAACAGCAAAATTAGACCAAGAGCTAAAATAAGATACTCAACTTGGGGTACCTACATTAGTAATTTAATTCAAATTAATACAAAAAATGTAATACCAGTAGAGAAGCATATTTGCAGTTTAACATACTGGCTACTAAACATTCACTCTCTTGGAAATAAAGCTGCTTTGGTAAATGATATTATATTAAATATAAAATCTGATTTGTGAATACTCACTGAAACCTGACTTGGTAAATCATTCCTTCATAACTCTAGAGATACTGGTTGAGGATGTGGCCTTGGGATACTTCTATGTGGCAAATTACAAACCACCTCTAAACATTTAGACAAACTTACATCCTTTGAGGCACTTGTATTAGATATTTAAAACAGATTCCAGCACAATTGTAGTGCTTGTATACTGACCAACAGGGTCATATTCAGTGTTAATGACTGCTTTTGGCAGCCTTTTATCTAATTTAACTATACATTATGATCAGGTCATGTTGGAAGATATTAATTTACACATTGATGTGGAAAGTGACACTTTAGCTAATGTTTTACTTGTCAGATTCAGTAGGGATTTGCCAGATTGTCTATAGGCCAACTCATAGTCATTACCACACATTGGATCTAATTATTACTTACAGAGTTGAGATTCAAAATTTAAATATTGCACTTTTAAATGAAGTTATTTCTGATCACTAAATTATGTTTGATTTTGTTTTGCCTATACCAATGCAACCACAAATTAAAACAAGACAAATGTGACATCTAGATTGTAAATCTGCATCAACATTTCTAGGAGTATCGAAACACTCGAGCATTAATGTGGAAAATAATTTAGATCAGCTAACATCAAATTATCATGTGACCATAAAAGATTCTTTGGTCACAGTAGCTTCCCTTAAAATAAAAGTGATTAAAGCACATAAAGACTCGCCCTGGTTTAATGAAAATACTCAAGCTCTTAAATTACAGTGTTGAAAACTGGAGCATAAATGGACAGCAGCAAAGCTGCAAGTCTTCAAAATTCCATGGACAGAAAGTGTTAAAAATGATAAAAAGGCTTGGTTTATAGCCTGCTAGGATTACTATTCTAGACTAATAGATAACAACAATAATAAAAAATCACAAATGAGGGGAGAGGCAAATTGTCAGTTTAAGAGCTCAATTTTGAATGCATTCCTGTTGTGCAAGTGTACATTTTCTAGAAGTATTTTGTTTAATAATATTTTAAGCAAAAGTACGCATGTGAAGCATCAGACTGGACTTTTTTCATGGATGTTTTGATATTGTGTGCTGCTGTTCAGCATTGGCACCCATTAAAGCCCACTGTGTCAGGAATTTTGCTCACTAAAACATCAATAACAATTTATAAAATTGTTCTTTTACTTAAATACCAATTGGTTCAAATATATCCAAGTGTCTAGTAATAAAGTTCTGTGTTTTTTAATTATGAGAAAAATTTACATGAGATAGATCAGTAACTTTAGAAGAAAAAAGCTTAGGTATCACAGTATTTTCATACTATGTACATTATTTTTATAAACATTTACTGTTTGAAGCATGAATGGGAATAGAAGTTATCCATAAATATTTTTTCACATTGAAATAATTATTTGATTGTAGAACCAAAATCACTATTGAAAGGTTGTGAATAAAGTACTGAAACTTCAGTTTTCATCACAGTTAAAAAAAGAAAAATGTTCAAAACCAGAAACAACTGGATCTTATTCATGGTCTTGGGTGATGGGAGCCCTGGATGTGGTGTCAGGTTGTCATTCATTTATCATGGACATTATCGAATTACATATTTTTTGGGATGTGGAAGCAAAGGGTAGATAACCCTCATGGAAGCTTTGAGAACTGACAAACTCCACACAGACAGTGACGAGACCAAAGATGAACCCGAGTCCTACAGCCATAAACTGCCTGCACTCACCACTATGCCACTATCTGGAAATTAAAAAGCCTGAAATATATGAACCAGATAGGCCATGGAGATGTGAGACAGTGACATCTGTTTGTATGACCTAGATTTAAAGCTAATGCTGCAAGCAGAGTTCAGCTCCTTTTCAAATGCCCCAAGAGGAGAAATGCTCAAAACTGTGTAAAGTACATACAGTCCAGTCCTTCAGACGGGGCAGTATGAACACACATAATTCACATTTTAACTATCGATAAAGCTTACTTTATGCGAATCAGTTTGTTTCTGCAATTAAACAGATATCCATCTTCTGTTAAACACACACAAAAATAAAAAAGGGTATTATTAGATGTATACAGCCTATTTTTTCCTTCATGCAAACAATGAGTGGTTTCTTGGTTGTCTAATGCTGTATTTGCATCCAAGTCATGGAAACATTTTACAAAACACTTGTTTCTGAGCTGCTAGTCCAGCAACAAAAGCCATTAATTCCTTGGCAACTTCTCAGGCGCTCTTTCTGATGCAATCGAAGATGGCAACAAGCAAAGCTTCTTTAGTGCAGTGCATGCCTAGAATATAAACTAAGTATACAGTGAAAAAGCACACAAACTCAGCAGGGCTTGCCACTTAAGACGGACAATTACGGAGCGATTCAATAGTGGACATCACATCCAGCTAAAAAAATGTTTATTGAAGCAACACTTTAAAAATTAAAAGTACCGTGTCACTGCAAAATGTAAATAGTGTGACCTCGTGAATGACATTGAACTGTAAAACAGCCCATCAAGGAAACCATTAAAGACAGTAAGGTTGTGCCCATTTTAATTATTCACTCTGTCTCACTTGAGCTGTGTTTAGAAATTAAACCAACTGTGAATTCTATGGACTGTAAACAGCGGGCTTTCACATTTATTTCCTATTCAGCCACACACTGCATAACCCTAAACAAGTCACTTTAACAATATAAAGAAAATATGTGGTGGGATTTGAAATATTCCACCTTATAAAAACTTCAATGACTTACCTAATGAAGAGTAACACAAGGGGGCATCCAATGCAAATGGCACTCTTAATCTGCTACTCAAGAATTTGTTCATTCTTTCATTTTGGGAATGCCTGTAAAGTGGACTCGGAAACGTAAGTGAAGAAACACAAAATGGCTATGTTAATAGAATTACTGTTTCTAATAAGGCTAGCAGATATAGAAGTGAACTATATAAGCATGAAATACTGACTTGAGACCTCTTGATACCATAGAATGGACCCAAACTGTAAACTGTTAATTACATAAACACATACAAGCGTATTACTTTGTGTAAGCTGTAAAAGATGCCTGGACACAGAAAGACACTGAGACAGCCCAAATCCAAAACACACCGTTTATTTTTACAGCACAATACAGCCACAATAAACTCAGCTCACAGTCCTTTTCCTTTCCTTCTGCCGCCTCCACTCCTGCCTCGCAAGCACTGTCCACTACCACCCAACTCCGGCTCCCCGAGTGGAGTGAGGCAGCCTCCTTTATAATGCACCTGGAAGTGCTCCAGGTGCTTCCCAATTAACATTCGGCAGCACTTCAGGTGTGGCGGAACTGCTGCATGCCAAGGCTCCTGAGCTGTCCAGGCTCTTCCTGGCATTGGCCATGGACCCCCACAGGGCTGAGCTTCCCAGCTCTGTATCCGTGGCCCTGATGCTATCCAGGGGTGCTGCCCTCTTGCACCCCAGGGAAGATATTCCCCCTCTCCCAGTCCTTCCCTTCTCCAGGCATCCTGGTGGGGAAAGGTCCCTGGTCGTCAAAAAAATCTTACCATTATGGGCATACATCTCTTCCTGGCTGACAATACAGAAAGCCCCAAATTTTCCATGTCACCCAATGATAGAACGACCACCTACAAAAGAGAACAGCCAGACCTGTCCGTTGGTGCAGAAGGGTTCACTTCAGTGTGCCACTTTAGAGGATAATAAGAATAATGAGAATTACCTTGAGGTAATAATAATAAAAAAAACACTTGCTGATGATGTGTGGTTCTCTTCTAGATGAGTTGGACTGGGGAACAATAAACAGCCCTGTCTCAGTAATATTTGTGGCATTGTGTTCCCATGCCTTCTCCATTTCTACCTCACTAGCATTTTTTCTATCTACTGCTTTAAAAAATGAGAATTAAACACAAAAGCATGGGGACGCTTCTGGGAAAGGTCACATGCCTCACATACTATGCATATTATCCAAATGGAAAAAAAAGTTTATTTATGCAACACTTTCAAATTAACAGTACCATGTTACGACCAGGGCGGCACAGTGGTGCAGTGAGTAGCGCTGCTGCCTCGCAGTAAGGAGACCCAGGTTCGCTTCTTTGCAACTTTCATTACACTTTGTACATGTGACAATACTACTACTACTACAGTGTGCGGGGGGCTCTGGTGAAGATTCTGGGTACAAATAGCTCTTTCTTAATGTAATAAGAAAAATCTTAAATGATAAGTTTTCTAACGGCAGTGTTTTCCACAAAAAAAAAAAGGATATAGTTTCATTTTTGTATCTTTCTGAATAATGTAATTTGAAATGTATCTAAACAATGTGTGTTATTTTTGTTTTGTACATTTCCTATAAATGATACGTTAGGGTAATTCCGTGTCAAATTATTACACTTTTGGACCTCGTCGTAACAGATTTTAACAAAACTTGGCATGCTGATTTGATCATATGAGTAACCCATGAAAGTGAAATTGCACGTGTCTTGTATGGATCAATATTAAGGTTGATTTAAGCTAACAAAGTTAACTTACAGGGGGTTATGACTTTGATTGGTGATATCTCCCTAAATATAAATAGCACAGAAATGGTTCCCACATTATTTTAAAGATTTTTTCCAGCTCTATATTATGCATAAATACTATACTACCATCAAAATGAAAAAATGTTATGAGTGATTATAGTATTAAAACTTCAGCAAAGGCAAAAAAAAAAAAAACTATTTTAAAATTGATCAATTTTTTTTAATAAGGCTAACTTATAATGCAATGGATATCTCCCAAAAATTTGGTCTTTGGTTTTTGAGTCGTTGCTGAGCTATCATTACTTATAGGTGGCATTACATGGTTTCATGTCACTAATGGGCCCTTTTCATAGCAGCCATATTGACATGAAATATTATTTCAAGCACAGGTGTAAGTAATGACATGAATTAAGGTTCCAATTATGCTACACTGAAATTGAACAGAAGCTTCATTAGTGACACCTGTGCTTGCTATACTATTTCATGTTAAAATGGCCGCTGTGACAAGGGCCCATTCCAATGTGGCTAAGAAATGCCAATGCTCCGCCCTGCATTAATCAGAGGGGAGTGAGGTATGCAAATTGGTCAGGTGTAATCAATCAATAGCAGATGCTGTGAATAACCATTCTTTTTGCTGCAGCACAAATTGTCAGAATGTCTTCAGTAGAGAAGTTGTTTAGACTCAAGATCATCTCAAGAAGATAACTTGTGCTTTAAGAGATATATGCCTGAGACAGCAATACAGGATCACCCAAATCTTCATTTAAGGTCAGGTCAGCACATCTGCAGAAATTGCTGTGTGAGACTACCAAAACTTACACCTGAGAACAAACATCTGTCAGTCTGACTTCCAATAGTGACTTAGCAGACCCTCCTGATCCTGAACCTAATTAATGCTGGTTCCTCAACATCTGGAGATGAAGGTGCACGGCTAGGATGTGTTGAAGAAACTATGCCCAGCACTGGAGGGTGGAGACTGAATTTTTTACATCCTTGTGGACCATCTCCATCCTACTCATTCCCATACCATCCTGATAAGACCTGTCATTGGATCATCAGGACGTGTTTTTAGTAGTTGAACCTGTGACAACAACAGGATAGACATACGCAATTTCAAGCAAAGACACAATTGCAGCATCAAAGGCTCTGATGGAGCATAAACTGAGTGTAGCCATTGTTTATGTCCTTACATTCCCACCGTACCATTCAGACAGTGCAGCTTGTATGTAAACTTATTCATGATTCCACCAAAATTGAATTTCTTTCCTCAATCTAGTGGTCTAAAAGCATATCTAGTTTCAGTTTAGGTTTTTGTGTGAGTTTTTCAGGTTTATGAAGAAAGTCTTGATCTATATTTCCTGAAAACATTGAAAGAGTGCATGATCTCAAATACTCAAATATGATTTACTTAATTCAAGGACCTTTTAGTAGGGCAGTGCCTCTCAATAAGCCAAAAATGTGAACTGAAGAGAAAAACTAAAATGATTCTTTTTATCATCAATTCTCTTTTGTTGTAGTTACTTTCATTGTTGTCATTTTTATTCAATTTTAGCTGTAAATTATTTTTATAATGAAAATTATATTTTCACTGCCATTTCTGGTGTTAGTCTTAGTTTTCATGAATCCTAATAACCCTGTACTGTTCACTGATCACTAAACTGCTATTCAACAGCACTGTAAGGAATTGTGGTTTTGATGCACACTTCAGATAAAGTAATATCTCAACAACGACTCCACATTTTCTGGAGATGTTCATGACATTATAAGCTGGCTTTAGTAAAAACTGACAAATTTTTAAAATAAGTTTTTATCACTATTCAATTTTTAACATTATAAATCACTCATAACATGGTAATTCTTCATTTTGGGGATAGCACAGTATTTACGCAAAATATAATAAAAAAGCTTTAAACCAATATGGGGACCATTTCTGTCAGCTTACAGTATATTTAGGGAGATATAGCAAGTCAAAGTCATAACCTCTACCCACCCCAAATCATTTCAAACTTTGTTATTTTAAATCTCCCTCAATAATCCAAGACACATGCAATTTTAGTTTCATGGGTTACCTATATGACCAAATCAACATGCCAAGTTTTATCAAAATTTGTGATGAAGAGGTCTAAAGGTGTGATGATTGGACATGAAATTACCCATCAAAAGAAGCTAGAAAGCAAAGTTTTGGGTTGGTAAACTGACAAATACTTTATTTATAACTTACAAATTCTGTAACAAAATATAATAAAGCAAAAAAAAATACAGCAAAATAAGTCAATTTTAAAACTAAGACGACTAGGCTGGAAGGGGATGTGTAGTTATGGATTCTGGTACAAAATTTAAAAATTACAATGAATGACTTCAAAACAAAAACAAGAAAGAGAGACAACATTTTAGGCATGTAGGCTAATCAGACATCCACCAGAGCCAATCACAAAACCTACATCCATTTTTTATTACATACAAATTGATCACAGACTGCCTTTAATGAACACTATCTTTTTGCCATTAGTGTTTAATATTACAACAACACATGCACAAGTAATGATACAGACAAGCATATTACAATAAAGTGATTTTAACATCCAAAGACCATGCTTTGTTTATGGAACGCACTAATTAGACTTCAGATTTATCTGGGCCGTGGTAGCATAAAAAAAATATTTTTGCTGACAATACAGTTTCAAATAGCTGAAAAAAAATCAGCCATAATTATCTCATTTGCATGTGGCTACATCCTAGAGGCCTCCTTGAAACTTGATTCTGTAGTTAAATTTAAATGAAGGGAGTGCTGTTAAAACTTTAAAAATAAGAAGAAAAAAAAATGTTAATCTTGCTTGTTACCAAGTGCAACTCAAGCCGATAACCTCAGCTACCATTCCAGTACAAGGTTGCAGCAGACTGTTTACTGCTTAGACCTCCGTTACAGTGCACTGTCCATCCGGTCTTCTGGATTGAACGCCTCTGCTGTTTACACTCTCTCCACCTGGAGCGGGCCTGTCAACCTGGTACTCCTGAGTTCGAGTAGGATGATTAAGTCTCTGCCTCCTGCTTGGGATGTGTTGAACTTGGCTGTCTATCAGTTCCTCCTCTCCATCATTCGCACTGTCTTCGGAACTTATTTCTGCTTCTGATTCATCCACAGAAGTATTTGGGGCTGATGAGCCATGAGACAAAGCCACGTCTTCTTCTACCTCTTCTCCCTCACCATTGTGCCCACGCTCAATTGTGTTTTGATCAGTAATCTGTAACTGGGAAAAGGAGGCTTCTAAAGAACTACTGGCATCAGAAGACGGGGTCGAAGGACTTGTTGGCTGACCACCTAATGAAGTAGGTGGTCGTGCAGAAGAGGCACCCTGAGGTACCACTACTGATGTTACCGATGTGATATCTGCTCCATCAGCTGAATTCTCCCGAGCAGCTTGTAAAGCACTGGAGTCACTGTCTAATCGGAGTCCTGCTACACCTTTTTTGGGAATATCTACAATGTCCCGTTTAATTTTTCTACGACGACCATGCTCGTTTCGTCTGTATTGAACCATGTTCTCCAAGTCCGCTACATATAAAAATCCTGCAATAAGCATTTCAGTGGTCTTTTTACCTTTCCCATAAGCATCCTCCAGTTCTCTGCTAGTACGCTCATCATACTGCCACCAGCCATTTCTGCCTTCATAGTACCATGCATATTCCCCATTCCCTCTTCCAGCTGCCTTGAGTTCTTCAGGAGAGAGTAAAGTAGGCTTGTCAAGAAAGTCTTCTGGAATTTCTTGCCGACACAAAGCACATCTCTTGCTTTGCCATGATGCTCCTTTCACACAAAGGTAGCAAAAAATATGTCTACATGGTAGTCTAACAGGGTGAACACATGTTTGCAAGCATATTGCACATTCAGGAACTGTTAAAGCAGGTGCTGCACTCGAACAAGGCTCATTCACCTTTCTGTTACTGGAAAGCATGTTCACTGTATGGTCAACTTCACCACAACTAGCCATCCTGTAGAACAAGAAAGAAAGAAAAAAAAAAAAGACAGTTTTAGGGGTTTGGAAGATTCACTCCCTTGTTCCATCTAGAATGAAATGAAATCTAACCCTTGGTCCAAACCCACCGCTAACACAGGTTAAAAGCAGCTAAAAAAAAAGGTCAACTATGCATACATGGCCAGCTGAACGATATAACCAGATAGAGTGTCATGATTCTTCTAAGTGGAAGCATTAAAATATGCTAACTATGCTGGTGTCCTTTCCACCATAGAACCAAACGTGCAAGGCCTATAGACACTGTAAATGTTTAATTTTCTGTTGATTTTGGGCTGCTAACTGTGATATGAAAGGAGTGATTAATGGGGAAAGGTAATTTTATTAAACAGTATACAAGTCATCACAGGGTTAGTCTAAACTTAAAGATCACTGCAGTCTGTGACGATGCGGGTTCGACTCCATGTTCCCATCTGCTGTTAGGGAGCCCTTGAACCCCCCCCCCCCCCCCCGCTATACCACACAGTCCTCTTAAAAATACTTCAAACAAGTTTTGTGAAAGAGTCCCTTCAGGTTTCTCCCATCTCAGTTGTCAACTGCCTTAGTTTCAGGAACTAGACTGGTTCCTTTAAGTCTGTATTTGGGGATGAGAAACATCATTTTGTGATCGGATTTTGAGAGAATGGGGCAGGCATATGCCAGATAACCCTACCAGACAATGCTGTAAAATGATCAAGTGTTTTACTATCTCTTGTCACAATTCCAATCTAATTTTTGTGCCTAAGAGAAACACTTTGTAGATTAGCATGGTCTGTCTTCTAAAAAAGAAAGGCGGGGCGATGTCCATGTATACAAAAAATAGATATACCTCTTTTACATATTTACACATCTATATATTTACACATCTATATATATATATATATATATATTACAACAGCTACAAATTTTAATTGTACATCTGGGATAGTCAAGGCCAGACTGACATGTGGTAGAATGTAAACAGCCACTGGAACAAGGCAAGGGAATATTCTTGTCACATAATTTTATATAAGTTAGATATTTTAAAAATGTATTAGCATTTGAACACCACTGTTGATTAACATAAAAGTGGCTATCTTTTTCTCTGACTTCAAGTATAGTATCGGCGGACCAATCTATACAATGAAGTGAGAAAACAGGAACTCCCAGTACTGCCCAATCACACAGTATTTCAGTAAAAAAGAACAACCTGACATAGTCCATTAATAACTATATGAATAGTAAAACCCCTGCCAAAAATTATGGAATCCCTACTCAGCTGTTTTACTTTGTTGCAGAACAAAAAAAAAAAAACAACAACACAGATGAGACACACAACTTTTATTTAACAGCTGGACATTCTGGCATGTCTCAAAAAATTAAATTATTTTAATTAATGACATTTTTTTTGTTCAGACCAAGTAGATGAAAAAAACATGGAATTACTCAGTGATGAGGAAAAAGTTATGGAATCATTAACTGAAAAAAATTACAATCACCACTTTATTGACCATCTTCTGGCTTTTATGACAGTCTATCAGATTCCAACTTTCTTGCATAGCAGTTGACAGATCAGCTTTGCAGGATGGAGCCTTGTCATGGACCATTTTTTTCAATTTCCACCATAAATTTTCAATCGGATTGAAATCCAACTGTTTGCTGGCCGTGACAGTGAGCTGATATGTTTAAACACTCTTTGTTCTGTGGAAAGATGTATCATCATGAAAAATTATTTTAATTTGCTAATTTATTTTCCATGTTGATTGAAGGAAGGCAATATACACATCATTTAACCACAGAACTACTGGCTAAGAAGCTGACTCTCTACGATTTTGGCCAGTTTAAACAAAAGACAAGAACCCCTGAACACACATAAGGCCACAGCACACACCTACACCATTACACATGTTTACACTCAAATGAACTTGTTAAACACATTATATCTATCTATTATAAAAAGAAATTCTGTCCTGAAAAGCAAAAAGCAAGTCTACGATACATGAATATGTTATCTTTCAATCTATGACTTTTTGTTAATCTAACTGATGTTCTTCTAACTTTGCACAGTTTTTGGTAAGCGGATCAGGATGCATTTCACTGTGTGTTGTCCTGTATAACTATGCATGTGAAAAATAAAGAATCTTGACAATTTCAAAAACGGAGTTTACCACACATGCACTTATTGGTTACTTTGTTAATGTATATATATTTATCTGTCTGCTTATTTAAAAACCTAAATTTATCCCAAAAGTCAAAAACGTTCTGTCTAGCCATTGTACAAAACCTAGACAAAAGCTGGGGTATCACCTTGGTAACCCCATGTACTTTTGGAACTGTGAGAGGAAAATAGCACGACTTTACAGACAGGAGTCCAATGCAGAACTCTAACTTAATAATTTTTTTTTTTTACAAAGTAAAAAGTATTATTAACTGCTGATGATGTAGATCGTTTTGTCTGTACTGAAATTCCAAACAGAGAAACCTATCCTGACCTCATTAAAAAGATTCAGCATATTGGGACTCGCAAGATTACAAATATTGTTTTTACATAAGTTCTGAAATAAAAGTGAAACTAATGAAATAGCAACAATTCAAAGAAAAAAAATCTTAAAAAAGTGTGTATCCGGAAAACCAAATACGGGGATTGGCGAGCGAAGCGAGCAGGGTGCGAAGCCCCCTAGTCTGAAATAAAATGAAAACACTTTTTGTAATGTACCATATTCCAGATTACAATTACAATATGTGAATGTCAGGTTGTATAATAACTCAGCTGAACTTCACACTAGTAGTAACACAACTATGTACTGGGCTTTATTCTTACATCAGAGAAGTACTTAATTATGACTATTGTTTGTGAAATGGGTCTTTTGAACTTGATGTATTTTTATTAGGAGTCGGTACCCAAAATTGTCTCCAACTCCTCGACCCCGACTCCACAGCCCTGGAGAAAAGTGTCCAAAATTTCAAGGTACATCTGCGCATTTACTGTAGAAGTAAGGACTGCCATCTCCCCTGATTCTTTACCAGACATGCAAACCCAAAATAGCAATGAGTGTGGAAACTTACTTGTTTTCTTCAGTCAGTCGTCTTTATATGTTTCATTGGAGCAACACAAAAAACATTTCAGCATCATCTCCTTGGCCAATGCGAATTTGTGGTTCATCTCTGAATACTACTTTCATCCAATCATCCACGGTCCATGACTGCTCTCTTTAGTCCACTGTAACCTTGTTTTCTTTTGTTTATGTGTTAATCGATATTACTAACCGAGAATAAACCGGATATGGACGCAGGTACACGGCAATGGGACCATGAGACATATTGCGCAGGCGCCTACAGTGCGCGTCTCATAAACCGCAAACGAGGTCTGATCCACCGCGAATGAAGGAGTCACGGCCCAAAAACGAAAGAGCTCAACTAACGTAAATAGCTAACAACTAACGACACAGCCACACAAAAAAGAGGATTCTGCGCTGCACCCCAGAGTCAAACGGAGGAGGCTACGGAGGCCCCACAGGTCCACAAAGATAGTACGGAAGGCGCAGGAAAGTACGAAAGGCGCAGGCGCCTACGACGCGCTTCTGAACTAAACGTCCACAATACACAGCATGGTCCGGGTAATGAGAATAAACGAACTCTCCATGCCCATGGATGCAGGAAACATAGTGCGCAGGCGCCGACAGCTCAACTAACGGAAATACGAAATAAAGCAACGAGCACAGACAATACGGAACCCTAACCATCCACACTACACAGCATAGTCAAACCCGACATAGTACGGAAGGTGCGCGCGCCTAACACGCCGCAGGCAGACCCCCGAGATGGTACAGAAGCCCCAGAGATACAGACTCCATAGCATATGTGAATCACATTACAGTAATACAATAATATGAGTACTCACAAACAAAACAAACACAACAGGCTTCGGCGTCCCGCCCCACAATCAAACCGGAGAGAGTACGGCGTCCCCAAACGTCCACAAAACACAGCATAGTCAAACCCGAGAGTACGGAGGGCGCATGCGCCTACAACGACTACCACATGAAACACACACACGGCACCGCAGGTATAATATTAGCTCGACTAACGTAAATAAGCGCCTACAACGTGTCACGGCTCAAAAACAAAGGAGCTCAACTAACGTAAATAAGAAATGAGGCAACGCGCCCATAGGTAACGACACAGCCACACAAAAAAGAGGATTCAGCCCTCCGCCCCAGAGTGAAACGGGAAAAAGTACGGAGTCCACAAAGGTCCACCATACACAGCGTAATAGTACGGAAGGCGCAAGTTAGTACGAAAGCCGAAGGCGCCTACAACACGTAATAAGAATAAACGAACGCTCCGTTTTAAACATACGTCACCCACACACGTCCAAACTGTAATAAGAATAAACGAACGCTCCGTATTGAACGTGCGTCATCCTCACACGTCCAAACTATACAGCATAAGTGAATCACATTACAGTGATGCATTATTAACAGTACAACCACAGAAACCGCTCCATATTAACAGTAAGTGCAATTATTCATATTACTAAGAGTGAACAACGGAGAACTAATGGAGTCACGATCACGGCTCCAAAACTATACAGCTCCACTAACGGAGGTACAAACATGAGCCCGCATGGACAAAACCAATAGACGTCAGTGCCTACAACGCGCATCTGAAACCACGGAAGCAAAACTGTCTCGGCTCCAAAACCAAACAGCTCGACTAATGGAGCTACAAACATATCTCATACATTCATCAATGTATTTCGGGTTACCCAACACCGGGGGTAGGCGAGCGAAGCGAGCAGGGGCGGAGCCCCCTTGTTATGGTTTATATTTGGCTTTTTTGTATGTAAATCCCATTTCCATCAGCAGATTTCTTATAGTTTGCTCACAAGCATTGACTCCTGCTTCTGCCCATTTATTTTTTCATTTCTTTTCTTGTGCATTATCTATGTTCCACACATATTGCTTTGCATTTTCTGTCCTGATGCATTGGCATCTTCCTTAGTCTACCTGTATGTTTCCCTTTTCCAACTTTCCCATTTTGTTTGTTCTTGCTCCAAATTTTAGACACAGCTGACTGGGAACAACCAACATCTTTTACCACATGAACATGCTTACAAGCATACTGCACATTCAGGAACTGTTAAAACAGGTGCTGAATTACCTTCTTGAAGGAGTTTTATAATCCTTTCCATTGTTTCAACTGACAGCTCTCTTGTTGGAGCCATGTTTGCTGTCAATTAGCCAGGTGCAACAGCTCGTTCAGGTCTGCAAGCACTTGCTTTGAACTGCAGACTAATTGGTTTATTTAGACTTGTGCAGGTATTTGTTTTAGAAATTAAAATAACAAGGTGATTCCATAATTTTTCCTCGCTGTTGAGCGATTCCATAATTTAAAAAAATTATTTTTTAAATATTGTGCCATTAATTACAATTTTATTTAATTTTTGATGACTGTTTTACAATGCCAGAATGATCAAATGTTAAATAAACGTTCTGTGTCATATCTGTGATTTTTTTTTTTTTTTTTTATTTGCAACAAAGCAAAACAGCTGAATAAACATCCTCCAAGAGTAATGATTCCATAATTTTGCCAGGGGTTATACCCATTTGCCCATCTTACTTGGTAACGAACATACATGATAGGAGGCAGCTTGGTAGTTATAAGAGAAAATGCCTAGTGTCATGTTAACACATTAGCTCGTTTCCATCTTCAGGGAAGAGGGCAGCTGTGCAATTCATGTAAATCTCACAGTAGAACATCATGATTTGACAGCCAGCTTTAATTTCATTTTAAAAGCTGACATATTCTCATTTAGATATTGATACTGCAGATCCCGCCTGTCAAACCTGAGAACAAGCAGCAAACATAATTAGCAGCTAACAGTTTCCAATCTTTTCGTTTTCACTACTGCATATTCTTCATAGTAAGGCATTAGATCTTCAAACAAAACCAAATATAGATAAAAAACACCTGATTACCATATTTTCCTGAGCATAACCTGCACATTTCATCTTTTTCAGAAAAAGAAAAACACTGTACAACCCACATTTGGAAGAATATAAATAACCTACGATAGTCTGCATGTGCAAATTATTACACCTTTTTTAACTGTTGGGTTGCCCACCATAAAAGTTCATTACTGAACGACAGCATTGCCTCATACAAACATTTAACCTAATATGTACTTTTTATGTGTATATTAAGTACTTTGTAAAAGTAGTAATTTGAATTTTGCCTGTAAACATGTTGCAGAGCTCTAAGCATATACTCAGTGAAGAGTGCTATACAAAATAAAATGAATTAAAGATACTGAGTTCATTCAAGGAATAACTTGGGGTGACCACCTTCACAAGCTTAACTGACATTCCTGTTGCACAGGAATTGTAAGATCTGAGTGAACTCTCACACTCCTAAACAGAACAATAATGTATACCCAAAAATTACTATGGCTTCACATTTTTAGCTATTTAATATTAGAACATAGGTGATACAAATAATGAATGGTTTAAAATTACTAAAGAAATCAATCTTTTAAAAGTACAGTTACCACCTAACTGCTCTAAATGGCTAGAAGATCCACACCATTGCTTTTGCAAGCAGATATTAATGAAAAAGGTCAGAATTGATAATACAGCAGGAAAGTCTGGCTACATATTGCCAAGCAGAGACTTTTTCAATAGTTACAAAATTCAGTTAAATAGCTCTCTAGTGATCATCATTAGTGATTAATCATCAATAAAATGAACATTTGTTACAAAATTGTATTATTTACCTTATTGTTATATTTAGCCACAACTACCTACTTAAAGACTGATTTTACAAGAGATCATTTTAGGAGACTATTCCAGGTTACTAATTTGATGATCTGTTCTCTTACTATAACAAAAGAGGGATAGCATCATTATCTAACCAGTATGGAAAAATCATTACTTAACCTCATTTTCTATTCATTCTACTAAGAAAGTATTGTGCTGTGCAAGAGACTCAAGGAACCCCAATAATAATTTTAAAGCTACTAATTTCCGGCAGTGTTTTTTGCTTATGAAACACTGACATAAATCTACAAGAAAAAAAAAATACTGTTGGCAAACTTCTCCTCAGGCCACTCCAGCTATTTTGTTTTTTATTAAATTTCTCAGCTTCAATTTACTGTGATTAGCAAAACTAGATGTGCTAGTGATAAAGTTTAACAAATAAATTGGTGTACTGAGATAACCAGAAATACCAGGGAGCCTCCAGGTTAGGTTTGTAGATAGCTCAGCTAAACTAACTGTGATACCCTGGGTGACTGTAGCAGAACAAAAAGGCAAAGTGTTCAAAGAGTGCAGTGCAGATCAAAGTTCTCAATAAATAATCATCCATAAAATGAATAGTGCTGTGGGGATAAAACTGATAAATAAGTTAAAACCAAAAATGAGATCAAAGAATCAACTCCCTTTACCACGTTCCCAATGCGCTAATCTAATCTCTTTCACTCATCTTCCCCTCTCACCCTTTGGTATACTCCACAGGGCTTAGATGCTGGGGAACACCATCCAAAATTCAACACCTATCCCAGCCATTTCTGTCATTAACCATTGGGACAGTCCAAGCCCAGCTACCTATTCCTGCCACTTACTGATATTCCAAGCAGGCACCTGAAGCATCTGTTTCACAACTTGAGCAATGGCAGATCTGTCCGCTGGAACACCTCTGACTACGCTCGTTCATGGGGTGTCCCAACAGCTTTGCCTACCCCTCTCTATCACTGGCTTGCATGCCAAATTGTCTCTTTTCCTTGTGCAGTTTCCTCATTCTTGGTTTTCCTTTCCCTCCCTAATCTTTTCTACTTAGAGCTTTTATATGCCCACTGAGTGTAGGTATACTAAACAATCATCAGTGAACTACTGAGGGATGGTGGAGCAGATTGTTCTTATGCATGTGAATGCTTAATCTGCACATTCCCCTATTAAAAACTCCAAGCAGTTTGTCGCTCTTAAACACATGCAGACTCACAATGTTTTGAGCTTCACTACTAAAAACAAAAATGGTACCTTCTCGATCTACTTCATCAGCTTTGAATTAACACTAGAATCCATGAAGCCAACAAAAAAAACCTCACAATCCCGACCCACCTTAAATCCCTTTGCAACTCTCCATCAGCATCTTTTGTTTTTTTAAATGTGTCGATCAGCACAACCAGCCTCCTGTCCCATTCCCTGCCTTGATGGAGCTCATGGGCAAAAAGTTCTCCCAGCTCAAGCCAAGGCTCCTTATCCGTGTGCAAGGTTCCTGGAGTCGTATAGGGTAAATAATACAGTATATTGTTATTTGCGGAGCGCTCAGTCTTGAACCCGGGACCTTTGGGTTATAAGGCAGTGGTTCTTACCTCTGCACCATTCAAGTACATGTTTAAACTTCCAGTCAATTGACATTTGAGCTTGGGTTTTTAACTCATTGACAACAACATGTAAATCAAATGCTGTTTTTTCCTTTGGTTATATTCTTGAATAAAAGTGCACGTGTTTAATTGATATTTGGACTAATGTCATCACACAATACACTTCATGTCATTATTAGTATAATATGGAAAAAATTTCTGCTTTAGGTATGTGTTCAGCATTTCTTGCCTCACATTTATTTCCTTTCATCCTACACTTGCCCAGATCTTTGTAGACACGGAACACACAGAAAATGTATTCCAAATAATGATAAAACTGTATTATTTACCCTATACAACTCCAGGAACTTCACATGCAGATACGGCGCCTTGGCTTGAGCTGGGAGAACTTTTTGCCCGGCGGGGGATAGGACAGCAGGCTGCTTGTACTAATCAACATATTTACAAAACAAAAGACACTGATGGAGAGGTGGGAAGGGATTTAAGGTGGGCCAGTTTTACGGGTTTTTTCGTAGCCTTCAGGGATTCTAGTGTTAATAAGCCCATAGCCAGGGAGGATGCATATAGGGCAGGGGTGGGCAAAGTCCGTCCTGAAGGGCTGCAGTGGGTACAGGTTTTTGTTCCAACCCAGTTGCTTAATTAGAAAACAATCCTTGCCAATAATTTAATTGTATGGCTTGTTAGTGCTTTAAATCTGCCATGTCAGGTCATTCTCATATCCTAGATTTTTTTTCTTTTCTAAGGATATCACTTAAATGGTTTGAAGTCTAAAACAAATGACTAATTCTCAGTCCTTCGCTTTTTTCTTTTCACTTTCCTACCAAGTATTTAATAAAACCAAATAGTGCATGATAAATACACTCAGGTGTAAATGGAAACAAACTAAACGGAGAAATGCTGGTTTCTTTTGTTATTTGTATCTTATTGCTAATAAGGAGCAATTAAAAACCAAAATACAGCTGTTTAAGACTAAAATAAGCAATAAGGATTCAAAATCTTAGCAACTGAGACAATTAAAACGAAGCAGAAGTGTTACTTGAGCAATAAGTGCTTCTTATTAAGCAATTGGGTTGGAATAAAAACCTGCAGCCTTCCAGGAATGACTTTGCCCACCCCTGATATAGGGTGTTCAAGGTATCATAAAGAAATGTGAAAAAAATGCATAAGCTGATGAAACAAAACAGAACAAATCACCCAAAAAAACTCCCTACATCCGGTATTTCAGGTTAACTTCTTAAATGACGCAAAGAAATGCAATAAAATGCTGGTTTAGCATCTGATACCAAAGAACACACTTCAACCATGTAAATAAGTCTTAAAAGATATGGTCCTGCAGCTAAGAAACCACTATCATGGTACCTGAGAAACTGCAGTACTCAAAAGATCATAAAATATTGAGCCACAACTAATAGCAGAAATTCTTACGGTGTAAAATTTGTGGTTTGAGAAAAAGTTTGCTGATACCTTTCTGCAGCCTTCTAAGAAATATTGCAGCATGGGGGTACATTTCAACCTAAATTGTAGATAATCTAGTCAAAATAAACATAGTAATAGCTGTTGAGAATTAAAACTTTGACTCATTCTGTACCTGCAGGAAAATGACTTATTGGTAAAAATCTTTCAGTACAAGAACAAAGCCAAACAAACAGAAAACACAACTAAGACCTAATTTCTGCAGAAGGAATGCTAACATTAATACAGACAATGAAACGGGAAATTAAGAAAATGGCAGGAAAGGAAAAAAATTCTGATCTAATATTTTTTTCTCAATGTTATTCTAGCAAAGAACTGAGATTGACACTTGCCTTGAAATGTCACCTGTGTTTCATAATGTATGCATATTAAATATATTTGTGTGACTAGATGAACAATGTTGAAAAAATAATGGTGTAGGTTTTAATTGGGCTGGGTGATAAAATGATAAAGAAAATTATTGCAAAAATAAGTTTTCCTCTATAAAAATATCGGACATGATTGATAACATCAACAGGACTCATTCTGTCCATGTTTTGGCAGACAAACCAAAAAGCCAATGATTATGAGAACAGTACCACGGTGAACCAATCATGTGCCTGAAATAGAGTTACAGCCTTGTCAGGTTAGGCTGATGCACACAGCACTGGGAGGACAAGCAGCAGCTGTCAGCAGTACACGCGCAGCCGCACACACGAGTACATCAGGAGTGAGAATGAGATAAAAGAGAAAATGGCTACAGAAAATGTTAATGAAAACTCAAAAAAAAAAAAAAAAAAAAATCAACATGACCGAAGAAGACACCTCAACAGACACAGCCCAAGACTCAAAAGACGAGGACATTGCTGAAAAGAAGGGTCTGAGGAATTCAGTAGTGTGAAGACATTTTGGCTATTTAAAGTCCAACAAGAAGCAGAGTAGAGTGCACTGCAAATTGTGTTGAAAGCATATTCCCACAAAGAAAGGCAATACCACTAATCTTTTGTACCATCTGAATCAGTGCCATTCTTTACAGCACACATAATTCAAGACTTTACAGTCCCAGACCCAAGCAAGTGCTGGTGGTCACCAAAAAACAACCAGTGTGTGACACATGCGCAACAACAGACCATAATGTCCACTTTCTTCGGTGCCATACCTTACAACAAAACAAAAATGAAAAGACACAGTGATATCACAAATGCAACAGCCCACTTTATTGCAAAAGACATGATGCCAATAAGCATTGTCAAAAATGTTGGATTTACGCGGCTGATTAAAGTAACTGAGTCCCATTACCAACTTCCTAGCCATAAACATTTCACTCAGATGGCATTTCCCCAGCTATACATGGAGTGTAGAGAGTCAGTTGAAAAGGAGCTGCAAAGTGTGTCATACTTTGCTACCACATCGGATTTATGGTCAAGTCACACATCTGAACCATATACACTAAACACTGCATTGATCAAGATTGGAATTTGAAAAGAAAGTATCTTCCAACTGCCTACTTTCCTGAAGTCAACGCATGTGAAGTCATTGCTTTAGCACTAACAGAAGCACTTGTATTCTGGGGACTGAATGAAGACAAACAAGTCTGCATCAGAATAGATGTTGGGCTGAATACAACAAAGTCCACATCACTAAGCAACTGGATACAGTTGCACTGCTTTGGACATCTTCTTCACTCAACTATCAGTAAAGTTGGTGAGCACAATTATACGCAAATATTTTATTTTTGCCTTCAAGCATAAGCTGACAACAATTGAGTAAATACATCAATTTTGTTTATGTTTTCCTTCGTTCACATTTAAAAGCTGCTTGAATCTGTACCAAGGATATATACAGTGTAGGGTTGTTTCCCAACCATTTAAAACCGCTTAAATCGATACAGAAGAAAGGATACAGTTAAGAGGTAGTTTTTTTTTTTTTTTTTTAACTTAATTTTGTATTAATACCAACTTTATTTATTTGGAATTGGCCAAAGAATTTAGTTGTGCATTTTGTTTGTGTTGTCCTTTAACAACTGAAGCTTTTGATTATTCAGAATTATATACCATTTATGAATTAATAAAATATACAGTAGTTATATCTATTTAAATACAATTGTATAATGTTCAACAATACATTTGTCCTGTTCAACTTGTGACAGAAAATAAATAATATTTAAACCAAAATTAACCTTATGATATCCTCACATCTCATTTAGGAGTAAAAAGGAACCTTTAAGCTTGACAGAAACAGTGATTTGATTTATAGAGTGATATGAAAAAAAATTATTGTAGTAAGATTTTTTTTTTTTCTGTATTGTGCAGCCCTAGGTTTTAAGAAGCTTAACGCTACAATAACACTCAAGGCCGGAAGGAAATCTGCATCCCAACAGACAAACACTTTGACAATTTACATGACTGGTCAGTACATGCTTTGGGAAAAGGCTTTTTCCTATTCTTTTAATAGTTTAAACAAAATAATAATAAACAAATATACATACACAAAATGGGAAAGAGGGTGAAATACAAAAGGTTGTAGAACTGGTGAATAGCCGAGCCTTTAGTAGTATTTTGACCCAAAATCAGCCATAAAGCATCAGTTGAGCTCTCTGGATAAACTGAAGTCTCCCATTACAAGTGGTAGTCTGAAATTGATGTCTCCTATTATGAGTGGTAGTCATAATTTACCACTGCTGCCTCATACATATGCAATCACAATACTGCAGACCTTCATTGGCTGGTAGTGCAGCCATACGATGAACTCAGTAGTGCCAGGTAGAAGTTTTCATCTCTAAATCAGAGGCACACAAAGAACTTTTATTTGGTGGCCTAAGGAAGAGTGTCAGCAACAAATGCAAATATGTTGAATGCCAACATATTACTGCTGCTGTAAATGCCCAGCACTCCACCCACACCATGCCAGAAATAACACAAAAAAGATCTGATCTCTGGCGACGAAGCAGATCACTACTCACAAGCAGAGTGTGTGTGTAATGGGAGGAGGAAAAAAAACATCTATGGTCTTAGATTTCGATCTGCGAATGGCATCTGTAATTGGAAATGTCTTTTTTTGCAGCATTATGTCAGAGCAGTCCTGACGACTGTCAGTCTTATCTTGGCATCAGAGATGACTAACATGTTAATAGAATGCAACTGCTTACAGTTAACAAAACCAACTCCGTTCTCGCCCTTACTGCATTATGAGTGAATTGAAGTGCTCTGATTACACCAGGAAAACAGACACTGGTGCAAATTGCCTTTATATGTTGGTAACAACATGTTATATGTATATGCACCACACCATATGAAAACTGGATGTAGCACTTCATTGGTCAGTTGAAAGCTTCCAGCACAGCGGACATGGCTAAGTGAAGCTTGGCTGAGATATTCCTAAGCAGGCAGCCAATTCCCTGAAAAGTGACAACAGGTAGTCTAAACTGAAAAAAAAAAAAAAAAAATAAAAAAAATGTTCTTCAGTGTAAATATACAGCATTGGCTCTCTTAAAAGGGAACTAAAATACAGTCTGCATCATACTCATCACATTTGAGCTTTAATATGTTTGTCACACACATTATAACAACTGCTTGGTTATCTCTGAATTTATAACCCTTAAAAGTGTACTCTGCAACTGAAGGATAGAACAAAAATACTGCACAGCTAGATGTTAAGATGTGCTTGAAACTGTTCTCCTGTGTGGTGCCTATCACGCAAGTTGTTGACTCTCAGAAATTCATCTACTGATTCTGCTGTGGCTTTGGGTCTGCCAGACATGTTCCTCTCAGAGTTTCCAAGTTCTCTATGATGGCACAGGAAACTATACTCCCTGACCCCTTTGCTTATCTTTGCAATTTCTAAACAGAATACCTGCATTTTTAACGAATACAATTGTATCATCTGTTGTCCCTTGTTAATTGCCTTTTTCCTACCATTATGACAGCAATATATGATGCAATATTGTTCACAAATTACACAGGATGTACAAATACAGTTTGTTCCAACACCGCTTTTATAAAGTAGGTTTGTAAGTAAGTAATAAGCAAAAGTTGGGACACCCGCAGGAACTGTTAAGGCTAAACTTCCATTGCTGCTGAAAAGCTGTAAGTTGTTAACTCATTACTTATTCCCTGGAATGGGCCTTTTTGTGCAAGTCTGAAAATGACATATTTTTCAAATTTTGGTAGCTTTTTTAAATCTTTGCCACTTTATAATACGGCCTTGAACAGTTTAAATTTTAATTAAAACCGGAAACGGGGTACCTAGAATTTCTGACCAGTATAAATCCTTAAACGTGAATCTTTTCACATCAATAGCTCACGATTGCCTTACTCTGACATAGCTGCTGCACAATTCCAAGTTCACTGGATTTCTTCATATTTTGCAGCCATTGTTAACGGGTTTTATAATGAATGTCCAGTTTTGTGCTAAAGACGCATTTCGTCACTTAATATTTAGTCAATAAGGTAATAATTTGTACACACAACCGACACATTCGAATCTGTTCCCTCACATTTATAGCAGTAATGAATGAAGTCTAAAACTGGTTCAAATTACGAAGCTACTGGTGTATTCAGTCTGTAACAAATTCTGACAATACAGCGAAATTATTTTCAATATATTACCAAATTCGCTGTAACAGGTAGGTCTCTATTTCTCGGTAACGAGAAAGGCCTTGCGTGGTACCCGTTCAGCTTTCACTACAGATGCCAGTCATTACAATAGTAGGCCACTGCGTGGCTGCAGAAGTATGCAGTGAGGGAGTGGAAGAACAGATTGTAATATGGTCTGCTATCATCACATCACAATACACTATCGATGTCCGTCAATGCCACCCACTGGGAAATGTATTCCCGACCTTTTAAACAACAGCGAAAATATCCCGCTACCTTCCGCCACGACGTCTCCGCTCCTTTGCCACTGCCTGCTTAAAGCGTTCGAAGAAACAACAAAACCCCACGACCCTCCTCCGACTATTAACAACCTTTACGAAACACGGCAGCTTGATTTTTGTCACCTTTTTTCTCGCACACGTTTTCGCAGATTTTTCTGCGAAAATTCAGACTATGAAGGAAGCATAAAATCACTTACCAGACCCCTGCCTGTGCTTCTTAACAAAACAAACGACGACTGCAACTCGACGCACTGCTCCGAATGTTGCGCGGTGACGTCTCGAGCTAGGCGTAACGTGTCGACGCTTACGTTATGGTGGCGAGAAGTAGGCGCAACGTTCAGTGAAGACAGATAGTAGTTTGACAGTTACTATTGCGTGCGTAGGCACTGTGTATCGTAGTATTATCTCAGATATTGAACTCTTTTTTTTGTCAAGAAAGGAAACGAGCAGAAAAGGATGCCGAAATTGCATAGCTCTAAAAGATAAATCGACATACAATTAAGTCTCCCCTCATCTTATCAGATGAACCAACTGTCTTTGCTTCTATGGTACTCCGTGCGTACATCCATACATTTTCCTAACCCACTTATCAAGAGCAGCGTCGCAAGGAAGCTTGTGCCAATACTACGAATCGTCGGACGTAAGCCAGGAACAAATCCTGGAGAGGGTGTCGACGCCGACACAGCCTATCATACAGTCCTATTAAATGTGCAGAAAGAGACCCACTCATGATTATCGGGAGATAGTGTAGCTGCCTGTTGAATCTGATAATGGTAATCGCACTAGGGCTTGACTTAAATAAATATATAAACAATTATAAATTAATTTAATATTTTTCAAAAGGTTCGTTTATCGGTCTCATTTCCAAGTTCCCTGGTGGTCTAGTGGTTAGGATTCGGCGCTCTCACCGCCGCGGCCCGGGTTCGATTCCCGGTCAGGGAAAGAGCATTTTTTTTTTTTTTGCCTTCGGTGATTGTGATGTACGTTCTGTTTTCTTTTATGCAGTCAACTGCTCATACCATAATTTAAGGCAAAAATCTTCTCGATGTAGGAACTTATTGCTTTACTCGTTTTCATTTTTTATAAAATATTTCAAGATTTTTTGAACATTTATTATCAAGCTGCAAAAATTAATACGGTGTCAGTTTAAAAAATTGGAAAAGAACAAGCACCCTTCACGCTTGTCTCTGTCAACAAAGAGCATTGTTGCATTTCTTGGACACAATCCTCACTTAACAATAATATGCTGTCCACGTTTCCAAGGTGAAATTTATTATGTCTTATTTCACTTCCGCTCAACAAGTCATTTTTTAGAAGGGTCTGACGTAGTTCACTCACTCTTAAAGAGTGTAACAGAGCGACACCTAGAGGGCAATCTGTCCTTGATCGAAACATCTGTCAAAAGATGTTAATTCGTTCCCTGAAACTGCCCCTTAGTAAAATGGTATTTTGATTTTTAACCGCTTACACTTTTTCGCACCCTTATTTTCAATCAGACTATTTTTTGCTGCTGAATTATAACACCTGTGCTGGGGAAGTTGGATCATCTTATGTAATGGCACACAGGACACTGGGTTTTAACATCACCTCAGAAGTAGACAGATCTGACTTACCTTCAGTTGTAAAGACTTAAACACAAGACCTACGGTCTGTGGCATACTACAATGATCCAGGCTGTTATTAGCATTGAGCACAAGCCGTTCTTAGATGTAATGTCTGGCAACTGATATTGCAACATCAAAGCGTGGCTCACTGGGTTTGGCATTTAGCCTCAGATATGTGTCTTAAATAGCTAACATCATCATGATCCAGCAATTCCAGTGCTACTCCTGACTGTCTGCCTTCCACCCTGTTTCCTTTACTGGAGCTTATGGTTGCCATCTAATGGCACACTTCTCACTACATGTGCAAGTGCCATGCCAGTCTCTGATACCACTTTCCTTAGCTTAATAGGACTTGGGACGTCAGTTATATGCCACCGACCTGCTGTCATCATGGCCCCTGATAAATCACACTGTGTTTGGGGTGAATATTTCTCTTTACAGTCTGTGTGCTCCTTTTTCCTATGGCACCTGAACCTTTTGTGTTTAGTGATCTCTTCGATCTCTGGCAGACCTTTTCCTGGTGGGCAACTGGTCACATTATAACACAAGAAGAGCAGAACATGCACGTGGGTTGATTGGATTCATAACCAGTGACCTATAACAACCATTTTTGCCTCTATTGTCTGTATTTCATTTCATAAACAGTTTTGAGGTGGGCAGCTTGAAATCTAAAGGCTGACTTTCCTGCGCTCTGACTTGTTATTCTTATCCAAATATTAACCTTGGGCAGAAGACAATATGCTAATTTTAAAATGTCGGCACACACACTATATAAAGGTATAAAAGTCTCGCACTAATATCCTCAGGGTATTCTTATTTTCTCTAACAGTTCAGAAGATATGCCTTTAAACAGAGTGGAGATAGTATACTCAGTTTAAGTTTAACCTGCTGGGTTAGGTTTTGTCTCACCTTTAACTTGATAAAGGAAAAAACAGGTTAAGTACAAAACAGACTGCTGAATTAATAATGTACTTCCTTGCATTATAATATAATGTGACAGAGCTGATGCTTTAGTGTGCAATTTTAAATTCCTAACACTTAGGTGTTTATAAATCATTATGCAATAATTAGGGACTTAAGAAAGGAGGCTGAGATATCACCGGTATCTTGCAGTCATTATTGCTTAGGAATACTCTGCCCAAAAATGATAATTTTTTTTGTGTTACTCCATGTTGTTTGTAGTGATGGCTGGCAAAAAAAAAAAACAAATTCCATGTTTTCATGGAAACTGGAAATCACAAAATGTATGATTCAGTGGGATTCAATGGAGGTCTAGCTTGAAAAACTGTAAACAGTATTAAAAATCCTTTGATAAAATTTGCCACAAAACCTATTTGTCGGTTGTATGGAAAGACCTTCCCAAACACATGTAATTTTTCTAAATTGCTTTTGTGTGTGACTGAGTAACATGTTCAAATGTGAATAACTCATCATTGGGAAGAAATACCTGAACTTTTGATTAGAGGGAGAAAGAGGTCAACCAAGGGCTACCAGATGTGGCTCCTCCTGGTCACTAAAGGGCACGCAGACCTAAGTGGGTATAAAGAGACATTATTATCATGCATAAGAGGACAGTGAAATTCCCACTTACAATTAATTGCTAGTCAACAAGCAACATTGTCATTATCCAACGCCATGAGTAGTTGTAGAACCAGATTACCTTGAAACTCCTGTCCTCATTTCCTGTAAAAACTCAGAACAAGTTTCTTATAACCAAGCAGCATAACATAAAGACACAATTTAATGTATTTGACTCACTACAATATCAAAAATAGGGCTGTGCTTAACTTTTAAGTAAATGAGCAGATGGGAAGTTGCCCTGGATGATTGGTCCTTTTATGACAACAGAAGATTGGCATCTTTATTGCAATTATAGAACAACCCTAAGATTAGTTCTTGGGATCAATTTAAAACAATCTTGGGAAGGGCTTAAAACCAGTCCAAGCCGAGTGGCTTATTTAGTGTGGAGTTGGGAGGAGAGTATTGAGAAGTGTTCACAGTTACAGGTGGAAGAATGGCCAGGTTGGAGGTGGGTGATTAGAAGTATCTTTAGAGGGATCTTTTAGTTGTACAAGTGACTGAACCACAACACTTGTTAGACAGGCAGGGGTTAAAACCAGGTCATATAGGTGTAGAGAGCCGGCATGATTTTGGCTTCTTTTCTGTATGTGCAGAACTTTGCTTTCTCTTTTTATTCATTACTCCCTGTTATTTGTGTGCATAACACCCAAAAAGGGGCTAGTATCAGGGATTGTTCCTACCTTGCGCCTAATGTTTGGTTTGGGTTTGCAAGATGAATGGATGGATAAAACTTTAAACTTTATAAATAA
The DNA here is from genome assembly GCF_900747795.2 of Erpetoichthys calabaricus. Taxonomy (NCBI): domain Eukaryota; kingdom Metazoa; phylum Chordata; class Cladistia; order Polypteriformes; family Polypteridae; genus Erpetoichthys; species Erpetoichthys calabaricus. The sequence continues at coordinate 202,394,820 of NC_041396.2, forward strand.
ACTTCTTTGGTGTCATTCTGACTTTGAAAGTGCTGCAATAGTGGCACCTTGTGTTCACTATAAATAAAGCTAGATGGATAGTTTTTGCATAGCATAATAAAAAATAGTTTCCACATGTGAAAGTACGTTAAACTTTGAAATCCCAGGTTTACTTTTTAATATACAGTTTATCCCACTTATACTGCCAGAAATCCTTCTGCCATCTCCTGATAAAATCTCCTACCAGTCCCAATACATAACATAATGTATCTGTGTAAGTTTTTATACACTTCATGGTTTTTTGTAGTCAATTACTATACATATTTAAAACTGTCTGTTATATATATAGCATATCTGATTATGCTACAAAATTCATCAGGATAAGAAAAGTTTGGAAGGTTTTCTCTATCACACACATATTTATTAACTGCTCTGAACCACAGATTTGGAAATGATTGTGTCATTCTCTCTTAGTATGCTGTTGATGCTTTACTGAAGAGTGAAAAACAAAGGAAATATAACACCAGTATGACTGAATCTTAAAGAAATACAAATCTAATAAAATTCAAGTCCATAGCATTAAGTAAATGTCTAAAAAATCTAGGCTTAAAGCAGTTTGTGATTCAATCTATCCCTAGGCATTCTAACAGTAAATAGACAACACTTTGCTGGAGGAACTGCACAGTCATGTGGAGAGCAGTTTTAAACTGTATCCTTAGACTTCATGATGAATGATCTAGTAAAATAATGACTAACCACCTGAATACCTACAAATAAAGCACTATCTATCTATCTATCTATCTATCTATCTATCTATCTATCTATCTATCTATCTATCTATCTATCTATCTATCTATCTGTCTGTCTGTCTGTCTGTCTGTCTGTCTGTCTGTCTGTCTGTCTGTCTGTCTGTCTGTCTGTCTGTCTATAAGAGAGTAATGAAGGCACAGATAAAAAGTTGGGGTATAAAATGGTATTCTCTATTTAATAGCCATTGGAAAGGCAATGATGGAAAATAAATTGTTGAATAACAATTGAATCTGACCACAACAATGTGCATTCTCAGTCCATCATTTTTAAATTATACTATCTTTAGGTTGTGGCAAAGTTTGTTTGGAAGAGGAAGGATGGGAAAGGAAATCTGAGGATCATAATTCTTATGGCTCGTGGTCTTCTAGACTGAGAGCAGAAGAAGAACATATGTAAGAAAATGATTAATATACTATGAATAAATGATAACAGGCTTCTATGTAAAACAGTGTTTAGTGTTATTTCCTGGTTTGAATCATCAAATTCCTAAAACAGGTACCAAGGGGTACATGTTGAAGAAAACTAAAAGTCCTTAAGAGGTTGTTGAGCATCCATAACATCAACCTTAGAAATAAATCTGCTGTCATTTTACAGTTAACAAATTCTTCTAATTGTTAATGTTAGAGATATAGTGAGCAAAACTCAAGTAAAGCTTTTTAAATGAAAAAAATTACCTAGGATAAGTTCTTCTCTGTTTTTAAGCAGAATAAAATAATGGATTAGGTGCAAGTGGGTGCCTTTTTATCCCCCCTTAGGTTTGTGTGCCCTCTAGTGACCAGAAGGTGCCAAGACAAAAGGAGAATAGAGGAAGGCACCTCCATAGCATATTGTGCCATGTATAACAACATCTTTCACACTCCCCAATCAGGATGGGCACAAACATGAGAAGAAACATTGAGATGATAATGAACAAGCTAGTTTCACTAATCAAGTAGCTTTGTCAGCAGCATTGCTGTTACCAGTAAACAAGTTAAGAAGTGATTCTTGAAATCCAGTGATTTAACTTTATGGACCATACATAAACAACAAGCATTCTTTATTAAACAATGGGCATTGGCTAAGAAATATCCTGCCTTAAGCAGGGGTTTTCTTTTTTAACTATCTCCATCTCTAGCTGTCATTTACCAAATGTATAAGATAGATCAAAGGCACTGGATAAACAATTTTTATCCAATGAAAGTATTTTCTGTTTTTAAATGAACTGAAGAAAAACCAGACTGTAAAAGGCTTTCTCGTTGAAATCACTTATAGCTTTCATATCATCATATTTCCTCCTGATCATATACAGTAGATACTGACACTCTATACTGCCACTGATGCTCTGAACATTGAGCTTATGGAACAGCTAAAAGGAAGAAGCGATAATTGAAAGCAATGTCATGGAATTGTGTCTGTAGACCTCTATTGATGGATTATTTAAAAATTTGTAAATCAGCTTGACTGTAACTATTGTGACCATTAGGTGACTGTAACTGTTGTGCCCAAACCCCAAACACAACCACACAAGAAACAGTCCTGGTTTCAAATTAGTATTTTATTCTCCTTTTGAAGAATACAATCACGGTCACAATTCCTATTCCTTTTATCCTCCTCCACCAAGGGGATACTGCCACCCAGCGTGCAAGGGGAATTCATGTCTTTGGGAGGAAGTCTCCCATTGTCCTTCTGTTGTAAAGGCTGGGAAAAATACCAACAACCAACCCAGCTGGGATGCCCATCCATCAGTGTTCTTCCATTTCAAAGACTTCCTGGTCAAGTAAGGAAATATCCATCCTGGCCGGGATGCCAGGCACCATATGTTGTCTGTGGCACAATATACACCATTCAGCCACAACATTAAAATCACCTGTCTATTATTGTGTCATCCCCCTTATGCCATCAAAACAGCTCTGAGCTATCTAGTCATGGACTTCCCAAGATCTGTGAAGGTGTCCTGTGGTATCTGGCAACAAGACGTTAGCAAAAGACCCTTAAAGTACTGTAAGTTGTGAGGTGGGGCCTCCATGGATTGAACTTGTTTTTCCAGAACATCCCTTAGATGCTCGATCGGATTGAGATGTTGGGAATTTGAAGGACAATTCAACACCTTGAACTCTTTGTCATGTTCCTCAAATCATTCCAGAACACTTTTTGAGTGTGGCAAGGCGCATTATCCTGTTGAATTCTGTTGAATTCCCATCAGGGAATACTGTTGCCATGAAAGAGTGTACGTGGTCTACAACAATTTTTAGGTAGGTATTATGTGTTAAAGTAACCCCCACATAAATGTCAGGACCCACGGTTTCCCAGCAGAATATTGCCCAGAGCATCACAATGCGTCTGCTGGCTTGCCTTCTTCCCATAGTGCATTATGCTGCCATCACTTCACCCAGGTAAATGATGCACACGTGATCTAAAAGAATACATGATTCATCGGACCAAGCCTCCTCCTTCCATTGCTCCATGGTCCAGTTCTGACACTCACATGCCCCATTATAAGCGCTTTAAGCAGTGGACATGTGTCAGCATGGGCACTCTGACTGGTCAGCAACTATGCAACCCCATGCACAGCAAGCTTTGATGCACTGTGTGTTCTGACACCTTTCTCTCTTGGCTAGCATTACGTTTTCAGTAATTTGTGCTATAGTACCTTTTCTGTGGGATCAAATCAGACAGATTAGCCTTCACTTCACATGCACATCAGTGAGACTTGGGTGCCCATGACACCTGTCTCTGGTTCTCCAGTTGTCCTTCTTTGGACCACTTTTGGTAGGTTCTAACCACTGCACACCAGGAATATCCCATAAGACATGCTGGTTTAGAGGTGCTTTGACCCAGTTGTCTAGCCATCATGATTTTGCTCTTTTCAAAGGCATTTAGATTCTTACACTTGCTCATTTTTTCTTGTTCCAACACTTCACCTTCAAGGACTGACTGTTCACTTGCTGCCTAATATGTCCATCCTCTAGACCAGGGGTGGGCAAATTCATTCCTTGAGGGCCGCAGTGGCTGCGGGTTTTTGTTCCAACCCGGTTGCTTAATTAGAAAACAATCCTTGCCAATAATTACATTTCATGGCTTGTTAGTGCTTTAACTCTGCTATGTCAAGTCATTCTCATATCCTAGATTTTTTTTTTCCATTCTAAGGATATCATCCAAATACTTTGAAGTGTAAAATGGATGGGTAATTCTCAATCCTTCACTTTTTTCTCTTCTCTTTCCTTCCAAGTTTTTAATTAAACCAAATAGTGCATGATAAATACACACAGGTGTAAAGGGTAACAAGCAAAATGGATAACTGCTGGTTTCTTTTGTCATTTGCATCTTATTGCTAATAAGGAGCAATTAAAAACCAAGAATGCAGCTGTTTAAGACTTAAATAAGCAATAAGGGTTCAAAATCTTAATGAGGGAGACAACTAAAATGAAGCAGAAGTGTTTCTAGAACAATAAGTGCTTCTTATTAAGCAATTGGGTTGGAACAAAAACCTGCAGCCACTGCGGTCCTCCAGGAATGAATTTGCCCACCCCTGCTCTAGACAGGTGCCATTGTAATGAGATAATCAATGTTATTCACTTCACCTGTCAGTGGTTTTAATGTTGTGGCTGATCAGTGTATATTCCATTCCTCTGTAACAGTTGTGCCGATCCTGAATGTACCATATTTTCTCAGGATGTTCAGCTGCTCCACTATACCATTCAGTCTGTTGTTTGTTCACATGCTCTTTAAGCTCATAATTCAGTCAGTCAGTCATTATCCAACCCACTATATCTTAAAAAAGGTTACGGGGGTCTGCAGGAGCCATTAAGCCCATAATTGTAACTTATATTTGAAAGCTCATGTATTTAGTGTTTATACTAAAATCTATTCTTATTTTCTATATGAAGAGTCTTGTGAAGGTGTATTCTATGAAAAGTGTTATATAAAATATAGATAGATTGATTTATGATAACAATTAACTTATGTCTCTGTGTAATACCACATTTTTAGGGATGTTTAAGGCCATTACATTTTCAAGTCCTTGTAACAGACAGAAGAAAATCTGAATAATGTGTATTTTTCTGTGAGAGCCGAGTCTGTCCTGGAGATGCTTAGAGTTGATCAGCATACTGTCACTTTCAGATTAAAGATGTACAAGCTAAATGATTTATTGGCTTTGAACCGACTGTGAGTCATTTGGTGAGAGGGCTAAGTAATGTGGAATTAATGTGCTGTCAAGGTCAGAACTATTGATGTTGGTATTATGTGGAGGTGATATAATGGCCTTCAGACTCACTTAAATAGGCACTCAGTGAATTGGCCTTATATTCTGCACCAATAATAAATAGATAAGAGAGGTGCTCAAATGCTGATCATTTCTTTGACTTACTTACTTCAGTCTTTGCCCTTTGCTTTGGATCGGCCCACTACATTGGAATAGACAGGTGTGGATATTAAATGAAAGACTTGCTTTTCTACCTCTTGCACTTGGCCCATTAAGGATATCTTGAGTAAAAGTAACAAGCCTGCACATTTTTCCCTTATTGTACCCTATGTCTCTGTGGGGTTTTATCTGGCAGCTTCACTTTTCCTTCCTTATTTCAAATTGTTGATTAGAAACTCTGCGTTAGTGTGGCTTTAAATGGTGTGACTGTGCTTGTGTTCGGCCTAAGGCAGGTTCATGACTTGTGTCAAATGCTGCTGAAACACATTATGGCTCTTACAACTATAAACTGGATGAAGCTAGTTTAGATATCCTTCCGTTATACAGGCCGGGAAAAGTCAATGTGTGTGTGTACTACTGTCACTTACTATCATGCCTTTTGCCCAAATCCCAGATACCAACCAGCATGTGCCCTGGCGTTCACCAGAAGAGACAGCATTGTCAGAGTCTTTTCCAAAAAAAAACACAGTGAGTGCTGTAAAATACTTTATTCAGAAACAAAGGCATTATCTGAATTTTTAACATATTTTGTATATGTTATTTTAATATTTGCCCAGGTCTAGCACTCTAGTGCTTCTGTGGATGAGGGATCTCTATTACTATTAGCCATGAATATCTTAACAACTTATCATGAAAGCATCTGTAATTTAATACTAATTTATATGAAATGTAGTAAACTGGTGTTATGTAACTTTTTTTTTTACAAATATTATGCTGCTGTCACACACGTGCGCATGGGAGGCAGCTAAAGGGTCTAAATGAGAGTAATTCCATGCCAGACCAGGGAGTGGTGGAGTGCACTGACCTTTTTTCTCACTTTCCTGCAGACCGTTCATGGGAAATTCCGCCTGGCCCGTGACATCACTTCTGGGGATGGACCCTTGGATGACGTCACTTCCGGTGAAGAGCACATGACCGAAGAGACTTCCGGTTCTGGCCCTTTTGATGACCTCACGTCTGAGTCCAAACCTATGGAAGAGGACCCTTCTGTTTCCGCCCTCTGATTTCACTTCCTTTTCTGGCCTTTAAAGCTGCCATATTTGACTAACCTAATCTGTTCTGTTTTGGACTCCGTTCTGAACACATCAGTATTAGCAATTTACCCATTTGCAGCCAGGGAGTGTTATATGGGTGGCTGCCCCAAACCTTTTTATGACTCTTGTGTCTGCTTTTTGTGACACTACATTATTGTCTATTTCACTGAAAATATGCAGTTAATACACAAATACATGTGCCCTATAAAGTATGAAGTACTCTATATTCAAAGTTCCAACATTCACATTCATCCAATTTCTTGCTAGTTCAGTTCAGTGTCACAGGGAGCTGGCATCTTTCTAAGCATATGACATGGCTCAACTCTGGATGGATGCCACAGAGCATACTCAAGCACATACCTGCGGGACAAATTAGAGTTACTAAAGAACCTAAAATGATCTTGATGATGTGACCATAGTTTGGACTTACTACTTTCAAATATGTCATATAATGTACCTTATTTGATAAACTGTGAAGATAGCCAATTGGTGCAGTAGGTAACAATGTGACTTCACAGTGATTGCCAGCTCCTGGTTATGGTGTCTCTATGTAGTTTGCATGTTCTCCTGTGCACTAATCTGTTTCCTTTCACTGTCCAAAGAAATAGTATCAGCTTGGTTATTGACTCTAAAGTGACCTCACTGAGAGTGAGTGTGACACAGGGACACACGGAGTTTGTTCCTGCCCTGTGTATTTTTTAGGCAACATGATTGCTGGCTACTTGCAAATATATGTTTGATTAGTGGGTTTGGAAAATTAATGGATGCAGTTTTTAACATTTTACAGGAAGTAAGTGTTACAAGGTAAAACACTTTTTTTTTGTTCAGTGTTAGTTTGCTTTGTGCAATGACCACCTCTGACCACCAGGTGACACTAAGCACTGTAGCATGCACCATTTGGGCTAAAATGCTATTCTCTACAAATGATTTTTGTTAAACTGGTAATCCGCACTATGAAGCTATTCGAATAAATGACTATTACCTCTCAGTGCTATTCTATACTTTGAGTTTATACTACTGCATATGCATTAGAAAAATTAAAAACATTACTCTTTAATTTATATTCTTTTGTAATGTATATATGAAGCTGAGACATGGGCAATAAATGAAGCACAGGAAAATAAGTTAGATGTGGCAGAAATGAGACTGTTGAGACGGATGTACGGAGTTACAAAAAAGGACAGAATAAGACAATCAGAGGTATAACAAAAGTGTGAGAGATATCAAAGATAATGCAGGAAAGTAGATTGAAGTTGTATGGACATGTGACGAGGAGAAACAATGCATATGTGAGCAAAAGACTGATGGGAATGGACGTACAGGGGAAGAGAAAGTGAGCGAGGCCAAAGCGGAGATTGATGGATAAAGTAAAAGATTATCTGAAGGAAAAGGACTTGAGTGGCGAGGAGGTGCAGGACAAAGCTGTATGGAGAAGGTTGATCGAGCACATCGAACCCATATAGAAGTGGGAAAAGAGGAAGAAGAAGAATGAACTTATTGTGTCATCCAGGCTGGTTCTTTCAGGGTGCTTGTTGTTGCTTGAAGAACGTCTTCTTTCTCCCTGGCCTGATCAAACGGAATAAGGGGTTTTGGATAATGAATACACAGTTGTATAATAAAGAGCCAGCTTTGTGGCACACAGGAAGCAGTATTGCAGCTTGAATATGTATTCTAATTGATACAATTCAATAGTGAAAGGCATGTAAAATACAACATATATACTGTATCATGCATTTCCATCCAAGTGGATACTTTAATAACTTTTAAGTGAAAAGGAGAGGCATAATCCTCTGACTGCAGGAATTAAAAAGTTAAGGTAAAGAGAACAAGGCAAAAACAGATTATAAGTTTTTAAAGCAAGTTGTTTACCTTCAGCTTCAAAATGCATTTCTTCTTCTTAACTTACCTTAATGGATAACTGTATATTTGCTGAGTTTTGTTTATTCAGTTCATTTCAACTAAAATCTACCAACCCATGATGTATTCATTTTATAATTTGTGTGAAGGGCTTGCCTAGAATATTGTAGTGCTGTCTGTGAAAGATGCTATAAGCATCCATTTTCTGAACTTTCTTTTTTATTATAGGGTCACTGGGAGCTAGACATGCTAACTAGGAAAGAACAATGCTGGTTAAATAAAGATGGTGACGGTTCTGATTTGATAGGGGACTTTGGTAATGTAATCAGAATACAAAAAACTGCAAAAGAAAGTTTAAAGGAAATCAAAAGATATTATGGTTCCACACAATTAAGTCAAGTCAAGTTGGGGAGCATGCACTGGTACAGCGTGTTGCCGCACCCTTCCACACAACAAAACAGCTCAGGACCCCAGATGGCAATCCCCCAGGCAAACCAGTCTCACCCACCGGAAATGACCTTCTATCTGCCGCAGCCTGGTGTTACATGGGTGTTCCTTGGCCTGGTCCAGCCACTCGGATCCTCAACAACAAGGATCCTGTGAACTGGATCACCCTCAGGGAATCATGCCACATGGCCGTAGTGCCGTAACTGACACGATGCAGGTAATGTGCCTCATCTGGGACTCCATGAGCAACCGCTCATTGGACACAAAGTAAAACCAACGGTACCTAAGGATTTTCTGGAGAGACACAATATCAAAGGACTCCTTTCTTTGTCTCAGGTCACTGGATAGCGTCCATGTGTCACAACCATCAGCCTCAGGACTCTGAAGACTTGGACCTTTGTCCTTTTGCATAAATATCAGGAGCGCCACACACCCTTTCCAGCGATCTCATGACCCCCCTCATGCTCTCCCAATCCGTCTACTGACTTCATAGGAAGAGTCACTAGAGACATGAATGTCACTGCCAAGGTAAGTAAACCTCTTGACAAGGTTGACATTCTCTCCGCAGACAGACACACTGCTGATGGCTGTGCCAAAGAGGTCATTAAAGACCTGCATCTTGGTTTTTATCCAGGACACTCACAAGCCCAGACACTCAGACTCCTCGCTCAGTCTCTCGCGAGCCTCAATCAGAGCCTCCATTGACTCTGCGAAGATCACAGCACACAATAAAATAATATAAATTAATTGCACATCTTAATACATATAAAACAGAAAGAAGGAAAGAACAAAGAGCATAAATATTTTAAAGTTATTAGAATAATGTGAGAATATTTTTTCTGTAATAAGAGATAATGTTATAGTAATATACAATTCATTTTTGAATTTTGATATTACTTGAGTAGTGTTAACTACATTTCTGCATACTGTATATTTTTATATATGAAACTTAAACAAGATCAAGAAAAGGGTACATGTGGGACTCAAACTACTACTTGCTGATTTGCAGATGGAAAGGAAGCACTACCACTTGCACTATTCTGCCACTGCTGTGGTCGCTGTTCCCGACTTGCAAATGCTAAACGTCATCACGGTTTTCACTGATGTTTTTCATGATTAAATTCTATGTATATGTGAGGCTGAACTTTTCTAGGCCTCAGGGCCATTTGATTGAGCCTTTAGTGAAAACTGTTTTTCTTTGGGTTGTCATGCACATGCGCATAGGAGACAGATAAAGGGATTTAGTGATGGTAATTACTCACCGGACCAGGGGTTGGCACTGTGTACTAATGCCTTCTCTTCATCTCCCTTGGCAAAACGGGAGACTGATAGCCACTCCACATCTGACGTCATTTCCATGTCCATCCGCCTGGACCCTCCCTTTCCTGCCACTTGAACACATAACCTAACATAATCTGCCATCTTGATTCAGGTCCTATTTAGAACTCCAGTCTGAAAAGACTACTTAGCATTTACCGTGTGTTTTCTTTGTTTTCTCATCCAAATATATGAGGTTACTAGCAAAATACCCGCGCTTCGCAGCGGCAAAGTACTGCTTTAAAATTTTTATTAAGATGAAAAGTAAACTTTTTTAAACTGAGGGAAAATATACCAATAATTATTTGTTAAGGATCTGTTTGTATACCACGTTGTCAGTTCAGCCCTCCGGTTGTAATATGACCAAGCTGTGTGCTAAGCTTACTCTTGAGCATGCAACGTATAGTTGGCCATGTGAAAAGCAATCTTGCCTCAAATCAATGCCAAGCTTTTGTAGGGTCTGTCCCTGAGAGTTATTAATTGTTATTGCGAAGCAGAGCCTTACAGGAAATTGTAGGCGTTTGAATTGAAATGGGCTTCATCGATAACTTCGCATCCAGCTTTTGAGAGTTTAAACATTCATAAACATCAAAGTGTCCACTACTCAAATCGTCACCTGTGAATCTAAGATGTTTAAGAGGCATTGGCGGTTGTCCAAAGGTGTAAAATATTTGGCCATTTCGGTACACTTGAAAGTGACAACCAAACAATTCAGCGGCAGCCGTCAACTCACATGCAGAACCATAGGTGAAGGGCTTAACCATTTCACCCTTATAGTGCTCCTGTGTAGTATAATTATCTCCTGTACCATCATCAGTCCACACCTTGAACCTGTCCCAGTCATTCAATACATAAGACACAATGTTCCTCAGGATATCAAGAGTGAGCCTGATATGGCCGTGCAATATGTACCACAGAGAATGGAAAAGGCAGTCGCCATCTCCGGGCATGGAAACCACTCGGTAAGTGACAGTTGTTTGATCGATGGTGATCACCTCGATAGACATGTTAATGGGGGTACGGTTGGAACGGTAAAGGAAATGGGTACCTGAACAATGTAAACTAAGTCTAAAATACCTACACAATAACTATAATCATAATAAACAAACAATAAAACAGCGGAGAAGCCATAGATTAAATAAAAAGGCTGCAGTTATCAGCAGGAAGACGTGAATACCGTGGTGAAGCAAGGAAGGGAATGAAGAGACCGGAGCAATGGACGGCCTTATATAGGCAGGCAGCCAACTACGTGGGAGGCATGGGGATGGGGGGGCCCAACGCCGCCTCACACGGCGACCGAGCTGCAGGCTATGGACGTATATATGTGCGTAGGATTCAGTTAGCGCTGGGAACCTGTGTACCAAATTTCTTGAAGATGGGCCCATAAGTAACAAAGACCGTTGGAAAGTTCAATATGGCAACTGACAGTGGCGTCATACCACTGAAATAAGTACGTACATCGGTTTCAGTTAGCGCAGGGAAGCCGCCTACCAAATTTCGCGAAGATGGGGCCATAAATAAGAAAGTTTAACATGGCAGATGTTGTCGACCGTTATGACCGTTACGCGTAGAATTTCGAAATGAAACCTACTTAACTTTTGTAAGTAAGCTGTAAGGAATGAGCCTGCCAAATTTCAGCCTTCTACCTACACGGGAAGTTGGAGAATTAGTTATGAGTGAGTCAGTGAGGGCTTTGCCTTTTATTAGTATAGATGAAGTTGGTGCCCCACCCTTTTATCTTTGTTTGTGTCATATTTTACAAGGCATAGATACAGGAATAGCTGTGCTACCCATCTAAAATGGGTTAAAATCTAAGTAGTTATCATAGACCTCAGCATTAATATTTGCAGTGTACCATGCACGGCATATGTCTCTGTTGTATGCCATTTGGTATGGGATTCATAAAAGCAGTGTTAAAGTTTCTGATCCATCATGTTTTGGAGTGACAGAGACATAGCAACCAGATGGACACACAGACACACTGACACATCCTTTTATTAAGGTGGATATGCCCCATGTGCATTTCTTTAATGGGACCTTTAAAAACCTACATAAAAGAAAACATAAAATAATTATGTAATCAATGAATCTTTAAAGTAAAAGATCTCAGTCCAAAGCTCTTTGTCAATCCTCTGCCCACAGAAAACAAAAAAAGAAGTTTAAACATTGTATCTTACAAAGCCACTAGGATTGGCTAAATGAGGGTTCATATCTAAGAAGGCAAATGCCTAAGCACTGTCTTACCCAGCGTACCTTTAAAGAATTCTAGCAATATCCAAATATGTCAGAAAGAGATTTTCAGACTTTTTTTCTGCAACTTCTTTTTTCCAAGAGGCAAAAAAAAAAAACATGTTCAGATTGTGTTCCCATTTGTATTATGCACACTTGACAATAGGTTTGAACTTGAAGTACTCCTGAATTTCAAGGACAACATCAGCTGCAGAATGCTCCCTAGGTATAGATAAAGAAATTCCCTGTCTGGAATGGTTTTAACAGGATGAACGTATTTATTTATTTATATTCACAATCTGATGCACTGTATCTGGCTTTGTGTACAGCTGCTCGGAAACTGCTTTGATCAGAGCTGACCCGTCACCCTCTTGGGATTGACGGTGCACTTGGCTGCCCTGTTTGTTTTGTCTTGCTGAAATACTTATATTATTATTATTTTTTTTTACCACAAAGTTGTCTAAGCTATTTAAGTGAGATGTAACATAATTCCATCCACGACAATGAACTCAGTTTGTTGTCTAAGCTGTTTAAGTGAGATGCAAAATAAATAATTCCATCCCTGATAATGAACTCAGTTTATCCAAGCAGTTGCGATCTGCTTTTTTGACTTGCCTCTTGCTCATTGTTACTAGCATGACCTTCATTCTTATTTAAGCTAGTCCCATGCATGAAGTACTGTACATTACTGACAGTCTGCCCAAGGAAGCTCTCAAATTGGTGGTAACCCATATGGCTGATTTAGCTGAAGCACTCAGCCTGTTCATAGAGATGGGCTAAAATTAAAATGCATTGTAATCTACGTATGTCTTTGTAATTGATTACTTTCAAAATGATTATCTAATCTCTCTCTCTCTCTTTACTTTGAATCTTGACTATGTGTCCTACATTCTGAGGTATCTCTGACTTAAAGAATGTTAAATAAAAATAAACTAAATTTATCAATATGTCCAACGATGGACTGGTGCCCAGACCAGGGTTAGTTCTCAGCTTGCACACAGTGCTGCTGGGATAAATGGACAGGGGTGAATCTACTATGAAACTAGTGATGTTTGAGCTTCAGGGCCCCTAATTCTGGAGGGGTCTTAAAAGGGACATTTGTTAAAAATGTTGGGTGTCTGTTGTATGAGAAAGGGTTTTTAATAAATAACAATATTAATAATCTATACATATAAAAGGCAAAGCCCTCATTGACTCATTACTAATTCTCCCACTTTCCATATAGGTGGGAAGCTGAAATTTCTCCTGCTCATTCCTTGCAGTGTACTTACAAAAGTTGGTTATGTTTCATGTCCTATTGCAATACCCAAGGGGGGGAAATGGGTGTACCCCCTAAACTGCATATATAGATAGGGGAAACCACTCCTCACTATTTCTGTAACTTCCAATATATGTAGGAAGCCCAAATTTCTCATGCTCATCCTTTACACTGTACTTACAAATGTTAAGTATGTTTCATTTCGCGCCATGCCCCATAACGAACTTTCAAAAATAACGTCTTCTTTTTGGGGGTTCTCACCATTATGCTGTAAGGAACTTTTGAAATTGACCTCTCCTTTTGGCGGTTTCATTCCTTATTTCCATTAATAGAGGATTTATTTCATGGCAGAGACGCACAAGGGCTGCCCCCAGTCCCCCTTCCTTTTTCCACACGGCTGCTGTCCGCGCACCTACCACGTGGTTGGCTCCCTGCCTATATACATTAACGACATCCCGCGCTCATGTGCCACCTCACTCGCTTCTTTACTTTCCTCAACTGTTCATTGCGCTCACTGCTCCCTTCTTCTTTACTCCACCGCTTCAAGCCTGTTATTGTTTGCCTTGTTTCATGTGTTCCTGCTGGTGACTCCTGCCTTTTAATTTACTCCACTGCTTCAAGCCTGTTATTGTTGGCCTTGCTTCATGTCTTCCTGCTGGTGACTCCTGCCTTTTCGTTTACTCGTTTACTATGAAACTTACAACCACCAAAACTTTGTAACGGCACCAGGCTTCAGATCAAATCTCTGCACAAGAACCTCATCGAGGCAACTGTCTTCACTGGAATAGGCTCAGGGGAGACTGTATTTATTCATACACTCTGAACTCCCATTCCAATTCAAACTTCTCCAATTTCCAGTAAGGATCTGCTTCGCTATGGCAATAAATAAGTCACAGGGCCAGACTCTAAAAATGGTCAGCATTGACTTGACACAAGATTGCTTCTCACATGGCCAATTGTATGTTGCATGCTCAAGAGTAAGTTAAGCAGACAGCTTGGTCATTTTACAGCCCGAAGGCAGAACTGCAAACGACGTTTACAAAGAGATCCTTACATCCTAAAAATGTGCATTTCTCATATACATCATTTACAATCATACATTAAACTCTTTACAATCATCAAATTCACTGTCAATTCTAAAATAAACCTACGACAATTACATTGACAATCTTGTTACGTTATTTTTAAAATGTTTCCTATTCTTTTTCATAACTTCTAACACACTACTTCTCCGCTGCAAAGCGCGGGTATTTTGCTAGTATAGTATAATTCACTGCTAAGGCAATTTTAATCTAAATCTTAGATGTAATCTTAAAATCTTTTCTTAAAAAATTTGTTGTGGTCTGCCGTGGAACAACCCCATTAAAGAAGATAACAGTGGTTACACAGACCTTTTTACTGGTCGCAAAGGGGCCCCATAACAGTACAAACTTCAGGGACCCAAAAATGTAGGTCTACCACTGGAAATGGATAGGTACACAAATGGATCAATTTAATAAAAGGGTGGCCAGGTGGAACTTGGATAGCTTTACAGACCCAAGAGTCCTGGGTTTGAATCTGTGAACTTTGGGTGTTGTGTTAACATTTTCTCTCCTTGTCTGTGTGTGAATTTTCCCAGAATGCTTTGGTTTTAACCTTAAACACATATAAATCAGTTCAAGATGTAACTCAAGTAAGAAAGAAACCATCTGTACTCTCTGTATGTGATAACACAACAACTACTATTATTACTCTTACTCTGAGTTATCAGTGTTTGAATGTACTTACGTATGCTCTATGATGGACAGACTCTGGCCCTCATAAACCTGAAACTGGTTAATGGTTGGGTAGATTCATTAAATTAAATTAAATAATGCTATTTGAAATACAGTGTTGGGATTTTATGGTGGCTGATTTCATTCAGGGCGGCACGGTGGCGCAGTGGGTAGTGCTGCTGCCTCGCAGTTGGGAGATCTAGGGACCTGGGTTCGCTTCCCGGGTCCTCCCTGCGTGGAGTTTGCATGTTCTCCCCGTGTCTGCGTGGGTTTCCTCCGGGCGCTCCGGTTTCCTTCCAAAGACATGGTGGGTTGGCGATTCTAAATTGGCCCTAGTGTGTGCTTGGTGTGTTTGTGTGTGTCCTGCGGTGGGTTGGCACCCTGCCCGGGATTGGTTCCTGCCTTGTTGGCTGGGATTGGCTCCAGCAGACCCCCGTGACCCTGTGTTCGGATTCAGCGGGTTGGAAAATGGATGGATGATTTCATTCATTTTACTCATGATTCATGCTCTTCAAATTTCTTAATACTTCTCAGCTCTATATGTAGATCGATCTTTGTTTCAAGCAAGCTTGTGGTCTGTCCCAAAAACATCAATTCATGAACATTTTAAAGTTGAGCACTTAAAAGAGGAACCTCCTATGTAATCCTCCCAATTCAGCCCCAGATCCTCTCTACTTTTGTCAGTATTTTCTGTCAAACAGTCTTGCAGACACTCTCAACAGAAGCCTAAAGATTATTCTTATACCTGGGAAGCAAAAGCTTCTTTCAGTATTCTACTGTAAAAAGAAACATAGCCTTAGTCTGACTTTGTACTTTTCCATTTTTGAATCTGAAATATTCTATCTTGTCTTTGCCAAAATATGGTTAGATCACTGTAATAGATATTCCTACGTAAAGTATTGACAGACAGCAGCACATACAAAATGCTGCTGCTAGACCTCTGCCCCAAGCACGATAAACACATCCTAACTCAATGGAATCAATACTTTGTTGCGTATTTATCTCTATATATATATATAATCCGGGCAGTGCAGTGATAGTTCTGCTGTCTTGCCGTAAGGAGACCTGGCTCGCTTTCCGTGTTTTCCCTGCTTGGAGTTTGCATGTTCTCCCTGTGTCTGCGTGGGTTTCCTCAGGGTGCTCCGGTTTCCTCCCACAGTCCAAAGACATGCAGGTTAGGTGCATTGGCGATCCTAAATTGTCCCTAGTGTGTGCTTGGTGTGTGTGTCCTGCGGTTGGCTGGTGCCCTGCCTGGGGATTTGTTCCTGGCTTGCGCACTGTGTTGGCTGGGATTGGCTCCAGCAGACCCCCGTGACCCTGTGTTAGGATATAGCGGGTTGAATGATGACTGACTGACTGACTAGCTATATAAAATCCAACATCTGTCTGCTTTTCATCAGAGAACTACTTAACAGATTTAGATCAGGTTTTTTTGTATAATTTGCTTGAACATTCCAGTTGATTTTGCAACTTCCGTCATTGTGCAAAGTATTATAGTTTGGTTCGTGTGAATCTGAGAAACAGACTGCAGGTCAAGGGAAGGGGGAGGCAGAACCTCAGGAGTAGGGAGCCGGGCAGGGCCATCCTCACTCACGCTCCAGCCTCAATTCGAGTCGCTGTACCTCTCGCCATGTGTTGGAGCATACTTTGCCTCCGCTTAGCTAGCAATACCTGTTTGTTAAACAGACATTATCATCTTCAGATTGTTAAAGAGTAATGTTTGACGTTTTTGAGAGAGAGATCAGAGCTACTGATTGCCAGAGATATCACGGCCACGCGGGGGATGCTCCCCCATCACAGCTGAACATGATCAGATACAGATACAGTGGTAACGTTTCACATTGGAGCTTACCTACCTTCCGCTTGGCTAAAGATACCTTGCCAACTTTTTACATTTTTGGCAAAAGATCACAGCTACATTCTCGTCCCTGATAGTTAAACCAAAAATACCGGACTATTCAAAATGAAATGTATTTCAAGCAAACTATATAAAGACAGAAACACATTCTGCACATCATTGGATAGAGGAAAGTTCAAAGTTTAAAAGCCCACCTAAAAGTACCAGTGACTGCTACTGAGCCCTGTTTCTTGTTTATAGTAAAATGGCGACAACAACACAAGAAAAATCATTTTGGAGGTCTGGCGTTACCTCAACAACACCATTCCAGGACAATGGATTGGAAGAGGTGGACAACAAGATCTTGCTCATTGTCTATGGCCTCCCAGGTCTCCAGACCTTACCCCCTGTGATTTTTATCTATGGGGGTACATTAAAGAAAGAGTGTTTGTTCCACCTATGCCCACTAATCTTCAAGATTTGCGACATTGAATTGAGGAAGCTGTGAATTCAGTAACTAGGGACCATCTGACTCATGTGTGACAAGAAATGGTCTACCGTTTTGATGTTTGTCATGCTACACATGGTGCTCATGTTGAGGGCATGCAACCTCAAGAACCATAGGACCAAACTTTAAACTTTCCTCTATCCAGTGATGTGCAGAATGTGTTTCTGTCTTATACAGTTTGTTTGAAATAAATTTTTCATTTTGAATAGCCTTGTATTGTACATAAAGAGGCCCTTGGAAAAGAAAGCTATTAATATAAATTTTTCTCAATACAAATTATTACATTTTTGTTTTTAATTTTTTTATTGATTTGTAAAGTTTGCCCAGTTTCACTACTATGCAACAGCTAGTAACAGTATAAAACTGTGCTACTTGTTATTAAAGCTTCAGATCATGTCAGGAAGGAATATTCAAGCTCCAACATCTCCTGATTCTAGACCTTTTGTTTCTCCTAAGTCCTTCAGCACAACTCTGAAGTCTCTATTTTAAATTAGCTGGATGATTTATAGTTAGTGTATCCCTCTGTAGCTCTGTCCATGTGTTTTTTGGGGCTATCATACCGTAAAGACTGTAGTGCGAAACAGAGGAATTCACTAGCACTCAAACAATGTTGGTAGCAAGGTGGGGCTTAAAAACAATGTTGGTTATTCAGTAAGCAAACCTGGCCTTACAGTCCTCTTCAATGTCCTCCACCCGCACAGATCAGCTGTTAAACTTTGCTCACATGGGATTAAAGATAATGGCTCCCACTTACTCCTCACAACCCTGAACTCATCCATGTCAGGATCAAGACTCCCAAGAACCTCTCACCAAGGCTGATGGATTTTAGTGGTGGAAAATACCTTGTAAGTGCTTCAATCTAGCAAGCAAATGCTTTATATCTATCATTCTTTGCCATGCTCTGTATGGACTCAGTTTATAGCTAACTTCTCCTTATGGCTTTGCTCCTTTTCTGAGGTCCGCAGATGTAACAATATTGATTCTGTCCCTGCTGCTACCTACCTAGGAATTCTTATTCTCAACCAACTCCTGCTGTAAGTACATGCAGCTTATTGATTGTTTATGAACACATTTTGCGAATGTATGGTTTACAGGCTGTTTCCATCATATCAGTGTTTAATTTTTTGAAAGTATGATTTACAGGTTCTTTCCATCATGTCAATATTTCCTTATGAATTATCTTGTAAATAATGAATTCATTCACTGATTGATGAATCACTTAATTTGTAAACAGTACTTTGTACCACATATCAGTTAAACCAATTTAAACAAGTAAAGAAAATAAACAATATATAGCCAAAAAATATAAAGATTATTTATTTATTTAATTTTATTTAAATACTGGTTGCAAGCACAATGTAGTCTACTTTGTTGTAATTGGCTTAAACGCTTTATTAAAAATGTACTGCTTGTTTGAGCTGCCAACGAAATGTTACAAACCGGGAATTTTAGATAATACGAGGATTGTAAAAAGGCAAAAATTTGGTCCTGATGCCAGTCTAAGATGTAGACACAGAATACGCATGTGTAGGAAATCCATGGATCCCATATGGCTTATCTGCCATACAGGTAATTCAGTCTGTTTAGTGGCATTTAACTTCATGAGAAGTAGCTCAAAGGCACACAACTATCTATGCCATCAGTACCACCAGCTTTCATGATGAACGGGCATAACGGTGAAGGGGAAAAAGCACAGCACACCCTGTTAAAGAAAATGCCACATAAAAATAACATTTGTTGAATCTGTGCTGATATAATAGTCTTTCTCTCTTGCAAGAGGGTTTACTGGATGGCATGCAGTTGGAGAAATGTGTAAAATTTGCATAAATGAAGTCTGAAGCACAGTTTTAAATTACTCTGTTATAATTAGACATCTAAACAGCAAATCTAAGTATTATAACACCATCTACATTCAGACTTGGATGGGATGTAGAACCTGGCCCCGAAAAGAAAACAATGACTTGTACAATATCAACTCAAAGATAAAATTGTCTGTGGAAGGATAAAAAGTTACATGTATTTGTTAAAGCGGTTATAGCAGTTCCATTTTTGGTCTTCCTTTGGGGTCCTTTTAGGCAGAGAACTCCTCGCTGCCGGTAATTCCACTCATGATGCACTGTTCATTTTTGTATCCATATGCACATTCTTGCACACACACACCCGTACACACTCATGCACACACACAGCCACACATGCACTCACACAGGTAGCAGCATCTTAAATCGTAACAATCCAGTGAGGATGTTAGTGTCCAGAGCTCCCAGCTGTAGAAGTGTGGTGTTTGCCTTGCGCTTTCTTTCTCCTGTGTTCAGTTTTGTTTTTATTTTCTGATGCCCCTCTTGTATCTGTATCTCTTTTGGTGTCTCTCTCATCTTGTCTGCTCTCGTGGTTTTCTTCTTTTGCTGGTCTTTTTCTTCTCTCTTCTTTTCCCCTTTTTTCTATAAATAAAATAAGACATATTTAAATAAGGCTTTTCAAAATACTCAAGAAGAAACACAAGGCAGAAGATTTGCTTAGATAGCATGCCATACATTTTGCATACTGGTTATACATTAATTTTGTTTTATTTTGACATGTTCAGTTTTGAAAAATGCTTTCTGCTATCCCCCTTATGTTTTGAAGAAAAAAAAATGTTTTGAAGAAAAAAAAAATTGTTCCTTCTAAAGATTGTTAGAAATGTAGAATTCATTTGTTTTGTTTATTTTTTTGTTTCAATGTGGTTTTCAGGTTGTTGGAATTGTTGCACATTTCACCATGGTACCATGTTAGTTTTCTTGTACACTTTCATTTTATTAACAGTTTGGGTACTGTTGTTGTGACGGTGCCATGCACAGATGGCAGGAAGTGCCTGGAGCGTGGGAAAGGCGCTATATAAATAAAATTTATTATTATTATTATTATTGTGATATCACTGATTTAACAGTATAAAAGTAAGCATTGTGCACTTCATTTGTATCCAACTTTATCGGTATACAGTATACAGTATAGAATTCTAAGGGTTGTCTGTCACGTAAAACCTTGCCAACCACTGGACCTTGAACCATGATCTTGATCTTAATTTACAGCTTATGACATATGTGAAACATGACCCAGGAACTGGAGGTGCAGGCTACCTCACCCATGTAATTGGGTTAGGGTCGTAGTCACAACAAGTAGCACGTGTGGTTACACACACTGGCTGACTAGAAAAGAACAGGCAATGCAGCATTGCTGACTTACAAAAAGTCATACACGAGCAAAAAATTGGACATGTGGACTTCGTCCACCATGTTATCAGACTTTGGGTCCTTCTCACGGCGAGTGGCAGGAGATGACAGCAAAGCGCATTGTGCAGGCTGCCTGATGGTGTTCATCACAAATGCAAGTCATACACTCCAAGTACTAAAAAATGTCATGCACAACCAAAAAATTGGATGTGTGGGCTTCGTCTACCACATTATCGGACTTCAGCTACTTCTCACAGTAAGTGGCAGAAGAAGAACCTCCGTTAAATCTCATGACAATGAAGCACATTGCACAGGCTGCCTGATTGTTCTCACCGCAAATGCAAGTCATACAGTCTGAGTATCTAAAGGTGGTCATACCGACTTCTAGGGCATGACAAGGGTGGCAGCACCCTCGGCACAGTGACCTAGGGTGCTGTGTTTGTGAGAAGCACATGAACCACTTTTCAATGATGACCGGAGGCCTACGTTTTTGCTGTTATAAAAATATAATGATGTTTGGTTAATAATTTTTGTCATTGCTTGATAGCTGGAAACTTGTACAAGTGCCTTGAGCCTGTACTTAGAAAAGAGGGCAAAACAAAAATAAGCTTAACTGAATAGAATGATTTTTTTCTTTAAAACTTTGCCCAAATAATCCACAATAATGTACTACAATATTTTGTCTTTTTAGTTTCCTGTGTTTTACGTAAAAGTTGATCTACAACTCTGGAGTAGTTTAGTGTGTGTATGTCTAAGTGTACTCTACAATGAATTAACGTCTCATCCATGTTTTTGCCTTGTACTTATGCTACCAAAATAGACTTTGGTTATATAAAGAAAATGGATGGATTAATTAAGTAAGTAATGTTTTGATAAAATGCAAGAGCATCACAAACTTTACAAGATATTTAGTGAGTAAATTCTTGAGGTGAACTCCTATTACACACATAGAAATAAAGTATTAATGCTTAAGTGTTGCCCCATAACAGAAAAAATGAATTCATTTTATTACCACGTATGATGTGATTACTACCAGAATGGATGAAATAAATTCCATCCACTCAGACACAACCTTAGTTCATACAAGTTATTGCATCCACCTTCAATAGAAGGTCAAAGCTTGAACATTTCAATTGTTCATCCCGCACACTGAGCATGTGTCTGCTCAGCAACTAGCATTGTCAAATGCCTTTTTTATAAAATTCTACAGACTTTTTTTACACCACCACCACAGTTTTCCACTGCACCAGGAATGCTAGAATGAAAATGATGATGATAATTTTCCACCAGACAAAACTAAACAACCCAAACCAAAACAAACATGCACCAGGTTAACTAAAAGTCCAAAAGAAAGGAGCCACCTTATGAACTCCATAGGTTAAAAATAAGAAACTTAGTAATAGAAAGTAAAAGTGAAAAATGTGCTAAATCATTATAATTATTTTAATAGTTTGTCATTGACTCTTATTAACTGCTACATCCACAATCAATAGCTCTAACTGCCTTCAGACACTATTGTCTTATATAAAAATTCAAAATCCAGGATTTCCAATGTCCACCTTTAAATGAACAGAACTACCTTCTAAGGATATTTAACATCTACAGTCTTAAGTCGGCTTTGATGAAGGATTGGCCACAATATTTATGGATTCTGGAGTTCCCAAACCTAAGTTCATTCCTTAGTCCTGTTGCTCTTTCTGTTGGTTTTCTGTAGGTTCTCCTGTTTACTGACATCCTAAGGATCTGCGCTGGTATCTGGAAGGCTGCCGATTCAAATCCTGTTACTACCAGAAGGAGTCCTACTCTGTTGGGCCCTTAAACAAGGCCCTCAACCTGAACATTGCTCCAGTAGTGCTGTACAATGGGTGACCCTGTGCTCCGACCCCCAAAGGTTGTGCAAAAAGTCAGTTTCCAATTATTGATTAATATAGTATATCAAATCAAAAAATCTAAATCCTCAAGACATATATGTTACATTAAATGGATGCACTATATTTGACTGAAAGCATACGAGTGTTTTGTATAATGCCAGGGAAGGTTCCTTGAATCCAGTGCTGGTGAGATAATCTCTGATTACTTATGACCCCATAATGGAAACAAACAAGCTCATATGATGGCTAAATGAACTGATATTTGATTAAAGCTGCCAACTCTATAACAACGCTGCAATCACAGAGTTCATCCACTGAGGGGTACTATTTAATTGTTCTATAATTAGAATTGGTCAAGGCAAAATAATTTAAGAAAATTTGCATTTTTTCATTTACTGAACCTAGTTTTTTCATTATAAATAAAGTTTTTAAAGATTAAAAAAAGATTTTTAGATTAAAAAATAATTTAAGGACAGATGAGAAATAAACATTTGATCTCTATTTTATTCATCCATCTATTCATTAGTGAATTTTCTCTATCCAGTTTTCCCTTGACATTGTCATAGTGAGCTTCACCTATTCCAATACTAATCAGTCTCAAAAGTGATATCAATTAGATGAATAACATCATTATTACAAAAATTAATGCCAGTGACATTAAATCCACCCATAGATTTCTTTGCGAGTGAGTGTCGGTGTGGACTTGAGAGTCTCCCATGATGAACTAGCAGCCAGCTACCATACTACATGCACTTCAGAACAGGTAGTTTAAATGAAGCGTAGCATATTCGTCCCTGGCCAGTACTTGGATGGGAGACCAACCAGGTTGCTCCTTGAAGAGGTGTTGGCAAGGCCAGCAAGGGGGGGCGCTTACCTTATGGTCTGAATGTGGATCCCAATACACTGCTGTAAAAATGGCACTATCCTTTGGATTTAGACGTACAATCAAGATCCTGATTCACTGTGGTCATTAAAGATTCCCGGGCATCCTTCATAAAAAGTAGGGTATATCCAGATGTCCTGGCTAAATTTCCCACCACAGCCTAGTCATTCTGACCCCCTATTCTTTCCCTGTCTCTAATGGGCTCTCTCACCACCACCTAACACCTAATGTGTGGTGAGCTTACTGGCATAAAAATGGCTGCCATTGCAATATCCAAGTGGTGATTGAAGTGACTCCCCACTTATTATGTAAAGTGCTTTGATTAGTGAGAAAAGTCCTATATAAATGTAAAGAGTTAATATTATAATTATCTGGCACCTTATCTAAGGCTCATTCCTGCCTTGTGCCGCATGCAGTCTAGAGAGGCTTTAGTCCACCTACAACTCTGGGTTTGACCAAGTAGGTTTCAGGAAATGATAAATGGACATTATCACTCATTAAAGTGACTTTGGTATTTATTTAATTTCATAAAGAAACTCACAAGCCACTTGGAAAGATAATATAACTTCTGAGGCAAAAGAATATTGTATTTGAATTTTGCCCATAATTATTTTCTTTACCATAGTTCATACTTCACTATGAGGTGGTGCTTGTGCGATTATTAATAAAATGCAAACCTATATATTGTTGTTTTTTTATAGTTGAGCACTGCTGTTTACTTTACAAATGGGCTTTTTCTTGTCAGTGATTACTGATTATTAGACATTCAGTAAATAAACTGAATTGATAAGAAATAATGGGAATTAGCTGTTTCAGAAGTATAAAATCAGGAGACAACCTATGCAAAAAGAGAATACAATTCAGATAATACTATAAAAGACTAGAAGTGGAGTCTCGGGGCTAGGCCAGTATTGTGAAAAGCATTTCATTATCTCAAGACTGACATTGGCCTCCACCAGATCCAAACTGTAGCGGCTGAGTCAGTGAAATAAATCTTCATAGGGTAACAATTCTGACCCATAATTAGTCACATCAGCCAACAGAGGCTAAAACATTCCAGAAATCAAAAATTATGTTACACTGTAGCATATCACAGCTGCATGTTTAGTCTGCTCTCGAGAAACAAGGCAAGAAAAAAAAACCTCTCTATGAAATAATGCAACTGGAGGTATGCTGGTAACTACCGGCTTTTGGGCGCACTTAGAATGTGACATTTACTCCTGAACAAAAATACAAAAACAAAAGGGTATATTTATACTAAAGATCATTTGCGGTAGCTGCTTTAAATGCAGTGTGGACATACAGTTAGACTAGACTGCAGTATGAAGTGCCGAGCCTTTGACTTGAAAAGATGTAAGGCGCAGCATACTTGGCATCAGGCTACCCTTGTAGAGTTCATTATGGAGTGCTGGATTTTTCCACTCCTTACCCAGTACTTCATTTTATTTGTTTAAGACATACAGAAGCACACAAGGAGTGGGGTGAACGTGAGGAAACCCAAATCCTCAATTGCAAAAAAAAGCAAATAAAATTGCATTCCAAAGAAAGTGTTCCCTGCACCACCTGACTAAACTTGACAATTTATAGATCTATGTTTAATTTTTTTGTGTTTTTTTCTCCTTCTAGTGTCACATGATGAACAATGGCTGCAGCTTCTTGACAATGTGTCACAAGGTCAACTTAATGTACTTTTTAAGTGTGCTGGAAAAATATACACTAAAAATGAACAAGAACTGAACAGCAGGAAATAATAAAAAATGAGAAATTTACTTTAGCAAACTAGGAAACTTAGGCTAATAGAGAAAATGGGCAATGAAGCTGAGTAATGCAACAGCACAAGGCAACCTTTGTACCTTTTGTGCCTTTGCTTATGATTACAGTGCTAATTGATTTATTTAACTAACATGTGCATCAAAGTGATTTACAAATCACAGTTACACAGTGTAAATGAAAAGAGAACTGCCACGATGAAAAGTCTTTCTCAAGGTCACTCGCTGAGACCGTGCTTAGGACTGAACTGGCAACAGTGTGACAAATGGTCCAACACATTAGCCACTAAGGCACATGGCTAATTTGAATTCTTACATTGCTCTTACATTACTATATAGGGAACTAATGCCTTTATTGGGCTCCAGCTATAAGTCTACATTCTGCATTTAACCCATGATCTCATTTCTGACCACCTATTTCTGCCACCACAAGAGTCACACCACTTGAAGGATCTTCTCCTTAATGGCAGTTTCTGGTCCCCCCCCAATATAGTTTAGTTGTATAGAAATATAAATAACCTTAAATTTTGCTTGGTCTGTCTGCAGGACATTGGCCAGAAATCTTGTTCTACATGCCCCTGACTGGTCAATAGGCAATACTGTGGCGCAGCAATGGACTGAGCAGATTGTGCAAAGCACAAGGGCCTACAAGCTTGAGGGGCCCACTTGGGGCCGTATAGATTTTAAAAAAATTGAATGACTTAAAATCACTTGCACAGTTCATTGTGTTAATAATTCACTGTTTCAGTGACATGTTTGCACCATCGCCAGGCAAGTCCAATCCAATCCATGATGATATTACATATTCGGCAGGCCTACTAGTCCGCCTTACAGAGAAGTGCACATTCCCAAATTTGGCGACCTTTGGCGTGCCATAGCAGATGTGAACAGAAGAAGTTTTGAATGACGTCACATGAATAATGTAAAAATACATTATCGTAAATAATTGTTACTTTTGTACTCTGATTTGATGTCAACAGTTTTCGAAATTCAAACTCGGAAACAGTAAATCATAGCAATTCTGTTGTTAAGTTATGGTCCCCGTTAGTTGGCAAACACCGAATATTAGAACAATTTGACGCTTTTTATACTCTTGCAAAACAACACCATGACAGCCAGTAGCAGCGGATCCAGCAAACATTACAAGAGTGGTGCTGCTAAACGTAAGGCACGCCTGCAACAGGAATTGAAAAACGCCAAGCTTACCAAGATTTCTACCTTCCTCAAAACTGAGCGAGGGCCAGCGATGGTAACTGAGAATGCTGATGCTGGTGAATCATTGCAACTGTCGCAAGCAGGTTATACAGTCAGTGCATTGAGTGAAATGGTTGCAACTACCGAGTCTGGAAGTAGCGATACAACGGGTTCAAATCAGGTGCTCTCTGGTAGAACCGACTAAAAATGGAGAAACTACTAAAGACAAACAAGCAATATATATGACCAAGCAATTTCCTGCCAACAAGGCAAATTTCCTGGAACCATTGACACCTCACTTTATGATGTCTATTTTCTCAGAACTTGTGTAAAACAGGTCCATTGTGTAGTAGTATCCTGTCAGCCGGTGTTGTCATTTTAATTTGTTACGAATTGAAATGGCTTCATTTTATAGCACAGAACAGTTTCTACTTTCTAGCTGACGTTACATTTTAATCATCTTCCTTCACAAAGTTGTCTTGGAAAAGCAATCGGCTCCACATCTTACATACTGTATATTTATGTACTACTACTACTACTACTACTACTACTACTACCCACACCTCCCACATTCCATTCCCACAATTTATTTTATTTTTGCTAACTTACAGCTGCCCTAATAAATTGATTAAAAAGGTTATTACAAATTCCATTTAGAGAGCCAGTTTGTTTGTCACCAGCATGTGATCTGATAGTGTCGTGGTCGTGGACACCACTGTGCAGCCGGCCCCTAAGATCTAGTTGCAAATAAATTTCTAACAGTTATGCTAAACAGGATGGGCCCACCTCAGGGCACTGCACAGGAGCCTTCAGCAAGCTAGCTACGCCACCGAGGCAATACTAAGCCACATAAGATGAAACAAAGTAAAATACATTTTTGTAAAACAATAAAATATTAATATGTCATATTATTTTCTAACTCTCTTAAACCAGCCAGGGTCATGGAAAAAGGCTAATCTCAGCTGTCATAGAGTGCAAGACAGGATCAAACTCTGGACAGGGTGCCAAGCCATTGGAGGGCAAACACACACACCCTCCCACACACAAACACACACTAGGGCCAATTTAGCCAATTTAGCATTGCTAAACAACTCACCTAACCTGCAAGTCTTTGGACAGTAGGAGGAAACCAATGCAGACATGAGGAGAATATACATACTCCATACAGTGAGGACCTGGGACACGAACCTTGGTCTCCTTACTGTGAGACTATATCTATATATATAATTCACTAAGTCCATGGCAAGCAAGACGCACGCAAGACCGAGCCCCGCCCACCAACAATTCACTAAGCAGCCGACCATGGCACAAGCACTACAGAGCCAACAATACGCGCGAGAGCGAAAGCATTTCCCAATAATGTTTTCATTAATCAAGAACGAAAGTTGGAGGTTCGAAGAAGATCACATACCGTAGTAGTTCCGACCATAAATGATGCAGACTGGCAATCCGGCAGCGTTATTCCCATGATCTGCCGGGCAGCCATTACTCCCACTGGCATGCCTCCGCATAAAGTCAAGCTTAAAAGTGGTTCAGTCGTCATGCTTCTCAGAAACCTCATGCCAGCAAGAAGTCTCTGTAAAGGCACTAGACTGACTGTTCTCAGCATTCACTGCAATATACTGGAGTGTAAAACAATCGCAGATCCTACCTCACAAACTGTCCATATTCCCCGGATTTCCCTGACCCCATCAGATTCAAATTTGCCTTTTACTTTTACATGCAGAAAATTTCCTGTTAGATTGGCCTTTGCAATGGCAATTAATAAGGCGCAGGGACAAACTTTCAAAAAGATATGCCTGTATCTGCCAAAACCAATTTTCAGTCACAGACAATTGTATGTTGCTCTCTCCAGAGTTCCATCTTTTCATTCACTTACAGCACACAGGCGCGCGCGCGAGAGACACACACACATATACAGGCTCACGCGAGGCAGAGAGACACACACAGACAGGCACGCGAGAGAGAGACACACACACACAGGCGCGCGACAGAGAGACACATACACACACACACAGGTACACGCGCGCGAGAGAGAGAGACACACACACAGGCGCGAGAGAGAGAATTCCTGACCCCATCAGATACAAATTTGCCTTTTACGTTTACACGCAGACAATTTCCTGTTAGTTTGGCCTTTGCAATGACAATTAATAAGGCGCAGGGACAAACTTTCAAAACGATATGCCTGTGTCTGCCAAACCCAGTTTTCAGTCACGGACAATTGTATGTTGCTCTCTCCAGAGTTCCATCTTTTCATTCAATTACAGTCGTATCCTCAAACCCACCCCATTTGGACAACTGTGTCTTTCAGGAAGTGTTCACCCATCAATACATAATTATGCGGCGTATGCTATGCAGCGGGTTGGCTAGTAAATATAAATTTAATAAAAACAATATATTTAAAAAAATGTGTTTTATTTGAAATATTGATTACTTCCAAATGAGACATTTCAAACTAGTTTTGTATTGTGGGTAATTATTAATAACAAAAAAGAAAACAAAAATCACAAACTGTTAGCCTGATGGGTCACTTTGTTGTGCATAGGTTGCTGCTGCCGCCTCACACATCCAAGGCTCAGACTTTCAGATGCCAGGCTAGTCGCTGTCTGTATGCTGTTTACATGTTTTCATTGTATGTATGTGAGGTTTTGTCTGGGATTTCTGCTATAAGATTTGCACGTTAGGTGAACTAACAACTATAAATTGGCACAATACAACACAGTGTGTTCCATGATGGATTCCAGGATTTAGGACCATGTTGCAGAACATGGATGAATGGAGGATATTAGGGTCATAGGACATCCCTTGATCTGAAAAAAACAAACCTTTTTTTGATATATTTTAAAATATTTTCTATTTATTAATACAGTTGGTTGATTGCCATGAATGAGTGACATAAGAAATAATCCTTTTCATTTAGTCATCTGTAAAGTTATTAATTAACTGGCAATGACAAATAATAACACAAAAGTGAGAAAATGTTACCCTTAACAGGTAAATTATTTAATTATATATTTAAATATTATTAAATATACATTATTTTTTACTCTTAGCATTTTAAAATCTTGAATGCTGAATTCTAAAAATAATAAACTAACCATTGAGCGGCACGGTGGCGCTGTGGGTAGCGCTGCTGCCTCGCAGTTAGGAGACCTGGGTTTGCTTCCCGGGTCCTCCCTGCACGGAGTTTGCATGTTCTCCCTGTGTCTGTGTGGGGTTCCTCCGGGTGTTTCCTCCCACAGTCCAAAGACATGCAGGTTAGGTGGACTGGCGATTCCAATTTGTCCCTCGTGTGTGCTTGGTGTGTGGTTGTGTATGTGTGTGTGCCCTGCAGTGGGCTGGCGACCTGCCCGGGGTTTGTTTCCTGCTTTGCACCCTGTGTTGGCTGGGATTGGCTCCAGCAGACCCCCGTGATCCTGTAGTTAGGATATAATGGGTTGGATAATGGATGGATGGATAAACTAACCATGTTTTCATAATCTGCATGACAGTGGTCAAAGTTACTTGCACCTCTGTAGTTTCTGTTTATATTTGTGTAGATAAACGAGTTTAATATGAAGCTTGAGCACTGAATATAGTTATGAATTGCAAAACCAGAATTACACAAATACTTTGAAATATACTATTTTGAAATAATCATATAAATGTGTACTGCTGATTCCAGCAAAAAAGTATACCCATTACACTACACATGAAATATATAAAATAATATAACTAGTCTTTATTATTATGTTTTTTTTCCAAATGGTAATAAGTATCAATGCTTTATTAATGAAATTAGTGTTTAGCAGATATTTCTAAAATTATTCGGTAATTTATTTAAAAAGATATGATATTAGATTTGCCAATTCCTCTCTTCTTTTAAGCAGGACCTGCCATTTTCTATTGCTGCGATACTTAGTGGATTTATTTCTTAAAATGTGATATTTAGTTACACATTAGTGTCAATCAAGTCTTTTACAAAATGCCAAAACAGCAGTTCCAGTAGATCAGGGTTTGGGTGAAAACACCTGCTTAAGGAATTAATGTGATGTTATTTATACATTGATACTCACACATGAAAATTATTCTTCAGATATTACCAGAGCTCAAATGGAAGAATAAATAAGAAAAAAAGAGGAATACTGTGTAAGTAAAGAAAATGTGGATTTACTACATGCACATCTCATGCTAATCATCCCAACGTCCGTTTCACTAAGATGTAGGAGGACATTTGGTGTATATGGGCAAACCTGGGCATGCAAACTTCACACTGACAGTGCTTTTCATTGAACTATTATGCTGATAACCTCAATGTCCAACATACTGCATGTAGGACAAAAACGATTTTATATTTTTATATATATATATATATATATATATATATATATATATATATATATATGTGTGTGTGTGTGTGTGTATTTATTTTTATTTATTACAATATTTGTATTTTATATATTGTGTATTTCAATACATATACATTAAGTCAGAAGATACAGTAAATCTCTTTTCATATTCACCCAGTAAGTCAAATTAAAGTCACTGTTTTAGTTTGTCTCACTTATGCAGCTGAAAAAATGTCCCAGCTTTAATTTAGAGAAGAGAGCAGCCACTTCCCATCACATATAATAAAAAGAAATAAGACTTCTAGTGTATAAATAAAAAATAAGTCAGGTGCCTAAGCCACAGCATGTCATAAACTAGGCTAGGAACAAGTACAAGCTGAAAAATAATATTAATTTTTCTTAGTGTTCTTGTGATCATGTATTGGAGATGGTCCTTCACTGTTGGCTTTAACTTCTCACATTCTTACTGCATTCTACTGCTTATCCAACAAGATGCAGGTGGGATGTTATTTTCAGCTCTCCCACAATGGTACATGTGTTGTATGAATGCAGTGGTACAAAATTAAAATTTAATGTATTTTAAATACCTACTGTGGCTCATTTTGGATATGGCGGGATTGAATCTAAATTCAGTTTTCTTTTTTTCAATATTTTATTGAATTTCTAAATAATTTTACAGTAAATGAAACATAGACCAATTAAAAACATAATCAGGACTCTCTCTCTATATATAAAATCCATCATCTGTCTGTTTGTCTGTCTGTCCGCTTTTCACAAGAGAACTACTTAACGGATTTAGATTGGGTTTTTTTCTGTAATTTGCTTGAACATTCCGGTTGATTTTGTGATCTCTCTCGTCGCACTAAGTATCATAGTTCGCTTGTGGTACCAATTTATTTTCACAAATCTGAGAGAGACGCAGCAGGCCAAGGGGAGGGGTGCATGACCCTCCTTACTCACGTGCCAGTCTTAGGGCAAATCTTACATCAGCTTAGCTAGTGAATGAGAGAACTACTTAATGGATTTAGATCAGGCTTTTTTCTAGAATTTGCTTGAACATTCCGGTTGATTTTGCAACTTCTCTCACTACGCTAAGAATCATAGTTCGCTTGCAGGAGCAGTATATTCACGCTAACCTGAGACAGAGGCTGTGGGCCAAGGAGAGGATGAAACGTGACGTCAGGAATGGGGAGTTGCGTAGAGCCCTCCTGTCTGTCCTGTTTCACTTATACACGGGTGAAGCCATGGGGGATGGCTAGTATAATATATACAGTAAACTGAATGTGTGTTTGTATGTGTTGTTTGTATGGTATACTGATCCATACTATTGCACCTCTCTAATCTCAGACTATGCACAGATTACCAATCTGTACAGGTAAAAACAATAGGCTAGGTTTCATTCTGTAATTTACTTGGTGTCCTCACCCCAGGCAACACGCCTGTTACTATTATCCTTACACTCATACACATACAGTGCTGTACATACTGCTTTGTAACGAGAAATATGAAATGTTCATTAAGCACTACTCTTTAATAAATGCACGCATATTTGCTATGCCTTATAACATTTGTATGGGAAGGAGATATTGTAAATCAGTTTTAATTCTGCCAAACCATACTGGTTTTGGTGATTTTCCTAGTTTTGACCAGGCTTAAGTACTTTTCTAAATGGCTTGGCAGTTTTTACACCAACATATACAGCTACTTCCACTGACTAAAATCTCTTTTCTCTGGAGTTTCAGCTTGTGATGTTGTATTCTATTAAAGACACTATATAAAATAATTTATAATTGTGAACTTGCTTTGTCAACAATGAAAAAAAGAAATGCCCACACTAATGTAATAGTCACAGAGAAGAATGAGGAGCCTCTCCAAATTTAAGAACTACTGGTTTAGAATATTAGTACCTGTGCTACACATCTAAGATGGGTGGAAATCTAAGCAATCATAGTAGACCTCAGCTTTAAAGTTTGCAGTGCACCATCTAGTGAAATGTATTTTGTAATGCATGTGGAAATAAAATGCATTACTACAAATGTTTGTGATGCACCATCTCTTGGAGTGACAAATGCAATGCATATGTTTATATGCCATTTAGTATGGAATTTGTAAAAGCAGTGTTAATGTTTGTAATGTGCCATCTATTGGAATGACAAATGCAATGCATTTTATTGCAAAAAATGTTTGTGAGGCGCCATCTTTTGGAATGATAGAAACAGCCTGACACACACACGGATACTTAGCTCAGTTCACTGTCCTCAGTGAAAAAAAAATCTTGCGCATAATATGTATTAGTGGCAATTTAGTAGTTTTTGAAAATAACTTGCTTTATGACAAAGATATTAGTGATTTTCTATAGCCTTAGAGTAGCTTTATTACATTAACAGTTGATGTAAAAGGGTTTCTTTTGGTTTTGCTGGTGTTAAATTTTAGGTTTATATAGTCATTATTGTCACATGTACAATAAAATTCTTACTTGCACAATGCTAATTAACATGCAAGACATCACCACTCTCTGAAACAATGGTTCATCAGAAAAGCTTCTTTACTATATTGGTATCAATATTGGCATCAATATCAGTAGTTTTGATAGTAAATCAGAAATAACATGTAGTTGGCACTCACTGGACACTATACAAATAGAAATCGGCTAATTTATACTAAAAATAACTTAATTCATGACCAGTGAATCTATTGTTGACGACTTTTGATATTTTATGCTGAGACTATTCACAATGTTAGAATTGCACTAGCTATGTGTTGTTGCCCAAGTAAGAAGGTGAAAACTTGTAAATGGAAAAAGTAATTATGAATTATATATTATCAAAATATATTACTGAATTTAGTACATAGCTGTTGTTAGTATTATAAATCATCTTCCTTTGTATACAATATTGTACATTTATCCTTCTGATGCAAAGAATACCACTTTGTAGTTAATAAGTCCAGAGACGATGGCTTGAAACCACGACAAAGAAAGGGATGGAAATGCATGATTAAAGAGAATGTTAAATTTAATGGGCAGGAACTCACACTGCATCATATAGCACCGCACCACACCACACCACACCATACATGGTGCAATTAATGTATTGATAGATCACACTGTAGTATTTCATGCCACTCACAATTCAGAAACTGTAGCTCTCTTTCCTGGCTTTACCTGTGTATTACTTACAAGCTTCACTGTTAATTTAAAATAAAAAAATGCATTGTGTTTACACTGAACCTGACTATAACGTCAAATATTTATGAGACTTCAGTCAGCTCTGCTTAATGACCACTTGGTTTGACCACGAGTCAAGGCCAAAGGTTTTTATATTACAAACCTGACTACTGCAGCATCAAATATGACAGACAAACTGTGTTGGTCAGATAGCAACGGTGGTCTAATGGTGAGATGTTACACTTGAGACCCCAAACTATAATACATAGATAATATGGCCTTACCTTGGATGATTTAGAGCTATGACACAAACAATGAGGGATCAAACTTGAATTTCTTAGTTGA
Source organism: Erpetoichthys calabaricus (assembly GCF_900747795.2). Classification (NCBI taxonomy): domain Eukaryota; kingdom Metazoa; phylum Chordata; class Cladistia; order Polypteriformes; family Polypteridae; genus Erpetoichthys; species Erpetoichthys calabaricus. Next base: position 202,429,017 of record NC_041396.2, read on the forward strand.
AAGGCACGTCTGCTACCCATCACACCATCACACCACTATTTCTCTGTTAACAGATCACACTGTACTATTTTTTGGCACTTGCTACAATCCTGAGCCAAGTGGACAACACCAAACATTATATGTCAGAAACCTGACTTATGGTAAGAAGTACTGGTGTACCAAATTTCAAGTCTGCTGTAGCTATGTTGGTAAACAGTCTTGTAGTAGTTGTAATATTATTATTATTATTATTATTATTATTAGTAGTAGTAGTAGTAGTAGTAGTAGTAGTAGTAGTAGTAGTAGTAGTAGTAGTATTGTTACGTGTACAGAATACTGGTAAATTCTTACTAGCATGTGCAATCAATATGCAATATGTCGCCACTCTCCAGCACCATGTTAAACAAGACTTAATGAAAATATACAGACACAGGACAATAACCAAAGAACAAAACAGAAATTTAAATTGACTGTTTTTTCTTTCTCTCTCTATAGAGAGCACAAACTTCTAAATTCAAGGAATATCAAGGAAACATTATTACATTCTGGAATGGCTTTTAAAAACTTTTTCAGGATTTCTGGTTTATTAGTTGGTTACATGCATACGTGTTTTCTTGCTAGAAACTATCTGGAATGTAGCCGCCTGTCTGTGAGGGTGTGTTTGAGCCTCCATAGTAGCAGCGCAATGTGTTTAATGAAACGTGTTTTGTATGTGTGAGGAAGGTGAAGTCATCAGAGAAAACAAAAGCAAACCAGCAAACTCCTCACATGAGGAATTCTAGCTTATATCCAAATTTGGAAGCCAACTTTTGTGATGCAGGACATATCTGTCTACCATTCAGAAGCCTTCATAGATGGTCCTGTTGCAAATCACTGCAACAAAGGAAAAGAATCTTACAATAAAAATGGGCAGAATACAAATTTAAGTAAGTGAAAGAAATAGAGAAGGAACTGGAAGCCATAAAATGTATACATTTTCGGAACCCCTGTTTTCTAGAATTTAGGAGGCAACGTCTATACAGAAATATTGGGTTCAAGATCAGAAACAACAGTGGATGGCCGCACTCACACATCTTTACAAGCTAAGGTTAGAATATGCACACTCACCATGGACAGTGACCAGCGACCAAACTATGTGATCCTGATGAGATCAGAAAAATAAAGAAACAAAAGCAAATAAAGCTGGACTCTTAGTTTGTGATTTATGTAAAGTTCTGCTGAGTCTTAATATGAGATGTGTTGGTATAAATTCTTAACCTGACAATAAGGGAATTTACTGGCTATGGATGGATAGATGGATGTCAGCAAAACCCCAATGTCAATATGAACCTGCTGCTACTAAAAGCTCTCCTGTTTAGAACTCTGCTTCCAAAAGTAAGAGCAAGTTTATAAAACTACAAATAACACTGATTATTGAACAGAGTGACAGATTTAAATGCTCTGAGAGGTTTCTAAATGAACTCCAGATGCAATAGCATGACCAGAGTATATCCCGCTAAATAATTTATTTCCAAAAAAGACTCAGGGTCACAACTTTTAAAGGCCAGCCTTATTTTGGAATATTCAGTAGCTACGTATATACAAAACAAGCACACACAACAATGACCACACAGTAGATAAATAAATCCACTGGAGAGTTCTGTCGACATTTCAGTGCTAACGATGTGCTAAAACGTGAGGAAGAACTCTAGTCACGACGAATGAGCTCTCAGGGACGTCGCCTGCCTAAGGAAACATTTTTATGATTTCAACAGCTGAAGTAAACTGCTTCTGATTTGAGAATAGTCGCTTTTCCACAGCCAATAAACAGCTGTCATCTGGTATTAATTAATATTAATTATGAAGACAGGTTGGCATGCTACTATAGCAGCTGGGGTCCTTCCAATTCTGACCTGTTTATAGTTTGCATAAAAAAGAGTTATGGGCTCCTTTGGATAGTCGACAACAAATGTAGCTTGGCGGAAATCAGAATAAGGTGCCTGCAACCGTGGTGAGGCCCCAATTATTGGCACTTTCCATGCTGTGGAGCACAATTAGGCCAATGACAAAGGGTAACATCCTCAGGGCAGACTTGGTGTCATCTCTCTGCTCCTCAGGAGCCACACAAAGATTAAAGGCTTTAGCTTGTCATGTCTGAGTGATGCCGTGGCATTGCAATGCTATTGAAAGCCTGCTTTCTTTTAAACTAAAGCCATCGGAGGCTGATAGGAAAATGACACTTTGTAGGACAAATTAGGAAATGTAATATAAACATGCAAGCAAAGCAGCTACAAGACACACAAGTGTAAATATTTATAGCTCCTCTGTTCTTTGGGTTTCAGCCCTTTTTTACAGGATGTGCGCTGCCCCTGCTTTTTCGGATGAGGCTTTAGAAAGTTTTTTTTTTTTTCTTCTTAGCTGTTGCAGTTTGGCTGAAGTTCACTGCTTTTGCTCCAACCAGTCTATTTTAAAGCACTTGGCTAAAAAAGGTCCTGCATAAACAGCACTCCAGGATCAGCAGTCTGATAACATTTGATTGTGGATTACATGTGGTTAGAAATGGAGAAAACTTGGAATCTGTTGATGGTATCAAATAATTTAATATTTAAACTCTCAGATACGCACCCAACTGCTGACAAAAAAACTCAAGAGCTGTTTGGCAAAAGCAAATAACAAATAAACACGAGAGACTGACAGCCACAAAAAAAAAAGAGCTCTGGACAAATAGGAGGCGATTTTTTCTGAGGTCACTCTTTCGACCTCATGGCGTACTGCAGAACATAAACACAACTCCCCCCTCCAGGTCCAGAGGATATAGTAATTAGTTTACAGTTCATGTTAAAGAATAGCAGCCTGCTGGATAATCACACAAGGAAGGTCATTAACCAACACTGATGTCTTAAACACGCACTCACAGCTGCAAACCAGTGTACCGCCAGCAGAACGTCTCGACTCTCAAATATAATCCAGAGAACCCACTGGGAGCTGGAAAATGTTTTCTTTTGTGTAAGGCGAGGGAGGGGGGAAATGTAAGGCAAGAGCTAACTTTCAGTGGGGCTAAACTGCAGACATAAAACATCCTGTGGTATTTCTTTACAAATCGCTGCCCATTGCTCCACAGCGCAAGGCTAAAATGAGGCGTCCAGCAGCTGCACAATTATTGACTTTCTCTTGTGCACCTCTGGGAAATAAGCTGGCAGTGCTGTGCTGGTAGCTGTTTTTACTTCATCTGCAGTTTATCCGAACTGTTTAAAGAAATAATAAGAATACATTTTGATTGCGGAGCCATGGTATTGAATTACATTGTCTCTGGCTGAACAACAGCCATTTTATCATTAATGTAAGACTTGGGAAACTTTGGGGATTTGGCTGACTGTTTATGGACCTCCCATAAGCATTTGATGAATCACTAAAAATGAAAGCCAAGAGTACATTTATCAAATGGGCATTGTTGATCTTGTATCTTAAAAAATGGACACGCAAGTTACACTCTTGGATCAGTGCAGCTTGCACCACATATAGGAAGTGAAAGTATTGTTGGGAAGCATTTGAGCAATCATGTTATCATTGCATAGTGAAACACTCATGAAAAGAATTCAGATGAGAAATTCACTGTTAGATCTGTCGTGCCACAAAACTACATACGTCAATTCAATTAAACTATGTTAAAATGAGCTGTGCAACCCATCTAAGACAAGTTTGAAAAACTTAGTAATCAATATAGATGTCATTGTTAATGTTTGTAGTGCACCATGCATTGCATATGTCTCTGTTATATGCCATTTGGTATGAGATTCATAAAAGCTGTGTGAATGTTTGAGATGTGCCATCTATTGGAATGACAAATACAATGAATTTTATTACTAAAAATGTCTGTGATGCTCCATCTATTGGAATGACAAAGACAACCAGACGGACACACAGACACTTATCCCTTTATTAAGGTTTATTACACATGGAAGAACTGTGAAAAAAATAACTTTTCTTTTCATAATAACTAATGTTTAAACCTGAATATTAATTTTACCATAACATTCTAAATGGAATTGTGGCTGCAGTGTGGTTTGTGTGGATTTTGTGTTTTTGGATTTGTCTGATATTTGATTCTAGACTGGCCAGATCAGCATAGTTGGCTTTTGTCCTGCAGTTGTACATCCTATTATAGAGTTTAGTAAGCCTATATATATATATGCTGTCAGTCTATCTATATAGTGCCTTTCATATCTATCTATCTATCTATCTATCTATCTATCTATCTATCTATCTATCTATCTATCTATCTATCTATCTATCTATCTATCTATCTATCTATCTATCTATCTATCTATCTATCTATCTATCTATCTATCTATCTATTTTTGTCTATGTGTATCTACTCTGATAGTCCTTTCCTCTTTATTTGTTGTCAGAATCTCACTTTCTCATTCTGGCCAGGTCACCCTGTAACAGATTCCTAGATATTCTTTTATATGAATTGAATATTTTGAATTCAAGACAGAAACTCAAAAGGTGGTAATATGCTGAAGTATTAATGCACTCGTACATGGGAAAAGTATCTGGAAGTTTATAGCAACATTCTTAAAGTTTGATCCTACATTCATCTTTTTTTTTAATTTCATATCTGAAAAGCTTGAAATGTACAACAAAAATATCAATTTTAACTGCATTATTCTAGTACTTATGGTGTGCAGCGTACTCTGAAATCAATAAATGCCTGCTCTCGAACTGGTGTTAGAATGAAAACCTGTAATATATGCGTTCTTCTCAGAGTGTTTGTTCAACTCCTATACAGTTTTAAAGCTCTTTCCGTCTGACATTCAGGCACTGTTCACCCTGCTTCCATGCCAGTGAGCCATTGTGTACCAACTCTTATCCATAAGCTCATTTTCAGGAGGCAGTCATTCAGGTCAATGAAGGTGTTATTTCCACAGTCAAAAGTCACTTTCAAAGTGTTATGCCTACACTAACTCCTGGGGGTCCTTGAGTGAACAATATCTCTGAACTCCAGCACACTTATTTAAAGGGCCACGATTCCAGGCTGGTTCTGAGATACCTTCTCTATCCAATATATCTCAAAGATGCTATATAATACAGTACAGCATGTCTGTGTATGAATATGTTTCCTTTTTTACCTTTTTGCCAGATAACACTTAATGAACTTTTGCATGCCTCTGACCTCTATCAATGATAGACAACTGTAAAACTTTATTAACATTTTGCTTTCAGCATTTAGTCAAAGCATCAGCTGACTTCAGCCAGGAGATCAGAGCTTTTTGAATGACATTCTTCTCAGCTGATGGACTGGCAAAAAGGACCACCTAAGTGAGACCCTTAGACATTACACCTCACTCTCTTATTTCCTCTGGAGTCACCTTAAATCTGTTATGTGAAATTACTACCTACACCCCATAGAAGATCTGCTGGTACAGAAATCATTCCACAGGCCGTAGCCATGTCTGCATCTCAGTTTGCAACATTGTGTCAATATGTGTAAATAAAAGATAGAAAATCAACTGTAATATTTCTTTGCACAATCATTATATTCCTGACTCTCAGATCCCGCATCCCAAGTCAGGATGTTGTTTTATGGAGTCTCCATGAGTTTTTCTATAGGTAATCCAAATTTCTTCCATAATATTCAAAGATATCTCTATTAAGTTAACTGGCAATTCCAACTTGGCCCTGTGTGAATGTAGGTGTTTGAATGAGTGGGTGTCATAATGTTCTGGCACTCTGTCCAATTCTTTGTCCACCTTATGCCTAGTGCAGCTGGGATAATCTCAGGCCCATTGAGACCTATAATTGTATTAAATAAATTTGAGAATGTTATGCTAAATATACAGTGTATGGGGTTCCCTGTGTCTGACATGTATGTAAACATAAAGAAGCATTACAAATGAGGTCCTTTCTTTTAATATTATGAACTTTATACATTTAAATTTAGCATGTGTAGTATGAATGCTATAAGAAGATTATGCATGACATAAAAATGGTTATTCTTCAATAATGAACCAGTAACAAAAAACTACATGCTTAATATTATTGCTATTCTTCTGTAATGTCTCAAAGGCTCTTGAGTAAACCATGAAAAAGTCACAGAGTGATTCACCACTGTACTCCATGGTATGCAGGAAATAAAGAAAAGAGAAATCTTCTGTCTGAAAGATTACTAAAGGTCTCTATATTGTTAATGGTAAAACAACGGGACACTTTCAAAACAAAATATACACTCAGAATTTTTGGACAGTGCCAGACAAATAGAAGTTGATTACTCAGGATATTGAGAAATTAAGCAGACAAAAACAGCCTCATATTACAACCTCCCTCATGAACGTAAAATCCCTCAATGAACGGCCTTCAGACCTGTATAAGAAACCTGGGACAACACTTAATTGGAGATAAATAACACACAGAGCATGAATAAGCTGTTCAAACAATGGGCTAGCATGACACTAAAACGCAGTCCAATTAGACCTGACTGACCCTTCAGCATTTTAAAGGCATCACATTTAAACAATTATTTCTGCCTGGAAGGAGATTGTACCTGTTATTAAAACTTGCATTGTCAGACATTTGAACAGCAAAGCTCTTCATTGTCCGCATTCTCAGCTTCCTTTAACATTTCTCAATTATGTCTAAAATCCACCTGTCAGGAAAACATTAAACTTCTCGCTGTAGGTCTGGCTTCTGTGCCCCTGGGCTACCTTTACCTTGGAAGGATTACCTGGTAGCATTAGGCTGTCCTTTAGCCCTAGGTGATAAAAACGTTACTATTGTGCTTTTTGAAGTATGGATGTTAATGGAAATCTTGAGCGAAATAAAGGTAAGGTGGACTTTACAGCTTGAGTGTCTGATATTGATACTCTCCAAAAAGTTTCTGAAGGAACATATATGACCAAACACATTTACACAAAAGTATTTCCTGTATTATAGTCCAAAAATGTTTAACCACATACTATATAGACAGTAGGATATTATTCCATCCATCCATTATCCAACCCGCTATATCCTAAGTACAGGGTCACGGGGGTCTGCTGGAGCCAATCCCAGCCAACACAGGGCGCAAGGCAGGAAACAAACCCCGGGCAGGGCGCCAGCCCACCGCAGCAGTAGGATATTATTGATTTAGATAATTTTTAACATTGAAAAAAAGCACTTGAAGTGACCAATGAGAACTCAAGGGAAGGTAGTTAAGGTTGAAAACAGGAAGTGCTTGTTTACATGAAAGTAGTGGGAGTCCAGAGAACACTGCCCAGTCGTTTTTACTTTCAAGTGTATACTCTTCTGTCTTTCAGGAAATGACTAAACATTATTGTTGCATTTCTTTCTCATCACCAAGTCTTTCCATTACAGGTTTGGCTCTCATGTTGCCGATATGCAGCCTAGTTGCACACGAATGCTTAAAACTCAAGAAAACAGGTATAGTAAATGGACAGAGGATGGATCATTTGTAAATAATTTGACATTATACACTTCTGTCCCATCATGGAAATGTTCTAGCCATTCTCTAGTTTTTGATGGGTTAAACCAGTGCTCCACAAACTGTGGGCCTGTAGCTCCCTGGGGGAACCTCAGAAACCTACCATATGGGCCACAGAATAAGTTGCTTGATTAGAAACTTCTAGGATCTGATAGTCTTGAATAATATGAGGACATTGCATTCCTTGAAGCCCAGAAAAAGCTACTCTTTAATTTCCTTTTCTAGTAGTGTCCCCCTTTTTCATGTCTGTGGTTCCCTCGCTTTTTTTTGTGGAGGAAAGTGCTCTTTAGTTTTTCAGTTCACAGTTCAAGAGCTTAGTCTCACTAAAAAAGTAAAATAATGTGTGTAGTTAAAGCCCCATTTGGAGAGGATTAGTTCTACACCAGGCAGTACCCAAGGCTGATTGTCACTCCCAAAGAATTTTCATTACAATTTTGTTTTCTTTTAGGTTAAATTTATTGGGAGAATCCTGATTTTGGCTTAGGGGATTTTGGAAGAAAATAGTTTGAGAAGCACTGAATTACATTAAGGTTGCTCACAGTCTTGAATTAGTTACTATCTCTTTACCAAATCTATTTATTTCAGCTCAAGGTTGGGGTTAGCTGGAGGCTAGTCTAGCTCCATTGGGAACAAGGCAGTAACCAACCCCTGGAAGGGGATCAGATTCATCAGTGGTACACTTAGAATTACACACTCTCATACTGGGCCAAATTAGAGCCACCAATCAAACTAATCTGCACACTAGAAGAAAACTGGAACAATGTGGAGGAAAACCAAAGCAAATTGAGGAGGGATGTTTAAGCTCCACACAGATGGTGACAGGGCTGGAATATGAACCCAGTGTCCTTGACCTGCGAGGGAGCAGCACTAACCACTGCATCACCATTTCTTCACAATGAATTACATTATTCCTTAACCCATCACTTTCTGATCCTTAAGGCTAAACAGCACACCTTACTTATCTTTGCTGTACTTCTTTGCCACATAAGAGGTTGAAATAATCGGATCATAACAATTCTATATGAGTGATGGACTGGCACCCTATGTAGGATTCCTTCCTTCCTTGCATGCTGCCCCTGTGATGCTGATTTGGATCAAGTGGGTTTGAGAAAGTCATGCTATGTTGTTCAACTTAACCATTGTCACAGTTTACTTATGGAACAGGAGGTACTCATTTTTACCCACTAGAAAGGGGTTAAGATGCAAATAAATTGATAGTGGGTATGGAGAAGGTCTCTTCTTTAAATATGAGAAAACACACAGAAATTGACAGGTCTGAAATTTGAGCCCAGTATCTTGGAGCTGTAAGGCAGGAAATACTAATCTCAATAGTACGGCATCCTACAGTGAACAATGTCATAAAAAATTAGAATTTATTAATATCTGTCTCGCTATAACACCACGCTCCACACTCTACAAAAAGATCTAGCTGGTCATTTTTGATTAATTCAGAACAGGAATATAACATAGGCCTACAGACTTTTATAAGAAAATAAAATTAGCCTAAATTTTGTAGCATATATGACCACATCATTGCAATTGTTGTGGAATTTGAATCTGGATACTAAGTTGTGCCTTTTCTACTGATTCTCATAAAACACCACACTGGTCTTTTCTGATGGTTGTTATTAAAATTGAACTTTGAACTTCTAATACTATAAATGTACAATTTTGATGCACTTTTAATTTAATTTATATCTTACTGATGACCCTTTTGTATTGTGCAATACAAAATAATTCTTACCATTACCATAATTCCTACTTCAAACCCTTATAGTGACTTATGTTTATAGTGATTTATCCTTGTTGTTAACACTCCTAAGGATGTTAAAATGCCACTGCAGTTAAAGTTGCTGTCTCACAGATCATTGTCTGTTTTCCACATGTCTGTATTAGTTTTCCTCTGGGTACTCTGATTTTACTGCCATGTCCCCAAAGACGTGAGTATTAGGGGGAGCAGCAAAGTACAACAAAAGACAGAAAAAAATAAACACATCCGCCCCAAGGATCTAACTAAAAAGCAGTAACCCCTGGCTATTCTGTTATAGGTTCACCCTGCTCACCTTCTACTACTGTGGCTCTCCTTCCTCCCTCTGACTAGCTAAGCCCTTGTCACCAGCTGCATCCAAACTCTAAGCTCTCTGATCAAAGGAAGCAAGGCCCTTTTATACTGTGCCACAACCACCTTTCAGGGTACCCAGCAGTAAGCACTTCTGGGGTGCTGGCCGACATCATCAATCTCTGATATCATATGATCAGACATTCTTGCATCATTAGCCTCTAATGTATACTGGAGAGGGCCAGACTAGGTGTCTTTCACAGTTTGTCAGTATGTGAGGTTAAAATACATATCCTCCTAGCAGTCTGGTGAACTTCAAACCTTGTATAACAGCTGATATTATGACCTACTGGGTCATGAATGACCTCCTGCTGTAATTGTAGCATTCTTCCATGGTCAGTAAAGGTACCCCTCGCCCTTCACAAAATACTGGGTGTCCGAAAAAATTTCTTTGAATGATTATAAATAAAATGTTTATAAGCTAGAGCTGAGTTTTTTTTTATTACAAATTATCATGACAGATTCCTGCAGCAATTTCAAATAAATGACACCAGTTACACTGTTGTCAAAAAAGAATAGTCCAAGTAAGTGTGGATGATGACAATTCAGACCACACTGTAACCCCCGTCTAAGTTCACATGGTTTCCCTTTGTAAAATGTGGATTCTAAGTTGCCCAGTAGCTGCAACTGTGGTGATTAATTGAGTTGTTTAACTTAAATGAGGCCTCATATCTCCAAACAATCTCTTCATTTGCAATATAATCAATCAATCATTCAAAGTATGTATACAGTTTTTGGGACACCCTGTATATTATATTATATATATATATATATATATATATATATATATATATATATTAGTATATACTAGCTGTGTTTCCTGGCTTTGCCCAAGACATTTTGTAAGATAATCAGCTTCAGTTATAGTACCATTGTTTAATGAGGTACATTTGAAGTATTATGTAACACATACTTTTCTGTATACAATATTTGTAGAGTTTTTATCAAAGGAAAGTATTATTGGTAGGCAGTGTGGTGTAGTGGTTAATGTTTTAGACTACAAACTCCAAGGTTTTGTGTTCAAATCTTACTACTGACACTGTCCGACTATGAGCAAGTCACTAGAACAACAGAACAATCTACATGAGAACAGGCCATTCAGCCCAACAAAGCTTGTCAGTCCTATCAACTTAATTCTTCTAAAAAACATCAAGCAGAGTTTTGAAAGTCCCTAAAGTCTTACTGTCTACCAAGCTACTTGGTAGCTTATTCATCTGCTTCATCTGCCTGTGCTCCAATTGGAAAAGCATGAAAAACATAACCAATTTTATCACAAACATTGTAAACCACCTTGGATAAAGACATCGGTCAATATAGTGTATGTGTTGTTTTTAAAACATTTTTAGTTATTTTTTTAATTATAAGTTTATATAAATGAACTGCCTGTAAGATTCTTCTCAGTATCATGCTCCCTAAATACTGAAACAAGGATAACAATCAACATACCCTTCAAATGTTATTCTTGCAGTGACTCACATACTGTTTCCTTACCCTAATTCACCAAACTTTAAAGTGCTCTACTTCACAACTAGTCTCCTAGAGGTAAATTCCCTAATTATTCATAAGAAAATATGGTAGCAGCATTTTAGAGAACTTCATGCTCCTGTCACTGTGTGTGGAGGTTGTATGTTCTCCCTGTTTATGTGTGATCTTTCCCACCTCATACATACCTGTTTGGTTAATTAGTAATTCTGCATTTGTCTGGGAGATGTTAGTATGGGAATTGTGAGGCAAGTGTGCATGTGAAACAGACAGTGGCCCCAATCAGGATTTGCTCCTGCTTTGTGGCCAATGCTGCCAGGATGGACTCTAGCTTCTTGTACACTTTATCTAGGCAAGGGGGTTCCAACAGAGGATGTCTTTTTAGGATTTTTTCACTTTACAAATTAATTGCAGCTTAGCTATATCAGTAAAATAGTAAAAAGTCAAAAAGCACAACCCAGTGCACCAAGAACAAGACAAATGAAACATTAAAACTACAATATTTGCTTGTTAAATACTTTTGGCTGATTGCTCACCCACTGAAAAACCCCAAAGTTTTTCCATCCATCACTCCTTTGCATACACAGGTTGCCAAACCAGTTTCAGTCCTCTGGCCTCTGCAAAGAGTGTCCCTTTATCTTCTAGATCATGTTACCTCCAACACCTTTACTTAAGGATAATACAGATAGCCATACGTGTCCTCTTGGTGATTTCTTTAAACACTACAGCACCCTTTACCTTGATTTGGTCTTTTTGGAAAGCATTGTATTTCAAAAAATTTATTTATTTAAATTGGTGAATTGGTGATATTGAGCAAAGTAAATGAGAGTACTGGTCATTGTCCCATATGTGCTTGTTTCCGATTTGAGGGTTCCAGGGGCATCATTTATAAAACTTTGCGTGATCTGAAGCATGAAAATATGTGTATGATAAAAAACAGGAAAATGCGTACACCAAAAAAAAAAAAATCAGACTTATAAAACCTGGTGTATGCTCATTTCTATACAATTTACCCTTTAGAAATGACAATCATCTTGTAAATGTGCATTCATGAATGTGCCTCAAACCCGGCCCAGTTCTACCCTGAAACAACCGTAGATGAACCATGCTAATTAACCTCATACATATGCAATCACAATGCTGCAGACCTTCATTGGCTGGTAGTGCAGCCACATGACACATCCCATAGCATGATATAGAATTTCTTGTCTCTAAATTACAGGAACCTTTATTTACACCTAAGTGCAGGTATCAGCAACAAGCGCAAATATTTTGAATGGCACCATGTTACTGCAGCTGTAAATGCCATGAGCTCCAGCCACACCATGCCTCAAATAAAAACAAAAAAGATCTGATCTCTGGAGTTGAAGTTGGAGGAGGAAATAACACATCTACACTCTCTGATTTCAGTCTGCAAGTGGCATCTGCAATTGGAGATGCCTTTTTATGCAGTTTTACGCTAGAGCAGTCCCAACAGTCATCACAGATGACTTGTATGTTAGTAGAATGTAACAACTTTTGGTTAATGAAAGCAGTTTCATTCTCTCACATTATAGCAACATGAGTGCATTAAAGTGCTCCAATTAGGTTAAGAAAAACAGACAATGCTGCAAATTGTCTTTTTGTTTTATGTAACAACAGTCAGTATTCAACCCGCTATATCCTAACACAGGGTCACGGGGGTCTGCTAGAGCCAATCCCAGCCAACACAGGACGCAAGGCAGGGAACAAATCCCGGGCAGGGTGCCAGCCCACCGCAAGGCACACGTACACACACACCCACGCGCCAAGCAGACACAAGGGACAATTTAGGATTGCCAATGCACCTAACCTGCATGTCTTTGGACTGTGGGAGGTTAATGACTTCTAGCAGAACAGGCATGACGGTATGAAGGTTGGCTGAGATATTTCCAACCTGTCGGTGAGTTCCTTGAGAAGTATCAACAGGTAGTCTAAACAGACAAAAAATACAGTCTGTATATCATATTCATCACATTTGAACTTTAATATGTCACGTCGGTGCACATCATAATAAACAGCTCATTGATATGAATTATTATGCTTTAGTTTATCTGGTTTGCCTCCATTTCCCTGATTGGTCAGGGGTGTCTTCACTTCCCAGTTTCTCCGAAATGTTGCGTACACATGGGTCAGAGTTGCTGTAAATATATATTTATATTCCTCCACCAAGAATTCTTTAATAAATTTTCTTTAAATTTAAAATAAACTTTAACATTTTCAAACCTTCTTTAACATTAACTTGTGACATTGAACACTTTCCTTGATCTAAGTTCATTTTGAATAGCTCTGAGATATGAATGTTAACCAAATATCTCCTTTACCTGCTTTGCGGCATTTTTTCCTCTTTACGACGCATGTCCTTTTCTCAGTGGTAACAGGGCAAGTGTCTCCACGTGCTGAAGGCTGCTGGACCACCTCCCGACTCCTCGATTCCTCCCCTCTTTTGAAGCCACAAGTCTTCCCTCTCTTTGAACACGGAGTCCACTGACTCCATTCTCCCACTATACAGTGCACTGTTAGCAAGAGAAAAAGAAGAAGAATTTAGACATAAACAATGGGACGACAGAAAAATATACATTTTAAAAGAGTACATTGGGATATCTTCTACATTTAAAACTAAAGAGTCCCATAGGATACATGAAAAGTGAGGGAGAAATGTTTTCCATACTTAAAATATGATGAAAATTAAATCATTCTTTTAGGCACAGCAAAAATAAGCAAAGTAAAATCAATCACACACCATAAGCTAAAAGGGCGAAAGTTTCAAAATAATTAATTAAATTAATTCATTTGGCTGTCTTATTAGGTTTAATGTTTTTTTTCCTCTGCCATAATATTTGGGACAGACCCACTGATTTATCCCACCATGTCCAGCTGTATTATATTGTTGTGTTCTATGTTATTATGTCCTTCAGTTATTCAGCAGACAAAATAACCTTCTGTTGGAAAAAGCACATTGCATCTTTTGTGGACTTTCTGTGTTAGGCTAGGCTTAAACTACTGTAATTTGATTTAATACTGCTTATTTTCTACTTTTTTGAAGTCCGTTTTTACACTTTTAAACTAAAAAAAATGAAATAGCTTGAACTGATTTGAGGGTCATGGAGTTTACAGAGGATGGGTTCTATCCATTCACACTCTCTATTAAACAGCCTAATCAGAATAACCTGTGGGAGAAAAACGAGAGAACTCATAAAAACACAAACACTGAACATACAATACTAGTGAAAATTGATAAAGTTGATTCAGTTGAATTCTTTCCATGAAATAGTGAATTACAAACTCAAGGAAACCTCAGCATTTTAGACTAAAGCCAAAACTATTTCTTTATAGAAATAGTTACAAAAATTTCAAACCAACATCTATAGTTGAAGAAGAAACGTTGAGAAGTTTTTAAAAGTATCTGGATAAGATATGGGGAGTCCATAGCTAGTGGCTAATCAAATTAGTTTGATGGACTGAAAGGTCTTCTCTCATTTGTTCAACCAACTGAGGCAGGCACATGTCACTCCTCTCTTCAGATCACTACATTTGCTCCCTGTATATATATGGAGACACCTGTGATGTTCTACACTCCTTTTCAACCACTCAGGTCTACTGATCAATGGCATCTGGTGAAGCCACCTTTGCTCGGCATCATATCTGACTTCAGACTCATTTCATGTGTAGCTCCTGACTGGTGGGACAGGCTGCCCACCTCCATTAGAAATTCTGACCTCCTGACTATGTTTAAGTAGCATCTGAAGACTCTCTTGTTTGTTGAATTTCTGTCTAACTGTTAGGTTTTGTACCCTAAGAACTGTAACTAGCCTGTATTTTGTTTTGTAGTTGTGCTGATCAATTTTGTAATCTGTTCTGTAACATTTGTTCCCAAACAGTCTCCCTGACTTATGTTTACTCAATAATGTTGACCTCTTTTGGAAGTCAGTTTGGACATTTGCTAAGTGAATAAATGTAAATGTTAAAGCTCATATGAAGATTACGGTAAAATAACACACAAATTTACTCTACACAAATCCAAGCATACATGCATGTAGGTCAAAATTAATGTTACTTTCAATATGCTACAAGTTTAAAATGTATTTGTTTCTTTATTTTTCAATATTTATTATACTGTTTATTAATATTAATTCAGGATAAATGATCAACAATTAAGTGACACTAGTTGAAAACATGGGCGGCACGGTGGCGCAGTGGGTAGTGCTGCTGCCTTGCAGTTGGGAGACCTGGGTTTGCTTCCCAGGTCCTCCCTGCGTGGAGTTTGCATGTTCTCCACGTGGGTTTCCTCCGGGCGCTCCGGTTTCCTCACACAGTCCAAAGACATGCTGGTTAGGTGGATTGGCGATTCTATATTGGCCCTAGTGTGTGCTTGGTGTGTGGGTGTGTTTGTGTGTGTCCTGCGGTGGGTTGGCACCCTGCCCAGGATTGGTTCCTGCCTTGTGCCCTGTGTTGGATGGGATTGGCTCCAGCAGACCCCTCGTGACCCTGTGTTCGGATTCAGCGGGTTGGAAAATGGATGGATAGTTGAAAACATTCTGGCACTGTACATACATTGTGTCTCATAGATAGATAGATAGATAACATATTAAAAAACGCATAACTTGTCCTTAAATTGTATATAGATTTTATTGACATTATAAATGACTTGTAATGGTATCACCTATAATATTTCTCATAATCCAATTATATTAAAGTTATAGTGATATGGTGGCACAGAAGAAAGCACTATTGCCTTATACCTCCAAAGTCTCATGTCTCCTGTCTGTGTGAAGTCTGCACTTTCCACCCATATTTTTACAGATATTGTTTGAGAAGTAAGTTTCCTGCAGCATCACAAAGACGGGGAGGTTTACTGGTCACCCAGATCCAAGTGAATGTGTCTTAAAAGGGCCTGACGCCCCATTGAGGACTGATGATAGCCTCTTGCCGTTTGTTATCTTTTATCAGGTTTGGATAACTGTCATTAAACTAATAGAAAATCTGATTGAAAGTTGGTTAGAAAAATAAAATATAATAATTAAGTGAAAGATTGCTTTCTGTAAGAACTGTTTGCAGAAAACAGTACTGTAACCCTTAATATGATGTACAGTATAATAACTTAGATGTACAGTATAGTAAGCATAGAGGAATAAATAAATAATAAACTGACTCCAAGGCAGAAATTAAATTAAATGCAATTCAAACTTGCCACAGAAATAAAAGGTTTTTGATAAAAAACAGAAAGCAAAAACTGTCACACTGAATGTTGGCTGAAAGCCTATTGCTTTTGCAAGTTTTCCTTGGTAGATTATTATTAATTCTCATGAATGTTTTGACTAGTCATAGTTTAATATTGACTTAAAAAACAATAACAAACCTTTTCATCATAAAATAAAATGCCTCACTATAACCGTGACTGCCAAGTCATTCTGGTGTGTGTCCAAACCCATAGTGTGTGTGTGTATACAAGCTTTTTTATTTTTCTATTTATTTATGTATTTACTTATTTAAAGACCCTCTGTAAAAAGCCAAATTTCCTACTGGGGACAAGTAATTCTCTCTATCTTTCTATCTATCTATCTATCTATCTATCTATCTATCTATCTATCTATCTATCTATCTATCTATCTATCTATCTATCTATCTATCTATCTATCTATCTATCTATCTATCTATCTATCTATCTATCTGGTCATATAGTCTTTCATTTCTCTCTATCTGGTCATATAGTCTTTCATATCTATCTATCAATCTACCTATCTATCTAGAATCCAGAAATGCTTCATGAGAACCTTCCCACTATAAAGCACTGAGCCTGCTCAAGTCACTTGTGCAGCATACAGGCAACTGCAGTCACTCAAAATACATACTGTACAGTGTGATTCTTTAATACAGTATGCAGTAAAATAAAATTTTCTGTGTTTAATGTTAAATCTATCCATTCTTTTTCTTTCTGCACTTTATCTTCTGTAAATTGTCTAAGTCATTGACTCGGTAAGATCAGAAAGAAAATGAACATCCTTTCCTGATACGCCATTGGAAAAGACCACTTGAAGGTTTAAACCAATAATCTTAAAACTAAAAACGAAGAAAAGAATCACTTCTCATTGTCCATCAACTTCTTCAAAATCGGTAAGTAAGCAGGGTCAATTCTGGATCACAGGGGGAGTGAATCCCATCCTATCCCCATGGCCTTATCCAATGCATTTTAATGAAATCGAGGGATTAGCCAAATCTCCAAAGACGTGTCAAAGGTTAATAAGACCTACAAAATGTCTTATTAACACTTATAGTATACTAACTTGATACTGAATGCAAGCAATAGGTTTAACTTTTCATTAAGTTTTAATTCAACCTTACCAACTATTTTTTTATATAAAACCTTGCCAGTTTATGTGAGTCCCATTCCATTGGACAATTAGGTACGTACAGGTAGGTTTAGGTGGTTCATTAATCGTCCATTTTCCAAACATGCTAACTCCAATTCAGGGACCTATTATGGCACCATTAGATGCAAGGGAGGGATCAGCTCTGTATGGGGCACCAGTCCATAGCAGAACCTTCCACCAACACTCATTCCTACATGGACCAGATTTAGAGCTGCCAGTCTACCTAATTTGGGGAGGAGTGGTGGCTCTGAGGCTAATGATCTGCGCTAGTATCCAGAAGGTTGCCGGTTCGAATCCCCGTCCACTGTCAAATGAGATCCTACTCTGCTGGGCCCTTGAGCAAGACCCTTAACCTGTAATTGCTCAGGGGGCGCTGTACAATGGCTAACCCTGCGCTCTGACCCCAAGGGGTATGCGAAAACTAACAAATTCCTAATACAACAAATTGTATAAGGCGAAATAAAGAAAAAAGAAAAAAAAAATCTGATTAACCTTAGAATGTTGGAGGTAATAAGAATACTCATGAAGATGGAACCAAAATATTCAATGAACCCATAAACAGTGCCTGAGCCAGGATTTAAACCAATGACACATTAAATTACGCATGTCAAATGTAACAACTGCTGTTACTGGATCTCATCACCTAGAGCAGGGGTGGGCAGATTCAGTCCTGGAGGGCCGCAGTGGTTGCAGGTTTTTGTTCCAACCCAGTTGCTTAATTAAAAACCAATCCTTGTCAATTATTTAATAGCATGGCATGCTAGTGCTTTAACTCTGCCATGTCAGGTCATTCTCATATCCTAGATTTATTTTCCTTTCTAAGGATATCATCCAAATGATTTGAAGTCTAAAACAGATGAGTAATTCTCAGTGCTTTACTTTTTTTCTCTTCACTGTCCTTTAAAGTATTTAATTAAACCCAATAGTGCCTGATAAATACACACAGGTGTAAATGAAAACAAGCTAAATGGAGAAATGCTGGTCTCTTTTGTCATTTGCATGTTATTGCTAATTAGGAGCAATTAAAAACCAAGAATACAGCTGTTTAAGACTAAAATAAGCAATAAGGGTTCAAAATCTTAACGAACGAGACAACTAAAGTGAAGCAGAAGTGTTACTTGAGCAATAAATGCTTCTTATTAAGCAACTGGGTTGGAACAAAAATATGCAGCCACTGCGGCCCTCCAGAACTGAATCTGCCCACCCCTGACCTAGAGGATGTCAGATTTTTAAACACAGTGGATGACAGATTACATGACTACCTCATGATTTCTCAGCACAGTTTTAAACTTCCAGAATATCACAAGCCTAACACGTTTTGACATGCAACTGACACACTGCTGGACACTGCTGGCAGCTGTTCTAATGTTTTCAAGGTATGGTGAACTTAGCCATGGTTTCTGCCTTTTTTTATATTCTGCCATGGTACAATAAACACAAGACATTAGGCAAACAAGCCTGACAACTGTTTGTGCAGTTTGTGACACACGTTTTTCTTCCTTCCTGTTGGCGCCATCTTCGTCTGGTTGAACCCTCATTGGTTGTCAACTCACACACACACAGGAATGCGCCCTTACAACTTAAGACAGGTCTGATTTTATTCTGGCTTGTTACAGACCACCATGACTGAGTTGCTGGGGGATATCACACTTCACGATAGCTGGTTATGTCTTTCTCTAAGGTTATGTAAATGAAAGCTGGGAAAGTCATGCAGTGTGATGGGGGCTTATATTTTTGTAGAAATATAAACATAAGCACTGTACTTTTTGATAATTACTCTTCTACTGTATATAAGAAGGTTTTTTTAACTAATCTTAGCCTTAGCCCTCCCATCACTTTAACTGTTTTTTGAAAATGTAGCATATATCAAAAAGGAACTTATATGCAATTGCACATTCAGCTAAAGATACCTAGGTCAGCTGTAAAATTCTTTTTCCTAAGAAACGTTTTCACTCCAGAAAGTATATTTGTGTTTAAATAAGGAAAACAAAGAAATGTGAGTCAGCTGTGTAAAGCATTCTGCCCCAAAAATGACATTTCATAGGAACACGTACAAGACAGTGAACTGTAACTCACCCACAGGGATGCATTCCATTAATTGATCATTAGGCTCAAACTCCTCTGGGCAGATTTCAAGACATCTTCCCTTATGTAAGTAAAACCCAGCTTTACATTTGGTGCAGAAATTTTTGTTGAAGCAGGCATCACAGTCAGCTTTACACTCTGAAAGAAATAGCAAAAAAATATGTACAGTTAATGATTCTATAAAGTACACCAGAATGGTGACAAAAATAGAAAATAATTATACATTTGGTCAAAAATAACTTTGAAAATGTGAGAAAGTGGTCATCACAGCAGAACCTTGAACTTCTTCCCATTTTCTTTGAGAGAAAAAGAAACTGCAGCAAATGCACTAATGAATCTTTAACTTGTAAAGTATAGAAGGTACATTTCCTTATAACACTGTCCCCTTCTTATATACATAGAAATAATTTTGCATAATGGATTTCAGATTTGGGTGCTGTAATTAGAACAAGTCTGGAGCGCTGGGTTCAAATCCCAGTTAACACAGGTCAGGAGTCTTCCTCTGTCAGTGTGCGATTTTCTCCAGGTATTCCAGTTTTCCTTCCACATTGTAATGCTCCATCTTGATAGTGCAGAATTAGTTTCTACAATGGATGTGTAATATTCAGACTTGCAGCAAATAAAGGCATGGAGCCACCATAATATGTTAATGTAAAAAACATTCCATAGGTAAAAACACAACCCTGAAGTGTGAAGGATGGTTTAGTGAATAGCCTCATGGGTCCCAGGCCCAAGCTTGCTCTTATTATTTTGATGTGTTGCCTGGGATGGACATGTGTTCTGTTTGAGCTGAACTTCACCCATATGAGTGTTGCTGCTATGGTGTGTTTTTCTGTCTCCTGGCACCAAATATATATAATCTGACAAATGAGTGACTGAGTTCCAATATTGTGTGGCTGATCTTAAATCTGTTTAAATGCTACTTTATTATCTGTGGGGTGCTACTTCCTCTAGCATACATACAGAATATTGTGGTTTGCATGCAAGAAAATAAAGAAGGTTGGAAACACAAGCTGTGCACAATAGCGTAAGAAACGCTGGCTAGACCATAAGCTGGCCTTCATCTTTCTTATCATTAACTTGTCTACAGAGTGGGGCAAAACAATGTATACACATTTCAACAAAAGAAAGCCCAGTATTAAAGTTGTGATATTAAATGTATACAGATAAAGGGATTAATTTAAGTCACTTTTGACTTCTACATTTGCAACAAGTGCTCAGAATGGTTACCCTGAGCGTCCAGACACTTCTAATTATGGCGAACTGCTGCCTGAACAACATTGGCCAACGTGCCCAATGAGATTGATGCACATGCTTTTTCAATTTATTCTCGAAGTGCGACCAGGGTATCAGGTTTTCTACGATACACAACATCCTTTATGGTCCTCCATAGATAAAGGTCCAGTGGTGTTAAATCAGTAGAGTGTGGAGGAAACTCGTCTGCTCCTCTTCATTCTATCCATTCTCCATTGTCCTGGCAAATTCTCATCAAGGTAAGCTCTCATGTCTCAGTGGTATTGTGGTGGTGCACCTTCTTGTTCTCTGATTTGACACCGCTGGACTTCTACCACCTGTTGGAAATGTAGAACTCAAAAGTGACTTAAATTCATCCGTTTATATCTCTATAAATTTAATATCGCAACTTTAATACAGGTTTTTCTTTTGTTGAAGTGTGTATAAAATTTTTTGACCTCCTCTGTATATAAACCTGAACAGGTGCTAACTACACTCTTAAAAATAAATGTGCCAAACTGGTTCTTTAGAGCGATGTCATATGGGGAACCATTTTTGGCTCCCAAAAGACCCGACCACATGAAAGTCCCAAAATCCATAATAGGCCCCTTACAGTAAATAAACATGACTAGATGGTAACAGATTTGTGAGATACTTGTAAATTATGATTTTAAAATGACTCTTGCTACATACAATAACACAGTCTAAGTCCAAGGTTTTCTTAATCTGTTAGTGTCAAACTATTTAGCCTACTATACATTAAAGATTTCCGTTATTTTTTTTCTACATATATTAGGAAGTTTTTCAAAGCACAAAAAAAAACTTCATATGCAAAGAACTGTTCCCAGAATGAAATGGTGATTTGTCAAGCAATGGTTCAATGATGAACCACATAACCCAGAAAATAGTCATAAAATGCTATTACAGATCTATTATTTTAGTACAGAATGCACACAAATTGGTGTTACATGCTGGCACACACTTGGAAGTGCCTAGTGTCTACTGATGGTGTGTATAGCCCAGCAACAAGCCAACTTTTGGCTCTGCAAATGATGCCATTGGTACATTAGGTTCTGGGATAGAATAGGTAACATATTTAAAGATGTATCATTCCTATTATAAAGAAATTATGAAAAAAATATAGTGGAACAAGTCTCAATCACCACTGGATCCTAACACCCTTCAGTGTTACTGATATCTGTGCTTGGAGCAAATGTGAGGTGATAAGGCAAAGGTGGTGCTAATCTGAGGGAGGTCATAACCAGAGTGATGTTGGGAACTCACCTCACACTCACATATATAAAAGAAATAGGTCTCTGGAGGTATATTTAACTTGAATATGTTTTAATAATTAACTTGTTTTATTTGCATCACCACAAAACAACAGTGATAGAATGTCAAAGGTGTATCATTATATAATAAGGATTACTGAAACCAGAAAATAAAACACTTTACACCTTCTCTCCTTTTTATTAAAGCAATCCTGTAAACCTTCTGAAAACTGACTTTAACAGGAACCAAAGGGATAGGTGTTACATCTGAGGGCCTAAAAGGCTTGTGATTAGCTGAACAAGGGAAAGCTAACAAAGGTTTACAAGAACAGTGCACAATAGTGTCTTGATGTTTTTTTGCATTATTCCCTTTTTTGATGTATTTTTTTTCCTATACATGGATGTATGGTAGATCAAAATCAGCACATCATTTTCAAAACACTGAAAGAATTAGGGAGCTTTGCCAGTCCCAGCGGGCTAGCCAGATGACTGAAGAAGTTACTGCATTATTAAATGTATCAATTAAACCCAGGCATGGGAAAGTGGTACAGTGGCTGGCACTGGTGCCTCATAACTCCTAGATTCAAATCCTGGCTGTCTGGACACTGCCTCCCCTGTGTGCATGTTTGCATGGATTTAGGTTTTCTTGTGTTCCTCCTACATTTCACAGACATGCAGGTTGGGTTAATTGGTAACTCTGATTTGGCCCAGAATGAGTGGTGAGTGTGACCTATGATGGACAACCATGAAATGGATGAGTCGGTTACAGATAATAATAACTGATGGCACAGTAACTAGCATTGTTGCCTCATAGCCTCAGGATACTGGATCCAGATCCTAGCCTAGTCATTGCTTATGAGGAGTTTGCTTGTTCCCCCTGTGTCAGTATGAGTTTTTCTCTCGGTAGTAAAATTTTTAACCAAAATCATAATACATAACTTATTGCCTACAATGAAATTGGCTGTTTTTATGTGAGTGTTGGTGTGTGGATGCATGTTGACTATGGTGGACTTGTGCCTTATCTATGACTGAGTTCTACCTTTTGCCTTATAATTCTAGGATTACCTGGGATTCCAACAAGTTGGTGATGTATTATGCAGGATTGGTAATGTATGATTATGATTATTATTATTATTAATTATAATAATAAAAAGAAGATACTCTGTAAGCAAAAATAATTGCCCTTTCAACATCTCAATACTAATACCATAATTATCAACCACAAACGCAACAGGTAAATTCAAATATATGCAAATAAAATAATACACTTTAAATATAGAAGTAGAATCGGTCTCCTTCAGTGGTAAGCTGGTACGGATCCAGTGAAGTTATTCATCATTTTGTCATGGTTTAAAAAGAAATCAGCTAAGTAGTGGTTATGCATAAAGAGGAAAATGCCTTCTTTTCTAATTGTATATCAACACACAGTCTTAAACAATCCCCTTGTCATGTTTCTTTCATTTTATCATCACAAAGCTTTAGTGGTCTGATATTAGATCTCATTCATTGTTTTTTTTTTAGTTGCACAAAATTTCTAAAACTGTTAGAACTGGAAATCTTCTTTAAGCTAGACTCAGCTTCCATCATAACAGCAGATTTCCCTGCACTTCAGCGGTGTCAGACCTTTTCACACTTTTGTCACCTTCTTTTGATTTGTCATGGTTTCCTGACCTAGTCTAGACTAATTACATCCATTCACGATAACTTTTTCTTTGGCTTGTTTGTTTCACTATTTACTGAAATACTCATGCCGCTCCTTTGAACCACATGGCAGTCAGCCTTCCCCCATGAAAGCATTTAGACAAATGGGAAAATGTGTAGGGGGGAGAAGCACAGCATTTAGCCATCTAAATTGTTTAACCCTATCATTATCCCCACTTTACAATGTCTCCCTCACATCTTTCATTCGACACAAAAATACAACCATTCCAGAAGCCTAGGCTATAATATTAATCAAGATAATTATGCGTCCCTCAATACACATTCATTCTCATCTGAAGTACATAACAACTACCCATGCAACACAGCGCAAAAAAACATGATGGCGTTTTAGAACTTAGTGCTAAAGAAGCAATCTAGTACTAATTGCCGACAGAAAAATAAAAAATGATTCTCAGTTGGAAAAAAAAAATATTTCACATATTACACAGTAGCAAAGTGGGTTGTTCTGTTCCAATCCTAGCCAGGTCACTGCCTGTATGGAGTTTATATGTTCTCCCAGTGTTTGTGTGGGACTTATTGCTGTTCTATTCCAGCTTTCCTCACACATCTCGAAGACAGACATGTTAGGTATTTGCACTCACTGAAATGAGTGTAGGTATGTGGATGAGTTTGCCCTATGATGGATTGGTGTCCCCGCTAGCGTTTGATGCTGCAATCTTGAGCTGGATTAATTATTTTTAATAGCCAAGAAATAATCAAAAAGATTTAAAAGAAAATGCTATGTTGACTGAGGTTATTATACTACTAGCACAGCAAAATGCCTGTTCAGTACAATGAACACTGTGATACAATAAGTCCTTCTGTTTTTTGATCACCTTGTGCATTTAGGAACCCCTGTTCACCATCACCGTTGCCTTATGTTCCCCTCTCTTTGTATGTCTTGTCTTTGTTCATCAGACATTCCATACCCACAAAGCCACACATATGGCCAATATGACTTTAAAGTTTTAAATAACAGTAGGTTTGGACAGAAAGTTTTGGAACATTATTTTTCCTTCTAATAATTCACTACAGAGCTACAAAAGGATCGTGGCGCAGTGGTAGTGCTGCTGCTTTGCAGTAAGGAAACTGTGGAAGATTGTGGGTTCGCCTCCTGGTTCCTCCCTGTGTGGATAGTGCTTTGAGTACTGAGAAAAACGCTATATAAATGTAATGAATTATTATTATGTCTGTGTGTCCATTTGGTTGCTCACAGACATTTTTTGTTAAATACATTGCATTTGTCATTCTAATAGACGGAGCATCACAAACATGAACACTGTTTTTGCGAATCCCACACCAAATAGCATATAACAGAGACATACTGTATGCAACGCATGGTGTATTGCAACATTGTGATCTCTGTTGATTACTTAGATTTCAAACCATCTCAGACTAGCAGCACAGCTAGTATAAGCATAATATACAGTAACTAAATGCATTTGCTAAACACCTTTCTTCTGTATAATCTCCATCAACATCAACAGCAGGAAATAAAGAGAATTTATTCACTTCTTATACCAGTCTAAATCCTGAACTCACAGCCATTTCCTCACTTTTTCAATGATCTCATTATCAACCCCCAAGAGTCTAACTGTTCTCACAGATGGAATCTTTAAGGACTCCAAACGTCTGACTTCTTGCTACCTTTGCCTACTCTGCTGCAAGAAATTCAATAAGTCAATTTTTTTCAACCATAACTCTGTATAATGCCATTTTGAGGGCCAAATGTGCCTGTGCAAGGAAACGGTGCCACAGCAACAAGAGGGACATTTTAAAACTCAGCATGGAATAAGCTGCACAAATTTCTTATTCTTTATTTAATGAGTTTTAGAAAGTGTTGCAGACTGTTTTCGGCAACCCCAATAATTAGCTGGAGTTCAATAGCCACTGTTTTAATATGGGAGTTAATCATCAAGAGTTGTGTGAATCTTTTGATAATGGAAGGAGAATTATCTTTCCATTAAGTTAGTGCATTATATAAAGTTACTCTTCTATAGGCTAATATTTTTTTACTATCAGAATGAAAACATGTTAGAAATCAAATAGAGGCTATAGAATTATCATTAAAAATTTTATAAACAGTCCAAAGGAGTGAATATGAGCTTACAAAGAACCTCAAACTGTGCACTAACACCAATTATTTTATAGCCCTTCCTCTTAATGCATACTTACATCTAGGTGGTCCATACATTAAAAAGCTGTCAAAAAGAATTACAAAGTCAAAATTGAATTATCTCTCCATCCAATGAGTGATCATGTAAGAATTACACGTATATTACTTGAAGTTGTGGGTAGTGAAGCAACCTGTTATTTGAAAAAGGAAAATTCCATACCAAATCCATAATACTTATTCCACCCGAGTTCCCTGATGCCACATCAGGTCATGGTAATAAAAGAGGATATGGGAGGATTGCTGATAACAAAAAATGGGAATAAAGGGAGACAATGTTCTTAAGATATGCAGGAGACGTTTGGCAAACATTCATTTCATTAAATATGATAGCATTGAATGTATTTATTTATTTGATTACATTTATTTGTATGAGTGGTTGTATGTTAGAATAGGTCAATAATATCTGGAGTAGACAGCTGTAATTCAAATGCACAAATTTCCATGTAATGATAGGTCAATATTTTTGTAATTCCAAATCTAAATTTCCTGTTATCAAAAGCTAGCATGATATTCAATAAAGACAAACAGTTCAGTATGATGAGCAACATTTTACTCCTCTTCTTGCCATAAGGAAACCAGAAAGGCACTCTTCAGTGTACATGCTGTTTGTTCTTAGTATGCAGGTGACAATCACTATGCGACACCAAAATTAAGCCTATTTTTGCTAACAGTTAAGATAATGGAAGGCCGAGATGTAGACTTGAGGGGAAATGCTAGGTGTTTGAAACAATGTTGGAGTAACAGAACTCGACTTAAGACATGTTTAGGTGAAAGTGATTATGTCATTCTGAAATTTAATGGGTTCCCACTGACAATAGAATAGAAGAGGTGGCAGAAGGTACTCTTTAGTAAAGTAATGGGTAAAGCCACCAACTAGCAGTGCCCCATGGCAATTTTTAGAATTTTACATTAGTCATATGCAAAAAATATAACCAGTCATGCAGTTCTACTGGTGTCAATATAACAAACTTCACTGAGAAGTTGGTCTGACTCACTTAGAAGAAGGTAGCAAGACCCGAATTCTGAAGAAGACAAGGTGCTTTCTAGCAAAAGTGAGAAAAAAATCTCAAGTGTACACACTTCCAAGGTCTGTACAAAACCATATAATTGCTTGCATTTATTTTTCCACAGATGGAGCACAGGCAGATTATGGGCCTTGCTCAGGGGTCATATACTAAGTCACTAGTGAGGACTGGACTAGCATCCCTATAGCTTAGAGTTCAGCACCTTAGCTCTGGGCCACACTCTGTGAGGGTGTAATTGCAAGGTGGGTGACAAGAAAGAAAAGAAGACAAAGGAAAACAGTCAGTGGTATTAAGAGGAGGCTGATATGGTTACATTGACTTCTTTCCTGTGTGTCTCTGCATGTGCATTGACAGACAAACTACTAAAGTAAAAAGTTGATGGATATTTCTCCCAAGTGTGTTTTGAAGTATAGATCAACATGATATACGTTTCTTTTTTTTAATCTGCCTTTTTACGAATGATCAAAAGTGTTTAACTTTATAATTCAGCATGTTTATTGCTTTAAAACATTTATTTTTTTTTGCTTACAGGGGTGCATGTGCTTCATATCAGAAAACCAAACATTGAAATCCCAAAAGAAGGCTCCAAGGAAGGCAAAATAAATGTTATTGCTTTGTCCATTTTTATGACCACTTTTTAATGCAAAAACAGCCTGTCTCAACCTCTCTGTTTACCTAAGCTCATTTTTCCAGGAGAGTCCATCAGTCTTTCACCTTTCAATAAAACTTACTTTGACATTTGTTAATTTCTGGCGATCTCGTCCCATAGTAGCCACTTGGGCATGCGGGCAGACACACTCCAATCTGCTTCATTCCATTCCTCTCCAAGAAGAAAAACATTCTCGGTTTACAGGACAAACACCCATTGTAGTCAGAACACGTCGCACATCCCCCTTGGCAACCGTGACTTACTCCAGGGTGTGCTGGAAGTAAAAACAAGCAAGATTATTCTAAATTTTGGGAATGTCTTTCCCACTTTTCTACATGAGAACCATAATTTTCATATTTCAAGAAGCATTTTAATTAGCAAATGTAGAAAAAAGAGCATTTATCTAGCAAGTAATAACATCTGACAGGGCAGCTGGAATCTGTGCAATATACTGCCAAGCCTGGAGGGGCTTTTATGCTTAGAATAAGGGCTATTACCAGTTCAAAAGATGTTTCAAAGTTTTCTTTTTTTCTCCCCTCAGCTGGTTTTAGTTTGATTTGTGACCTAAACAGCAAGAGGATGATCCAGCTATAGAGGTAAGCATTGTGGCATTTCAAGTTTAGTAGGACCATTATAAGCACTTCTTTAGGACACTGAGAGGTAAAACATGGATTCTGTTGTACACATTTTTTCGAGTTTATGATACACATTATAGTTTTGTATTGTTCTCCTATTACATTTCTGGGTCTGTTTAATAACACTGTATTTAATGTACATACTGCTGTATATATATGAACTGTAGATAGATAGATAGATAGATAGATAGATAGATAGATAGATAGATAGATAGATAGATATGAAAGGCACTATACAATAGATAGATAGATAGATAGATAGATAGATAGATAGATAGATAGATAGATAGATAGATAGATAGATAGATAGATAGATAGATAGATTTCATATCCTGCTCTTTGCTTTTAAGTAGATATGTTAATGCAATAAAAATTCAAATCCTGGTTTTATGAAAAATAACAGATTAAGCTTAATTCTTAAGCAGAAGATAAATGTTCTAAATGCATGTCAAAGTCAAATCACTGCCTTAATTCATAACATTTCAAAATAAATTCATGT
Source organism: Erpetoichthys calabaricus (assembly GCF_900747795.2). Taxonomy (NCBI): domain Eukaryota; kingdom Metazoa; phylum Chordata; class Cladistia; order Polypteriformes; family Polypteridae; genus Erpetoichthys; species Erpetoichthys calabaricus. Next base: position 202,457,719 of record NC_041396.2, read on the forward strand.
GATATTGTAAAATGTTATCAGATCAAGCTAATTTTCAGTCTGCAAACTGAGTAAAATTAAAAGTACACATAGTGACAGTTTTATGATAACATTTATGCTTATAAACCATGAAATATTATTCATGCCAAAATTAAATGCAATACAATGCGTTAACTACATTGCAATGTAATGCAAATGCATGTGGTGCATTTAATTTTGGCACAGTTTTACTGTGTCACAATTAAAAACACATCAACCAAATGGTTGCTTGCTTTTTATTACAGCACACAATTTTTGTGACAGTTCAAAATGCAATACCAAAGCATATTTCATTTTAATTCATGTCCACAGATCACATGTCATAACTGAAAGCAATGCAACCGTGCTGCATTTTGCTAAATGACTGCTCCAAATGGATCGCATTTCGATTTAAGATATACATTAGTCATGCCAAAATTGGATGTAATCAAATGACCAATCAGCATTAAGAAGTGAGTCAACAGTTTGGCGTTCAATCACGAGTGTGTTCAACGAGTGCCATAGATGGTGAACAGGGAGTTGATAAGGCAGGAGATCTGCCATCTCAGTGAACATGTGGAAGCTGGCAGTGTAATTGATGATTTTATAACATGAGAAGAATTTCTAAGTGCTATAGTAACATTCTTAGAATGCATTCAAGAGCTATACCATACAATTATGTAGATCATGAACTGAGGTATCCGTACCTTAATATTCTCCTAAATATGGTTTCCAGATACAGTACCTGTAGCTGTTGGTGATCGTACCAGCTATTGCTAACTTTCTTGAGATGTTGGTCAGGACTATCATAAGAAGAATGTAACAATATGATAGTAGGCAAGCATGACACATTATTTAGACAACTTAACAGGAGAGTAAACTTTTTCAGCGAGACACAAAACACACTTCTCACTTTTTCGTTTAATCATTTCACGTTAAAAAAAGGTATGATTGCTGCCAGAACAGAGGCCTATTTAGCAGTGGAATGTCTCGTACCCCAAATCTTTACCCCCCTTGCCCCACCCTTTGATGCTGATTGGTCATTTGATTACATTCAATTCTTAATGCATGGTCTTGAATCGAAATGCAATACACTCAGAGAAACCACTAAGTGAAATGCAATTGCTTTGTTTTTAGTTACAAAATGCGATGTATGCACATGAATTAAAACACAGTAAGCTTTTGCATTGAATTTTAAACTGACAAAAATTGCATGCTAGGGTGAAAAGCAAATGATCATTTGGTTGATGTTTTTAATTATGACACAAAATTAAATATACCACGTGTATGTACATTGCAATGTAGTTAATAAGTTGGATTGTATTTAATTTTGGCACAAATAACCTTTCATAACAAACAGTCACATATTGTTTAAGTAGAAAAAGATTTTGTATATCCACTGGATTTTCTTAAATGAATGGTGTGAGTCTGGGAGTGGGCCCTGAGATGGACTACCACCACATCCAGATTGGTTCCAGCTTTGCGCCCAGTGCTGCTAGAACAGGCTCTGAAGTCCATATCTGTTTTTGATATGTTATGCTATGTTATTTAATGTGAAATCATTGAAGTCAGAGGTTAGGGGTTGTTATTACATACTACAAACGCTATAGCACTCATTGAAAAAGGCATCACAGTTATTCTGTAAGAGTTTAAATTAGTACTACTAAAAATTTACTATGATCATGGCCTGCTTCACTGAAATTAAGGATTGATGTTTGGGTCTAATAGTGTTCAGTGTGAAATATTTAAATTGAATGTTTATCATGAAGGCCGTTGAAGAGAGTACAGATTAAAATAAAAGTAATAATAACATAGTAGGATAAAACAAATGCTCAAAAGACCTTTTAGTCTCTGTTTTTTTTTTTCATTTTGTTCAAATACAGAAAGGTCTTTTGATACTGTACTTCATTTCACAATTTGAAACAAATCATTTCCAAGCCGCTTTGACATATTTGTGTGTGGTGCACAGACACTTTTACAACTGGAGTCCAAATGTTGGCATTAGTCCCTAGTTAAATTCTGAACTCACACAAACCTAGGAATGAAAGGGCAGCAGAGGATTTATTGCAGAATGAAAGCACCACTGGTCTGGACAGAGCTTTAAATAAAATTGGATAGATAGATAGATAGATAGATAGATAGATAGATAGATAGATAGATAGATAGATAGATAGATAGATAGATAGATACCTTTCAGTCGTAAAAATAAAGGTACCAGAGTGGTTCTTCAAATCTATGCCATAGGGGAACAATTTTTGGTTCCCAAAACACACATCCACATGAAGGTTCCAGAAAGAACCTTTATTTATTGAGATCCGTAACTGGCTCCAGATAGTAAATAATCATTAAAAGATGGTAATAAATTTGTGAAATACTATGGCTAAGTCCATTTTTTTGAGTCTGTTAGTGTTCTACATGAAAGTTTTGTGATGTTTTTCTTTATTGATATTACGTTTTTCAAAGCACAAAGAGCCAAGTTGATATGCAAAGAACCCTTCCTAGTATGAAATGGTTCTTTGTCAAGCAATAGTTCTTTGAGGAACCACAAGACCCAGTAAAGAACCATAAAGTGCCATTCAAGAGCCATTATTTTTAAGAGTGTTGGCAAACCTTTTGGAATGAAGTTTATAGTTACTAGGAAGAATCGAAAATGACAATCGTACTTCCTTAAGGAAATGTAACCTGTGAGAGCGGGCCTTACTTCACATAACCATGTAAACTGAAAAATGTCGTCTGGTCTGAACGCTTCAAGGACTTGATTTTGCACAAGGAATTGAACACACATATTCAGATTGCAGGATTTCCGTGAAGAAACGGCGCACTAAAATTCGATTTACGACGGAACACGCCTTAGCTCTTGTACTTTTCCGTTTTATCGAAAATCTTTCACTGCAGTCTGTTCCGCTTATCTCGAGTGCAGAGACTCTCTGTCAACGAATTGCTTAATCACGAGCGGTTGACATGTTTTTAAGTCATGAACATTTCAAAAATCATTTCTAGCAAAGGAGTAGAGTGCATGATAGGCCCTGCTATATTTCACACACGACTTTTTTTTCGTTTACAGTGTTTTCATACCAAACTGGTCGTGACCTTAAGCACAAGGCGAGTAATGACGTGCCCTGCCCTCATCTCCGAGCTGTGCCCTCGTGATGGACGCGTTCCCATTCCTGGATGGATGCGCACTTCTGTCTCAAGTCTGTAAAGCGTATTTAGATAATAGGCTCCGGCTAAGGAGCACTCGCGTGCTGATGCTTTTGACATTATTTTGAACACCTCGTCCAAAAGAATTTAAACTATATTGTAATATTAAACTACGCTATTATAAAAAAATGCGGTGTTTATGTCTTATTCATCCGTTTTTTTTTTGTTTCGTTTTTTTTTTTTTTTTTGAGATTCCAATTCCAGCAGTCTCAGTAGGTCTTAAGTAACCGCTCGTTAAGTATTAGGAACAGTCACTCATCTGTATGCTAATAGCTTTTTGTTAATACTATTCACCACAATCGTCCTTTGACAGTCTAGAAATAGTATAACGGTTCTAGTACATGATAAGAGGAGCGCGAAATAGTACAATTAACATCTAAAACTGCAATGGAAGTTAAAATCTAAAAAAAAAAAAGCTGGGGAGTGGGCTGGTAGAGGAGGGAATATATTGCTTTACTCAGCCTGTTAGAGACCCACCTCCCCGCAACCACCCCACCCAAATTAAAGTAGAGGAAGCTCTTTATTCTATGATGTGGTGCACCGGGCGTCTGGAACTCATCTAGGAGAGAGGAAGTCGCAAAACCAGAATTATTTTTATTATAAAAAAAATTGAAGAAATGAAATAGATTTCCTGCTGAGAGTTCAATGAATGTTAATTCCCCAACAAAATATATATTGTGTTATATTGCTACATAGCGGTATCTCTGTAAAATGGGAAGTTTAAATTTCAGTAGCCAAATGAATAGGTCCTTTTTCGAACCCGCATAATCTAATCCAGGTTCTCTGGGGGGTTTGGCTGGTCATTATGCCAGAAACATCGCAGGGCACAGTCACGTACGTATACATTCTGAAACATAATGGGTCGGTTTACAACCACCAAATTAACCTCAATACACGACTTTCGAATTGGGCAGGAAAAGCAGACATCGTGGATAAAGCAAAAAAAAAAAAATCTTACAAAGACTGCTGTCATGAGCCAGTAGCGCTAATCACTGCGCCACATTTAGTTATCAAACGAGCACAACTGATTTAATACAAAATGATTGATAATACTAATACATTTTATTTATATAGCGCCTTTCCCATGCTCAAGGCACTTCACAGAGTTTAAGAAAGAACGGTAGGTTGAATACTGAATAATAAAACTTAATCCGATTTATTCCATTACCGTTCGCGCTAGGTCTGAACTTTTACTCGAAGCGGCGGGCGCAAATTTCAAATTGGGCGCAGTTACTTTCACACACTCGCACTTACATTTACCAGGCCAGGCCCTAATAATACTGATCATCATTATCATCATATTTAAGTTTTGTTGTCACCGTGATTCTTAACAGAGAATTTTTTCTGAACCAACGTATTCCAATTAATGAATCTGTCCCGGTGTTGTAGAGCGTATAATTTAACACATCGCAACTAAAAATGGTGGTACCTTTATATGAAAAAAAAAATAGTCATACAGTATCAATCAAGTCCCCTTTAATTTAAAATTATCAGCGTTTGACACTAATTCTTCTGATAATTTTGCGTGCTACGTATACTGGTGATCATATTCGGAGAGTCTAATTAGTGGAATGACAAACGTTACATCGCTATCACTGAGTGCTCAAAAGTCACCGGATCCAAGACCCCCCTCACCCTCTCCATTCCACATACGGTGATGGAAAGTTCGGAGAAGTGATTGAGCTGTTTTGTGAAATGCGTTGCTGCAGGTGACCGATAGATGTCGCCTTATGCAAACAAATGGAAAAGGGGGATTCGCCGTGGAATTGGCGACTAAAAGCGAGGTTGTTAAAGTAAGCGCATTTATAAAACTCGCATAACCACTTGCTCAAGTGAGATCACATTTTAACTACAGTGTAAAATTACACGTACTCAAACATCACGTTATGCTGCTACATCCTGCATCATGATGTCTTGGTCCAGAAGCTAAAATCACTTCCCATTACGAAAGCGCATTAGCAGTTATATGCCAAATCCAAAAGCACTTTAATTTGATTCACATTTTTGCAGACAATAACGGGTCTGATCCTATCTATCTATCTATCTATCTATCTATCTATCTATCTATCTATCTATCTATCTATCTATCTATCTATGTAGTTAGTATGCATTATGACAGTGGATACACATTTCTGTGATTGTCGTATTATATTATATTATTTAAATGTCTCAGAAACAGACGTCGAAAGTTCGTGGTCTGGAAAAAAGTGTGCTGACGAGCATCTCTTGTTTTCCTTTTCCCGCGCTATAATTTATTCCCTTCCACTGGCCCTATATTCATTTTATAGTCTTTCGCTTCATTTGCAGCGTGTTTTTTTCTCTCGATCCTTGTCTGTTAGTCTTGTGGCCAATTCATTTAGTTTCTTACCGAATCGTGGCACTGCGTGTTGCAGTCCACCAAAGACGCGAACAGTCTAAAGCAGTAGTCGGTCTCTCGTTCGGAGTGATGAGTCCGCGTTGCAATTATATCAGACAAGAACAAAAAATCGCTTGACGGATTTGCATTTAGATCTGTTGTTGTATTAAAATACATTATTATCGGCTGTGGTAACTATGCAGACTGTATCGAGTCTGCATATGGCTGCAAACTAAAACGGGTTTTTATACAGTGATAACTAACGGTACCATCTACTAAGTTTAATGCCAGTTTCTATAAGTTAAATGTACGTTTATTAACTACTTTATTATTATCTGATCATCCAAGTGGTTTAGGTGCTCTGTTTATACAGCAAGTAAAACTCTTAAACTACCATTATACGGCACAGACTTAATCTCTGTCCACGGTTAGCACCCACCTTAAGGTCGATTTTACCGGCAAAGGCTCCGTCTTTCAGCCACCAGATTAAAAGGGTTCAGTGGATTGATGGAAGGGTTCTGTAAATGCCACAGATCAATGAGTGTGTGGGGAAAACATGTATTTTGCTCCCCGAAAAAAATGGTTATAATAGCGGTTATACATGCCGACATTTCACGTAGAAACGCTAAATGATGTTTTAAATGATGTCTTAAGTTAAACTTGAAGAACACCTGCTTCGATTTCCCCGAGTCTGTAATTTCCTTGATTGTTGCTTCAGATCTAATTTCTTAGTTACCCTGGATTGCCTATAATTAGTTTGTTAAAAGCGCACTTTCTTGTACTGGAGCGATACCTGGTGAATAACGCGCTTCTTAACACCCACCACGATTTTCAACGACTAATAACGTGCGCCTCTCCGAAGCAATGGGCTAGCCATTCAACAGTAATCAGATGAGATATTAAGAAAAAGTGAATCCTTACTAATTACATTCTTACACGCTGAATAACCGGCTTGTTCCGATTTTACGCGTTACAAGCACTAGCACTTCGATACATACATACATACATACATACATACATACATACATACATACATACATACATACATACATACATCTTATGATTTATTCGTATAGACAGACACTCGTGAAGTTTCCTAAAATCACGTGTTAGTCGAAGTTAGCCGATCGAAACGCGGCAGTTTACTGAAGAATAGCAAAATGTTTTTTAAGTGACAGCAGCGACACTGCGTGTGCTGCCGGAGGGGCAGCGCGCGGTATAAGCAGCCCGCAGTTGCGGCTCAGCACAGCCAGTGAATTGCGTGTATTTATAAGAGAGGGAATTAGAACTAAACAGTATAATATTTTAATAGATATATCATTTTAAGGACATGATTACTTAAAAAATAAATTATAATAAGGTGAGATTTGCAGCACGCAAACACTTTAGACACATCAGTACTAGATATTTAGAACATAACCCCACACAATACTTAAAAAGTGAAATAACTGAGTAATCCAACAAGCATCCAGCTACTCACTCCGTCTTTGCCGCCTGCTCCTGGAGGCGTGTTGACTGTCACTATACTCCATAAAGTGCACAAAGATTAAAACCAAGGAGAGTAGTCGCAATTGCATAGTAACCACAGGTTGTTTCTTCTTTACAACAATGTCCTCGGCAACGACTAAAGTACAAATATATTTCTATTTATTTATCTAAAATAAGAGCACATGTGCAAAGTGCCCGATGATTTTGCAACTCTGAGAGAAAGCACCCCGCAATAAACGGGTCCTTTTCCTGGTAACATCTTGCAGTCAAAAGTCTGAAAATCCACGGCCAGGTAATGTAGAAGAGCATGAGAGATTATCCCTCAGGATTTGTTGTGCTCCATTAAATACGGTTCTTTCTTGAAGTGCCGGAGAGGTAATGCGACTTAACTTAGACATCCAAGGTGAGATTTTACCAGGTCTTTTCCAACCAGACTTACATCAGCAAGAATGAAGAAGTCGTATTGAGGCTAAAGCAACGCACCATTCTGTGCATATTTTTTTCCTGTTGAGCAAATATATATATATATATTTTTTTTTAAATGATATGGAATTTAATAATTTATCATCCGGTAATGAGCATGCGTGTCTCGGATGTGAACTTAGATCTCAAAAAGAATATATCAGCAGGGTCAAAGAAAAAGTGCAGCAGATCATATTTAATAGAAAGTGTCAGTTATTGCCCAACACGCCTTTCTGCAGATCTATGTGAGGGTCTCCCTTCCGTGCAAAGAATTTGATGTGCGCTCTCTCTCTCTCTCTCTCTCTGATCCTCTCGGACTCAGCGGTCTGAAGAAACTGGCTGCTGCACGAGAAGTCATTCTCCCCTCCGACAATCCAAAGTTTATTCGGAGGGCGAGACCATCACGTCATTTAGACCTACACCCACATCTCCCAGAGCTCATCCACATCTCCAGAAGAGCTCCGCTCCTTCTGAGAAGTTCACTTACTTTTAAATGGCCATTAAGGGAAAACAGTTACATATGCCGTTCTCTTTCCCGGCGACGTGTATTAATTCTGCCCACGGTGGTGTTAGACACGCTTTCCCGTTTGCTTAGACGAAAATCATCACCCTTACATTTTAACCTTCAAGGCTTATGAGAAGTGATCTGTAGCAGTTAACCTTTGTATCTGTCAAGTGGCATTGTTTTTTTTAGTTTGGTCATCAAACAAACATCTATCTATCTATCTATCTATCTATCTATCTATCTATCTATCTATCTATCTATCTATCTATCTATCTATCTATCTATCTATCTATCTATCTATCTATCTATCTATCTATCTATCTATGATGTCTTGCCTTTCATTTCTATCTATCTATCTATCTATCTATCTATCTATCTATCTATCTATCTATCTATCTATCTATCTATCTATCTATCTATCTATCTATCTATCTATCTATCTGTCTGTGTACCCTTGCCTCTCAAAATCAACACTGAAGGAAAAAAGGTGGTTGTAAATGAAGCCTGTTGTGGTACTGACAGGGAAAGGGCATCACACCGGATCTATATACTGTAGCTCTCACGGAGCATTGCGTGTTTGGACTGTCAGGGTATTGTCATCACTACAGGGAAGCCCAGGAAGACCTTGCAGACTTCACACTGGCAGCTCACAAGTGAAGAATCAAACCCAACACTACACACTTTGCTACCATACCATTCACTTTAGCTGTTTTTTTCCCCAAAATGTTTTGAAACCCTGTTGTATTTATCAATGACTCAGCCGGCCATTAATTTATCAATTCACATTTGAAACAGGCAAATTTCTCATTTGAATCATTTAGACTGAATATAATACCTTCAATTTGAAGTTAAATTGGGGGTGGGGGGGGTGGGGGGGGGAGCTCACTCAGCTTTTCAGTCACTCAACAGCTAGTTGTATTTCACCCATCATATTAAACATCTGTGGAAACAGTAAACTGTCAGGTGCCTTACTTCAAAGAATGAGTCAGTACTTTTAAAAACCATAAAAAAATTAGTTAAACAAAACAAATAACAAAAAAAAAAAATATTAGAAGACTTTTCACGATGCATGCAGGGATTCAGATAACTACAGAATGTGCATGCGTAATAGGCAAGAGAAATGACCACAATTAACAAGAAGTGAAAATACATACTTACAGGCATATGAAAATAAATGTAAAAAACAAAAGCAACAGTATTCAGGCAAAATCATTATTATTTATGTACTGTCAAGTATAGCATTCTAACCAGTATTATTCCTCTTTTGCCTATAAAATTTATATTGAACAAGGAATTAAAGGGAAGAATTACATACAAATGACATTTTAATAATATTTTAAGGGGCAACATAGCTTTACAAATTAGAACATGAAATAGTACACCACTATGTAAACTGTGTTATTCTTTTAGAATGGTATAGCTTGGGATTAAAAAAAAATAAATTCAAAACTCAAAAACACATATACAGCTTATATTGAAATACTAGCCATCCTCTCCATGACAGGTTGCATTCTCTTTAAAAAATAAAAGATACCAGAATAGTTCTTCGAAGCAATGCCATAGGAGAACCAATTTGGGTTCCCAAATGGCCCATCAACATGAAGGTCCCAGAAAGAAACTTTGTTTATTTAGATCCATAACAGGCTCCATAGAGTAAATAACAATTAATAGATGGTAACTGACATATAAAATACCAATGGGTCATGATTTTAAAAGGACTTTTGCTGCATACAATAATTAACACATGCTAAGTTTCTTACTTTGCTTGTGTCTTGCTACAACAACAACAACATTTATTTATATAGCACATTTTCATACAAAAAGTAGCTCAAAGTGCTTTACATAATGAAGAAAAGAAAAATAAAAGACAAAAAAAGAAATTAAAATAAGGCAACATTAGTTAACATAGAAAAGGAGTAAGGTCCGGTGGCCAGGGTGGACAGAAAAAACAAAAAAAAACTCCAGAAAGCTGGAGAAAAAAATAAAATCTGTAGGGGTTCCAGGGTACGAGACCGCCCAGTCCCCTCTGGGCATTCCACCTAACATAAATGAAATAGTCCTCTTTGTAGTTAGGATTCTCACGGAGTCACTTGATGCTGATGGTCATACAGACTTCTGGCTTTTAATCCATCCATCATTTTTGGAACATCATGGTACTTAGAGTAGATGGTGGCTACCAAAAGGACACCGGAAAAGGAAACAGAAGAGAGAATAGGTACTATTCTATATACATATATATCTATATATATACTAGGCACTCCATTATACATTAAAGACATTTTTTTGTTTTTCTACATATTAGTAAGTTTTTCAAAGCACAAAGAACCAACTTCATATGCAAAGAACCTTTCCCAGAATGAAATTGTGCTTTGTTAAGCAATAGTTCTACAAGGAACAATACAACCCAGTAAAGAACCATAAAATGCCATTGAAGAAGTATTGGAGTGTTGGAGGACATTTAGACACCGAGTCCATGTAGGGCTAAGAGGTGCTCTTCTTGCCCAAAACCATCAGTAATGTCTCCTTCCACTGTGCCCATCGTCTGCTCGATATACACACTGACATAGAGTCAACACTACATATTATTTTAACATCATGATTATAGGGAGGTCTGAGTCTTGGTATTTTGTAATATTTTGCACTTATTTTTTTTTTACTGTTTTGAACTAGGACTTGATGTGTTACTGCTGCAGCAATAATGCAGCTCTGCAATTCTGCAATTCCCAGCAATTTTGGGAATCAGTAAAGTACATCTATCTATCTATCTATCTATCTATCTATCTATCTATCTATCTATCTATCTATCTATCTATCTATCTATCTATCTATCTATCTATCTATCTATCTATCTATCTATCTATCTATCTATCTATCTATCTATCTATCTATCTATCTATCTATCTATCTGTCTTGGGCAGTTATACATGCCAGGCCAATACAGAGTAGCCGAGTAACACTACTACACACATCTTTGGGATATGTAAGAAAACTCCAGATTTTTAGTAGTTTAGTAGTTTAATAAAATACATTTTGGTAGAAATTGAAAGTAAATATTGTGTTTATCTAATAGAATTATTAAAGTTTTTAATGCCCCTCTAATCTAATTCAATCTGACGAAAAAAGTTAATGTGTTTAAGTTAAATTAAGGAAAAAAAACATTCAAACAAACCTGCTGCTTTCATGAGCAGATCTTGTTCGAGATGCTCAAGCTGTCTTTTCCAGAGCACTACCACTTTATACCAGGTGGAGGAGCTCATTATTTTATTTGAAACTTCAGGACAAAACCAGCTATTAAGGCACTGAGTTATGATTTACAGTCACTAGAATAGCACTCCTTTTCATTCTTCGCTGATATGTTAAGAGGCAAAAGTACAATGCAGAAGATATATAATAAAGATCATGAATTTGCTTCCTTATTTTCAACAGTCTATTTAAAAGATACCCCAAATTATTATGTAATAAATTAAACAATTATTTTCCTTTGGAAGACCTAACAATTAGTTTTTAGCATAGGCTTTAAAAAGTAACAAAAGGACAGATCCTTTTATTTTGAAAAGTCTCATGTTTTCAAAAGTAGAGTATAGAGCAGTTTTTGTTGTACACACATTGAAAATATTGGACTTTAAGAGCTGAAAATTTCACAATTTCACACTGTACCTTTTTATTCATCAGTCTATTCTCTGAATCATGCCTATGCAGTACAGGGAGTAGATGGTACCCCTTCAGCAAGGTAGGGGTCAATTTTACAGTTTCATTGCACTACAGATGAATTTACACATACTGTACATACACACACACACATACACATCCTACATAGTTTACAACCTGAGATACAAATCTATATATGCATATATATTTTGGCCAGGTGCGGGAACAACAGACTGCATGATCAAAATTTGGGGCGCCAACTGGGTCGTCCCATTTAAATTTAAAGAAAAGTAAACAAATGTATCATGCTGGATTTTGGACCAAAAATCAACAAAATGTTATTCAGTTTGTAAGATCACTTTCTATCAGGAGCTCTGTCTAACGTGTGTCCTTGTATCAAATGATGCCTCCTTCCAGGAATCTGGGATTCTTATGAACAGGTGACCAGAATGGGTGGAGTCAGGTGCCCTCACTTGGCGGTTTCTCGGGGCTGCGATAGAAACCCCTCTCACCCAACAGAGCCCATAAAGGAGTCAAATACATGATTTTCATATTTCAAACTGTTTTTATACTTCATTGCCCATTTTTATATATTTTGTA